>NW_024882386.1:0-305153 GCF_019059575.1 Amphibalanus amphitrite
GAATGTCACCACGAGAAATACATGGTATTCTCACATATGATTATGAGTACCTTTTAATGATTCATGCCACGAAATGATTCTATTGATGAAAGCTGATGAAATGATGATCTGTAACGAAAGAACAGCACTGTTCGGGACAGGTAACCAATGAGTATCAACCAACCACCATTGTCTGGCAGTCATGGTTTGCACACAGAACAGCAAGCTTGCACACACGTAACCCGATGATGACAGTTGCCACTCACAATGACATGTGCAGACACCCAACTTCTGGCCTTCAGCCTACCCACTTAATAATAACCTCCGTAAGGAATGGGGGCGGGCCCGTAGCCGAAACCACCACCGTGGCCGAAACCGCCACCCTTTCTGAAACCACCTCCGTGGCCGAAACCGCCACCCTTGCCGAAACCGCCACCATAGCCGACGGCGTGTCCCTTGCCGTAGCCGCCGTAGCCGTGGTAGACCGGCACTGGCACATAGCGGTGGATGACCGGGACGTGGACGACGTGGACGGACTGGTAGCCGCCGCCGCCGCCGCCCTTGCCCTTAGTGGCCACACTGTCGAGCGAAAGAGACGCCAGGTTACCATGGTGATGTGATGATGTGGGAGACAGATAGGAAAAGGTGATGTGCTCGAAAAGTTTTTGAAAAAAATGTGATTGAGTTTGGCTGCTCAAATGGTTTAGTTAAATCTATCTGAGCGTTTACAAAGCAAAAGTATTAAAAGGTTCTAACTTCAGATAGTGCATTGGATAATTGTGATACAGGGTGTTTCACTAAAAGTGTCAAAAAGTAAAGGTCATAATGCACATAATAACAATGTTTTTAAGAAAATTTGCATATCATTTCATCCGCAATTGTTGGACATTTGAATATATAAAAACGATATCACCGTCACTCAAACCTATTCCACACATCTGCCCCTTCTTTTGATGCACCGTTTCGGCACGTGTCCGGAGGTGACTCACAGCCCGTTTTCATCTTCAGCGTCCAGACTGTCGGCAAAGCCTTGAATTGTGCTCTTCAGCTCCCGAAGTGATGCGACTTGAGTCTTCCTCAGCTCTGCGAGAGCTACTGAGTCACTGACCAAACCAGAGGCTTAGCCTTGACAGATCGGGGCTTCGCGCTGGCCAGGGGCGGGCGGCGAGGCAGCTGATTATTCGGCCCAGGAGCTTCTGGTCCAGTCAGTTCCTGGTGGCTACAGCCGTTACAGTGATTGATTTTAATAACTTGTAGGCCCTGGCTATTTCTGATGTTGGAATTAGCTTCTTGTTATCTTCAAAGGCCCTCAAAAAGACCCTGACCTTCTCAACGGTTTCCGCCGAGAGGTGGGGGCAACCCCGCCTTTTTTGGACTAAAACTGGCATCGAAGGAACCCTTTTAAACCTCTCAACAAGCCCTTTGAAACTTTAATAATCTGGAACGTAGCGAGGTGAGAGAGTAAAAAGTTTCTTGAAAAGTCGGCATACGGTTTCAATGTTTCTGATGGCACCAAATGTAAGTGTAATTCACCCCTCCTGTTGCGGTGTAAATAACCTGTTCTTGTTCTGCATAAGGAAAAAATGACTAGTAACTTTGTCCTCCTGCCCTCGCTCCGTATGAGTGTAAAATATATCTTAAATGGATAAATTTTAAATGTCCAAAAATTTGCAACAAAGCCACGTGCGCAGCCACGTGATTTGCATATTCTATATATCTTTAATAAGCATTTACTTTTTGACACTCTTAGTGAAACACCCTGTACTAGACTCGTGTTCATTGTATCACCATTCCAAAAACTTACGTGCATGACACTGCGGCGAACAGAACGCACACGGCCAGGAGAGCGCTGATCTGTAACGAGGAGAAACTTTGGTCAGGACAAAATATAAGTAGCACTTGCAGAGTAACTCAGTTGGTAGGGAAACCCTGATATATCATTTCAAACGGGTATCTACTGTTGCTCTCTTCGGCAGCGTTTTGCTAAATGCCAAATGGCAAGAATTTGGACGAATTGTGGTCACCGTTGCAGAGTAAGGGGCCAGTTTACACGAGCAAACGGCCATTCCACTGCTCCGTTCACCACAGACTGCTCAGGCACTGGTGACTGGTGACTGGTGAGGCTCGGCATCCGTCTGAGCCCCGCCGCCGCCCTGCCGCCCCCCTTGGCGCGCCCGGTCGCCCCGCCGGCCTCCGGGGGGCGGGGGCGGCCCTCTCGCCCGTCCGGACTGCGCGCCCCGTCCGGGGGGGCGGCGTCGGCGGCCGCACCGCGGCGCAAGAATTAGGGCGGTGCTGCGGGCGGCGTTCGGGGCGACGGTTCCGGTGCCCCTTTCCGGCCCCTCGCCGCCTGCGACATCTCCGGAGCCGATCTCGGCCGGGGACGGCGCCCCGGCAGCCCTGCCGGGGCAGAGTACTGGAGCTGATGGCGATCCCGAGGACATCTGTCGGCGACTCCTTCAACTGTTGGTGACTGAGGACGGCGGCGCGCCGGTGTCGCCGTGGGCGGCGTCGGCGCCGGCTGGCGACGCGGCGCTGCCGGTGGCCGGCGACGGACGGTGGGGGGCGGTGCCGGAGGATCTGCTGCCGGTTGGCGGCTCGCCGCTCGGTTTCGTCGGCTCGCGTCGGCTGCCGGTGGGCGGCGGCTCACGGGTGCGGCCTCCGCTTCGAGTGAGAGTGGACCCTGACGTTTTTTCAGCGCACCCTCGCGTGCGTAGCGTTCTCAGCCGGGGCCTGAAGGTACGCGTGCCGGCTACGGTGCCGGCTGTGTGGCGGCCGACGCAGGTGTCGCCATTAATGACTCAGGCAGTGGCGGACTTTGTGGAGGCTGGTGTTCTGGCGCCTGGACGGCCGAGGGCGTGCTATAGACTTTTTGCAGTTCCAAAGACGCCTGGTGTGGCCCGCGCCGTTTACGACCTCTCTGTGCTGACGCCGTACATGCCGCGCCGTCAATGTAAGCTACCGTGTGTCGAGAGGGCCCTTCAGGCGGCCGCTGAGGGCTACCGTTTTGCGATAAAGCTCGATTTGAGGGACGGCTACTACCATATTCCGTTGTCTCCGGCGGCGTCCGTTTATTTTGGTGTCCTATACAAGTCAAAAACGTATGTTTTTCGAAAACTGCCGATGGGGTTGAGTACAGCCGCTAACGAGATGCAGTGGTTCGCATGTGCTACAGTTAAAGTCATACAGGAGCGATTTCCCGGTGTTATTGGTCTAGTTTATTTGGACGACTTTTTATTCATGTCTCGCTGTGCCTCACATTTGTCCGGTATTGCTGATTTTCTTGTCAATATAGGTTTTCAGTTGAACTATGCCAAGTCGATTTTGTCGCCTGTTTCCAGACTTGTTTATTTGGGTGTTGAGATCGATCTCAATGCCGGTTGCACGCACGTGGCGCCCGACACCCTGTGTCAGCTACGCGATGCGCTGTCCGTGTGTAGCGAGCAGTGGCCTGTTTTGTGGCGTCAACGTCTGGCGGGATATTTGAATTTTGTCAGGCCATGTATAAAGATTCCTCTGGAATTAGTGCGCGCGGTTCATGACGGAGACCGTCGAAGTTGCATTGCGTCATTGCCATTTATTACTGATTCGTCACCGCTGACGGCCGCCGATTTGTTCAATTGTCGCGAGGTTCATGAGCGTGCCGTCTATGTCGACGCGACACCTGACTGCATTGGCATCGTTCAACAGGGCTGTTTACCCGTCTCTATTAATTTGTCTGTGTCGCTTCCTATTTATCTTGCCGAATATTTGGCTGCGCTAACGGCTATTTTGTCTCGTGATATGTATCGCACAGTTTTGTATTCGGATAATTTAGGAGTTGTTTTTAATTTACATAAGGGTCGGTGTCCGCGTCCGTGGCTGGCGATTTTATTTTTTGTGTTTAAATCGCGCGCATTTTCTGTTCAATATGTTCCCAGCCATGTGAACCCCGCCGACGCAGCGTCACGTGGTTTTCCCACTGCCTGCCGCAGTGCGGTAGTGGGTCGGCCAATAGCGGGTTGAGCTGCGCGCGCAGCTCCCCGCCACTCGTGTCGGCCAATGACAGGCCGGGTAACTGGTTGGACATGTCATGTTAGCATGGGTATCAGTTACAATACAGATTCTCGGCTCTTTTTTTTTTTTTTTGAACTTTTCTCGGCGGCGGCGGAGCCGAGAATCTGTATTGTAACTGATACCCATGCTAACATGACATGTCCAACCAGTTACCCGGCCTGTCATTGGCCGACACGAGTGGCGGGGAGCTGCGCGCGCAGCTCAACCCGCTATTGGCCGACCCACTACCGCACTGCGGCAGGCAGTGGGAAAACCACGTGACGCTGCGTCGGCGGGGTTCACATGACTGGGAACATATTGAACAGAAAATGCGCGCGATTTAAACACAAAAAATAAAATCGCCAGCCACGGACGCGGACACCGACCCTTATGTAAATTAAAAACAACTCCTAAATTATCCGAATACAAAACTGTTCGATACATATCACGAGACAAAATAGCCGTTAGCGCAGCCAAATATTCGGCAAGATAAATAGGAAGCGACACAGACAAATTAATAGAGACGGGTAAACAGCCCTGTTGAACGATGCCAATGCAGTCAGGTGTCGCGTCGACATAGACGGCACGCTCATGAACCTCGCGACAATTGAGCAAATCGGCGGCCGTCAGCGGTGACGAATCAGTAATAAATGGCAATGACGCAATGCAACTTCGACGGTCTCCGTCATGAACCGCGCGCACTAATTCCAGAGGAATCTTTATACATGGCCTGACAAAATTCAAATATCCCGCCAGACGTTGACGCCACAAAACAGGCCACTGCTCGCTACACACGGACAGCGCATCGCGCAGCTGACACAGGGTGTCGGGCGCCACGTGCGTGCAACCGGCATTGAGATCGATCTCAACACCCAAATAAACAAGTCTGGAAACAGGCGACAAAATCGACTTGGCATAGTTCAACTGAAAACCTATATTGACAAGAAAATCAGCAATACCGGACAAATGTGAGGCACAGCGAGACATGAATAAAAAGTCGTCCAAATAAACTAGACCAATAACACCGGGAAATCGCTCCTGTATGACTTTAACTGTAGCACACGCGAACCACTGCATCTCGTTAGCGGCTGTACTCAAACCCATCGGCAGTTTTCGAAAAACATACGTTTTTGACTTGTATAGGACACCAAAATAAACGGACGCCGCCGGAGACAACGGAATATGGTAGTAGCCGTCCCTCAAATCGAGCTTTATCGCAAAACGGTAGCTCTCAGCGGCCGCCTGAAGGGCCCTCTCGACACACGGTAGCTTACATTGACGGCGCGGCATGTACGGCGTCAGCACAGAGAGGTCGTAAACGGCGCGGGCCACACCAGGCGTCTTTGGAACTGCAAAAAGTCTATAGCACGCCCTCGGCCGTCCAGGCGCCAGAACACCAGCCTCCACAAAGTCCGCCACTGCCTGAGTCATTAATGGCGACACCTGCGTCGGCCGCCACACAGCCGGCACCGTAGCCGGCACGCGCACCTTCAGGCCCCGGCTGAGAACGCTACGCACGCGAGGGTGCGCTGAAAAAACGTCAGGGTCCACTCTCACTCGAAGCGGAGGCCGCACCCGTGAGCCGCCGCCCACCGGCAGCCGACGCGAGCCGACGAAACCGAGCGGCGAGCCGCCAACCGGCAGCAGATCCTCCGGCACCGCCCCCCACCGTCCGTCGCCGGCCACCGGCAGCGCCGCGTCGCCAGCCGGCGCCGACGCCGCCCACGGCGACACCGGCGCGCCGCCGTCCTCAGTCAGCAACAGTTGAAGGAGTCGCCGACAGATGTCCTCGGGATCGCCATCAGCTCCAGTACTCTGCCCCGGCAGGGCTGCCGGGGCGCCGTCCCCGGCCGAGATCGGCTCCGGAGATGTCGCAGGCGGCGAGGGGCCGGAAAGGGGCACCGGAACCGTCGCCCCGAACGCCGCCCGCAGCACCGCCCTAATTCTTGCGCCGCGGTGCGGCCGCCGACGCCGCCCCCCCGGACGGGGCGCGCAGTCCGGACGGGCGAGAGGGCCGCCCCCGCCCCCCGGAGGCCGGCGGGGCGACCGGGCGCGCCAAGGGGGGCGGCAGGGCGGCGGCGGGGCTCAGACGGATGCCGAGCCTCTCCATCTCAGAGCCGCGTGAGTCACGCACCGCCGCCGCCCAGCCGTGATGCGCAACGATCAGAAAAAGCCGGACCCGCCCCCAGTACCAGGAACGGTGCTCAGGGGGCGGGCCGGCCGTGTCTCCAATAATGAGCAGGCTCCTGGCCTCCTCCCGCTCCCGCACGCCGAGATGAGGAGACGCGTTGAGCTGAGCTCTCAGCTCCTCCAGCCAGAGCCGACGCCGCGACGGAGGCGGGACGCCGACCTCCTCCTCCTCGTCGTACTCGACCTTCACGGCGACCGCGTCCGGTACCGCCTCCGTAGCCGCCCCCGACGCCGCCGCCGCGCCCGCCGCCGCCGCCGCCGGAGTCATGGCCGTCGGCACCACCAGGCCGGACTGCATGAGTCGGGCCACAACCGCTTCCACGATGGAGTCCTTCAGCTCCTCAGTATCCGCCGCCCGCACCGAGGCCGCCCGCGACCGCGTCGCAGGCGGCTGACCTTGACCGCCGTTCGATGTCATGTGACCGCCGGTAATCGCCCACCGAGTCCGGCAGGTCACGAGCACACACGAGCACGTCTTTTCTCGGCGGCGGCGGAGCCGAGAAAAGACGTGCTCGTGTGTGCTCGTGACCTGCCGGACTCGGTGGGCGATTACCGGCGGTCACATGACATCGAACGGCGGTCAAGGTCAGCCGCCTGCGACGCGGTCGCGGGCGGCCTCGGTGCGGGCGGCGGATACTGAGGAGCTGAAGGACTCCATCGTGGAAGCGGTTGTGGCCCGACTCATGCAGTCCGGCCTGGTGGTGCCGACGGCCATGACTCCGGCGGCGGCGGCGGCGGGCGCGGCGGCGGCGTCGGGGGCGGCTACGGAGGCGGTACCGGACGCGGTCGCCGTGAAGGTCGAGTACGACGAGGAGGAGGAGGTCGGCGTCCCGCCTCCGTCGCGGCGTCGGCTCTGGCTGGAGGAGCTGAGAGCTCAGCTCAACGCGTCTCCTCATCTCGGCGTGCGGGAGCGGGAGGAGGCCAGGAGCCTGCTCATTATTGGAGACACGGCCGGCCCGCCCCCTGAGCACCGTTCCTGGTACTGGGGGCGGGTCCGGCTTTTTCTGATCGTTGCGCATCACGGCTGGGCGGCGGCGGTGCGTGACTCACGCGGCTCTGAGATGGAGAGGCTCGGCATCCGTCTGAGCCCCGCCGCCGCCCTGCCGCCCCCCTTGGCGCGCCCGGTCGCCCCGCCGGCCTCCGGGGGGCGGGGGCGGCCCTCTCGCCCGTCCGGACTGCGCGCCCCGTCCGGGGGGGCGGCGTCGGCGGCCGCACCGCGGCGCAAGAATTAGGGCGGTGCTGCGGGCGGCGTTCGGGGCGACGGTTCCGGTGCCCCTTTCCGGCCCCTCGCCGCCTGCGACATCTCCGGAGCCGATCTCGGCCGGGGACGGCGCCCCGGCAGCCCTGCCGGGGCAGAGTACTGGAGCTGATGGCGATCCCGAGGACATCTGTCGGCGACTCCTTCAACTGTTGGTGACTGAGGACGGCGGCGCGCCGGTGTCGCCGTGGGCGGCGTCGGCGCCGGCTGGCGACGCGGCGCTGCCGGTGGCCGGCGACGGACGGTGGGGGGCGGTGCCGGAGGATCTGCTGCCGGTTGGCGGCTCGCCGCTCGGTTTCGTCGGCTCGCGTCGGCTGCCGGTGGGCGGCGGCTCACGGGTGCGGCCTCCGCTTCGAGTGAGAGTGGACCCTGACGTTTTTTCAGCGCACCCTCGCGTGCGTAGCGTTCTCAGCCGGGGCCTGAAGGTACGCGTGCCGGCTACGGTGCCGGCTGTGTGGCGGCCGACGCAGGTGTCGCCATTAATGACTCAGGCAGTGGCGGACTTTGTGGAGGCTGGTGTTCTGGCGCCTGGACGGCCGAGGGCGTGCTATAGACTTTTTGCAGTTCCAAAGACGCCTGGTGTGGCCCGCGCCGTTTACGACCTCTCTGTGCTGACGCCGTACATGCCGCGCCGTCAATGTAAGCTACCGTGTGTCGAGAGGGCCCTTCAGGCGGCCGCTGAGGGCTACCGTTTTGCGATAAAGCTCGATTTGAGGGACGGCTACTACCATATTCCGTTGTCTCCGGCGGCGTCCGTTTATTTTGGTGTCCTATACAAGTCAAAAACGTATGTTTTTCGAAAACTGCCGATGGGGTTGAGTACAGCCGCTAACGAGATGCAGTGGTTCGCATGTGCTACAGTTAAAGTCATACAGGAGCGATTTCCCGGTGTTATTGGTCTAGTTTATTTGGACGACTTTTTATTCATGTCTCGCTGTGCCTCACATTTGTCCGGTATTGCTGATTTTCTTGTCAATATAGGTTTTCAGTTGAACTATGCCAAGTCGATTTTGTCGCCTGTTTCCAGACTTGTTTATTTGGGTGTTGAGATCGATCTCAATGCCGGTTGCACGCACGTGGCGCCCGACACCCTGTGTCAGCTGCGCGATGCGCTGTCCGTGTGTAGCGAGCAGTGGCCTGTTTTGTGGCGTCAACGTCTGGCGGGATATTTGAATTTTGTCAGGCCATGTATAAAGATTCCTCTGGAATTAGTGCGCGCGGTTCATGACGGAGACCGTCGAAGTTGCATTGCGTCATTGCCATTTATTACTGATTCGTCACCGCTGACGGCCGCCGATTTGTTCAATTGTCGCGAGGTTCATGAGCGTGCCGTCTATGTCGACGCGACACCTGACTGCATTGGCATCGTTCAACAGGGCTGTTCTTTGGGATTCTTTCCCGTTCGCTTGGGATTAGTTGCACAGTCGCTTGCACACTAGAAAACACCGTTGATAGCACTTGTTCACAAAGAGCCTGTCTCGCTTCGTGTAGTTACCGTCTTCATGTTGCTGGATGGACAAGCTTGAGCTGTATGACAATTGAAGTCGCGGACAGTCTTTTATACGAAGTGGTTAACGACCCTGAAACCAACAACTAGCTCATAATTCCGAATAAGCTGGATGCGGCCAGTAATTATTGCGCTAAATTGTGGTGCCGTCGGTTTTGCGCCATCAGATAGTGGTTGGGTCATAGGGAGCAAGTGACAATGCAATATCACGATATTTCGACCTCTATCGAGGTGTAGCTGGGCGCTGACGAGGTGGTGATTTTTGCCGACCTCGGGACCACACCGGTTAGACTAAAACCCAGCCCAGATGGCGTAACGTCCGACGGACAATCGTAAGCAGGTTTGCTAGCCCACCATTGCTTGACTGAGGAAGTGGGAAAGAGGCGTTTAAGGCCCCGTGCCGACTTTTTGCGATAATTCAAGAAATAATCACGTGATCGACTTGAAATTTGCTATAGCTTCTCCTGCATCGATTTTCACATTAGGATTTCAAGATTTGATCGAATTCATCGAAAACAAATTGAGTTAAGGCCGATTTTGTGACGCCACTACACGCCAGTTTCGGCCATTAAAGGTAGTGTGCCACCTTCCAATGATTTCCCATTTTATTTTTCCTAGGATAAGAAGCTTCTGTTTTTACCTAATATCGCAAAGAAAATCAAAAATGGGCCTAAAATAGTGCTTTTTTCGCCTGAAAGTTTATCGGTTTTTCGATATGTATAACAACTGTAGTGGGCTGACCTGCAAACAGGCGTCGGCAACAATCACGAATGCGGCGCACATGTGACAATAAGCAAAGGTCATTATAGAGTTACGACGCACGGGAATGAGTTATCAGCTGTCTAATCGTAGACAACACAATGTCGAATTTAAACTGTAAGCCTGTATTGGTATTGTTTCTTCAATTGGCTGTCGAACATTAATTTATGGTTTGAAATATTATTTTATGTAAAATAATTGATATGAAACAGCCGTCTCTAAAGTTATGACCCCATCTCACCACATGAAAGTGGCAGAAATGACAATGATCAGCTGACGCATTTTTCTTGGCCGAAGTCAGAGCGTGCGGCCGACGCACCACCACCGCACCACAAAGTATGAGCATAACCCAGAGCATAACCTGCGCACCGACGGGGATCTGCGCCAACTTCGTACCGACGGGGGGGGCGGATGACCGCCCCCCCCCCTGAGATCTCGAGAACGAAGCAAGATAGCGACAAGCGGTAAACGGCATGGGATACGCACGGACAAGGTCTACAATTTTTACAAAGGTCATTTTCAGGTCAGGTCAAAGATGACGTCACAGGGGTCAAAAAAGTCAAAATGGCGGCGCTAGATATGGAGAGAGTTTTTCTCGAATAACTTTCGAACTAGTCAAGATAGGAATAATCTATGGGCACCATCGTGATCCTCTCGTCAATCCGCATCGAATGATATATATGTTGACCTCGAAAGGTCAAGGTCAAAGGTTGACCTCAGGTCACGTGACCTCGAGGTCATCATGTATATCATTCGATGCGTCTTGACAAGCTTAACACAATGAGACCATCCGCGCGGCTGTATCTTGTTCCTGTACGGAGTTATTGGCAAAAAACCTTTGGTGACCTTTGATGACGTCACATGACCTTACAGCTGCCCAACAGCAAAACAGACCTCCAGGTAGTGTCGGTTGATCGTATATGAAGTCATATATGGTATATGGGGCCATTCCGACCCGTTTTAGTGGTAAAAACAGGGAGTTGATTTTTCCCCCATTGACTTATAATGGGGAGGTCGAGAAATTGACCTGACCTTAGGTCACCGATATCAAAATTCCGAGATAAACAAATTGTAGCTACTAATGACCTAATAACATCCTGCGACTTTCAAAGACCTCCGATATCTACTGTAGCTCTGGCACGGTGACAAAGTTGCAAAAAATGGACTTGAGGTTGGGTCATTCAATGTGACCTGGTGACCTGACCTTAAAAGTTAAGAGGTTCAAACTTGCGCATAATGTGTAAAATTGATGAGAGAATAGTCGTACCAAATTTCGCGGCGCTTTCCGCTCTTCGCGAAAAACCTCAGGGGGGGGGGCGGATATCCGCCCCCCCCCGTCGGTGCGCGTGATAAGCCACCTGCGGTAGACCGCGCCCAAAGCCAGGGCCCCGGTAACGTGAGGTAGCCGAGTCGGGGCAGCGTGCGCTGACCCAAGCCGGGGCCTAGGCTTTGGGCGCGGTCTACCGCATCCTCGGGCAGCCCCGGGCTATCACATGACACTGGGAGGACGCGCGGCCCCGGCTTGGGTCAGCGCACGCAGCCCCGACTCGGCTACCTCACGTTACCGGGGCCCTGGCTTTGGGCGCGGTCTACCGCACCACCTAACAGGCGTGTTCGAAACCGCAGGAGATGACGATGAACGGGTTTATCGAAACTTGATTGGATGAGCCTATCGGTAATAGCGATTTCAGTGTGTGCATTTATTGTTCATAGTGGTGTGAAATGTGGTTGGGGTACGACCGACAACCCGTCGTGGCGAATTTCGCACTGAGGTACTCAAAATTTGAAGAATTTAAGACGTTTCCATGAGTTTTGAAGGTATGGATAAGTTCTAAAAATCCGGTTCTCCTTATCTGGGCCATTAACTCCATACGGTCCAGGAAAGCTGGCACACTACCCTTAAGTGGTACCTTCTGTAAACTCTCTAAAGTGGGTAGGTATCTTGTGACAGCGTTGCAGATAAAAACCACTAAGGCCACCAAATATAGTGCTCTACAAAATGGCTATCTCAGTTTCTCAAACCATTTGCTAAAAAATTATTTAAAATGAATATAAATGTCAAGGCTATTTGAAGCGAACAGTTGTGCCTAATTTCAGCAGGATATCTCAATATTTGATCCCAAATGTAATATTTTACCACTCAGTATTGTGTCCAAAGACTGCGCAATTATTTCAAATGTCATTTTTTGACCTTATGTGCATCGTGCAAAGAAGCAAATGGCACCTTAGGATTCCTTAGATCAATCCGTATCTAAGAGGCACTTTTTTGTTGAAGTTGTGCAGCTTCAAAATTTGACATTTTTTACCTGACCTTGACCTGACCGTCACTCGTACTTGCTAAAAATGATCTCAAACGTCACGGACGATGCAAACATTGAGCTCTTTGTCCAAAACTGGTTGGAAAACTTGTGTCACATGCCATTTGCATAATTTTACAATCAGTAACCTCTCTTGACCTGATCTTGACCTTAAAGATATTTATTTGTGATTTCAGGTTTCCCATAGTAGCTTCAGTGATCTATTAGTCGTATTCAAGCCAAAAATGGACTCGATATCTTTCATACAGCTTTCGCTAGTGCTCAAAATGTGGCCATGCTCCATTTTGACCTTTGACCTAACCTTGACAGGTCACGTGACCTCAAGTTCCAAATTTCAGTATTGTATCGGTTGTCTCGGTGAGGTCTTTCCAGCACCGCCTCGCGCGTCTCGCTGCGATGATTTTTTAGATAACCTGGGGGCCCCCTCAATCAATGGTGTTCGGCTGGAGGCTCAGTCAAGCGCGGGTTGACCCGCGCCCCACAGGGTGCGGACTGCGGGTATTTATAGCCCACTCTCGTTTTCTGCGATATCTTCTAAACCGCTAGACGTATCAACACAAAAATTGCAGTATCCTCGGCTGAGTTAATTTGACGCCGTGTATCGAAATAAAAAGTTCGTAGCTACTGAAGGTCGGCCAGAAATAACGTCAGAGTGACGTCATGTTTGGCCGATTTTGATGCAAAACATTGAACTACGGTAATCACTCTCAAGGGCTCAGTTTGTAGGCTAGATCCAATTTATTTGCTTGGGAGGGCTCATAATACTCAGAGCTATCAACGTTTCATCTCGGATGTTCAAAATTTGGAAAGTTAGAATTTTTTAAAGTCAGAAAACATATTTTTTAAGTTTCCCCCAGTGGCGGATCCAGGGGGGGGGCAAAATGGGCATTTGCCCCCCCCCCCCAAACGGCATGATTTTAACATTACGCCTATGGACGATGCATGGATAGAACCGATAAATTTTTATGGTTTGCCCCCCCCCCCCCAAACCTCTGAGCTGGATCCGCCTCTGGTTTCCCCTTTAAGTTTTTGACGTTTCCAAAAACGGAATATATTTGATAGAAAACATACATATGATCTACTCTACAAAGTGTTAGCCCGATATCTTCAAATTGACTAAATTATAGACGTTTTGTGCTGAAAATTTCACCATTAATATTTTTTCAAATCCCTTTTTGTACGTTTTTGACGTCCTAGAGCAAAATAAATAGTATTATCGTGTTCCTGAGCTTAGACTGCATTTGATAGACACTTGTGTTAAAAATCTCAACTCCAAAATTTGACCATTTTGACCTGAAAGTGATCTTGCCTCGCCTAAATTCAGCTGAAAATGGCCTTAAGTGACACAGACAACACTGATTACGAAATCTATGGACTAAATAAACCATGAAGTATATGTCACGTCACTGATGCATGATATAAAATTTCCGTTACCTAGGATGACCTGGCCTTGACCTGAAAACCAAAGTACAAGCTCGGTACCCTCAGGGTATCTAAAGCATCTATTCACGAGTGTAGAAACCAAAAATGAGCCTGATCTGAGTTGTAAGCTGGCGGCCAGTGCCCGCATTGTAAACAAGCAAAATGTTGATAATTTTTTGTTTGACCTGACTTGTGACATCATCGATACTCTTGTCCTCTAAACATCAGGTTTCGCTAAACAGGTTTTCCAGGGCTATAAGACGCCCTTTGCATCTTAATAATCAGCCCAGTAGTTTCGGAGTTTTCAGGTCAGGTGAAAGAGGACGTCACAGGGGTCAAAAAAGTCAAAATGGCGGCAAAGGTATATGAGGGGAGTTTAGAGCCAAGCTAGACTAATGGCACCATCGTGATCCTCTCGTTAATCTACATCGAATCATATAGTGTTGACCTCGAAAAGTCAAGGTCAAAGGTTGACTTCATGTCACGTAACCTCAAGGTCAACATGTATATCATTCGATGCGTCTTTATGACTGATGAGCTGAACACGAAGAGACCATCCACGCGGCTGAATCTTGTTCCTGTGAGCCGTGAGGAGTTATTAGCAAAAACCTTTGGTGACCCTTGGTGACGTCACCTGACCTTACAGCTGCCCAAGAGCAAAAAGGTCCTCGAGGTAGTCAAGGTTGATGCCCGTTCATCGTATAAAAGGTCGTTCATGGTATATTGGGCCATTCCGACGCGTTTTAGTGGAAAAACAGGGAGTTGATTTGTCTCCCATTGACCCCATTGGTAGGTAATGGGGAGTCAAGAAATTGACCTGACCTTAGGTCATCGATATGAAAAAAAAATCCGAGATATACAAGTTGTAGCTACTAGTTATATGACCTCGTTACATCCTGCGACTTTCAAAGGCCTCCGTCATCTAAGGTAGCTCTGACACGGTGACAAAGCTGCAAAAAAGTGATTTGAGGTTGGGTCATTCGAAGTGACCTGGTGACCTGACCTTGAAAGGTAGGAGGTCCAAACTTGCACACCATGTGTAAAATTGATGAGGAAAAAGTCATGCTAAATTTCGCGGAGCCACGTGCCGCAGATTTTGCGCTATTTACGATAAACCTCAGGGCGGGGCTGTCAACCAACGTCAACCCCGTCGGTGCGCGGGTTAAGTCACAACAATAGAAATTCCAAGAAATTGCCGCAATGTGAGCATACAAAGTTCACGCGCTTGCTGTCTTCGGAAACCTTCAAATCAGTGTTTTTATATTATCATTCATTATGAAAGGCCCTGTAGGTCCAGATATAACCAAAAAGCAAAACCTGGATTCCGTATTGCGATACCTTCGCAAAGGCATCGCATTCCGTATGCCTTTGCAATTAGCTTAATAACCATGACATAGAACTTCAGTTTTTGGGCATTTGTTGTGTATTTATCAGAGACAATTGAATACACTTGGCTGGTGGAAGACATAATCAAAATGCGAACGCAAGAACATGCAAAGACCACTCCTTTTCATGGTAAACACAAGTATGATAGGCATTGGATGTGGATCAGGGAATGTCACCACGAGTAAATACATCGCATTCACATATGATATGAGAAACTTTCGATGACACTTGCATAATAAAAGAGCAGCACATGTTCGGAGAACGTTAATCTCCATAGACCTCGGTGTACAGAGGTCTAGTATCACACAACCACCATTGTCTGGCAGTCATGGTTTGCACAAAGAACAGCAACATTGCACACACATAACCCGATGAGCAAAAGTTGACATTCACAATACTTCTGGCCTTCAGCCTAACCCAATTCTAATGTCTCTAATAACCGTAACTTCCGTAGCGAACGGGGGCGGGTCCGTAGCCGAAACCGCCACCCTTTCCGAAACCACCTCCGTGGCCGAAACCGCCACCCTTTCCGAAGCCGCCACCATAGCCGACAGCGTGTCCCTTGCCGTAGCCGCCGTAGCCGTGGTAGACCGGCACTGGCACATAGCGGTGGATGACCGGGACGTGGACGACGTGGACGGACTGGTAGCCGCCGCCGCCGCCGCCCTTGCCCTTAGTGGCCACACTGTCGAGAGAATAGACGCCAGGTTACCATGGTGATATGATGATTTGGGAGGTAGTAAAAGGAAAAGGTGATATGTTCGAAAAGTTTTTGAAAAAAGTGATTGAGTTTGGCTGCTCAAATGGTTTGGTTATATCTATCTGAGCGCTTACAAAGCAAAAAGCATTAAAAAGTTCTAAGATAGTGCAATGGATAATTGTGATACTAGACTCGTGTTAATTTTATCACCAGCCCAAAACTTACGTGCATGACACTGCGGCGAACAGAACGCACACGGCCAGGAGAGCGCTGATCTGTAACGAGGAGAAACTTTGGTCAGGGTGGAGCATGATAAGTGCTAGCATACAGAGAGGGGTGGTTAAGCAGTATGTTTAACAACTGCTGATGTACAAAGTCGCTCTTAGCAGCGTTATGCTTAATGCGAGATTTGAAACGGGTTGCCGTCACCATCTATGTTAACAGCTGCAGAAATAGGGCCACTTTACACGGGTAGGCGGCCACCACACCGCTTAGGTAACCATTGGACACCGCTCTGGCACTGGTAACATTTTTCCCATCCGCTTGGGCACAGTCGCATTGCACACTAGAAAACACCGTTGATAGCACTTGTTCACAAAGAGCCGGTCTCGCTTCGTATAGTTACCGTCTTCATGTTGCTGGATGGACAAGCTTGAGCTGTATGACAATCGAAGTCGCGGACAGTCTTTTATATCAAATGGTTAACGACCCTGAAACCGACAACTAGATCCTAATTCCGAATAATGTGGGCGCATTCAGTAATTATTGCACTGAACTATGGTGATGTCGATTTTGCGCCATCAGATAGTGGTTGGGTCATACGGAGCAAGTGACAATGCAATATCACGATATTTCGACCTCTATCGAGGTGTAGATGGGCGCGAGGTGGCGATTTTTGCTGACCTCGGGACCACACCGGTTAGACTAAAACCCAGCCCAGATGGCGTAACGTCCGACGGACAATCGTAAGCAGGTTCATTATGTAAACGGGAGTGATTGAGTAAAACGAATAATGTGCACTATGCTGTCATCAATGGGGGTAACTGATTATCACTTATGTAGCCGGTGCCTTTGCTTTAGCCGAGTAAGTACGGTGTTTCATATGACTGCTTTTCAAGTCGTCGAATTATAACAGACTCGGAATGCTTCTTGTCGCCATAGGCGGCGGAAGGGGGAGGGCACCGGGGCATCGTGCCCCCCTTTGATTTTGGCATTTTAACATTAGCCCTATGGGCGTTGCAGGGAAAGAATGGGACAAAAAGTCGGCAGTCGGGGGGGGGGGGGGGGGCCTTAACCCGTGCCCTGGTGGGGGGCTATTTTTTGCCCCCCCCTCCCCTCAAGACTTTTTGATATATCTCCAGAACCGCTGCGCCGATCGTCACCAAACTTTCGGTACCCTCCCGGACCAATTTTTTTTCCAAAGGCTATGATAGTGTTAGGGATATATGTTAAAGGCGCCAGCGACGAAGGCGCACGTGTTATTCACAATGTGTTGTCGATTATTGTCATTGAGTCGACGAGTTAAAGGAAATAGTTCACTTTTTAACATGGGTTTTGAACTGGAATAGCAGTTCCGTAGCTTGGGCTGAGACGAGCATAAATCAGGAGCTTTTACAGCCCAACGATCACCCTAGGCAAAGATATTCTATTTCTCGTCCCAGGATGTGTGCCTTGCATATATTCGCATCCAGTATGAAAAGAGCATGGGTCCCGAAAATTCTTCAGAAACTAGTGAAATTATCTACGAGAACTCAAGAGAAATTCTCGTACTGATCAATAAGGACATTCAGCAGCAGCAGATCGCCCAAATGCCGGTGGCCGCGATAATTTCTCTAGTTTCTGAAGAATTTTCGGAACCCATGCTCTTTTCATACTGGATCGCCTGTGCCTTACAGAAACTGAAAAGTTCTTCTTATATCAAAATATAGAAAATAATCTTTTGTTATAAATAGGTTTTATTTTCTTTGCTGATCATTTTGAACATAAAAAATCATAAATCCATTGCAAAAAAAATAATTTCGTGAAAGTGAACTATTTCCTTTAAGTGATTTATCATTGTGAGTCAGTCAGGCGGTGCGCTTGACCACGAATGGTAAGCTGGGGTATGTTGGCATGCACAATGCAAGAACAAGGACGTGTGCACGATTTCTAACACTGGCGCGGTCGCATGTTCACTTTCCTACGTGCCGCTAAATCATTTTCATTGTTAAGTCATGTCCTTGCTGAAGTTGTAGCGGTTTTATTAATTTCACTCGGATAACGTAAGCATATTTTGTCGTTTTTCACGTGACTTTTTTTGGCGGTCATTTAACTGTTATATCGAAATGGATCACCACATACTGCTCATGTCCCACTTTGAGCATTTTTCTGGAACCGGCTCTCAAAACTGGCAACAATAATGGGTGCGTCGTTTCGAAGCCAAGACCTCGGCGCTACCGGCTGCCGACCGACTTCCGTGCCTGATCAGCGTGCTGCAAGGTGCTGCGCTGGATTTTTTTGCATCCCTGCCGGAAGAAATTCGCGTTGATTATCAAACCACCACGAACGCCCTGGCAGAGCGCTTTAGCCAAGTACGGAATCCGCTACAGGCACAAGTGGAGCTGACTCGCGCCTGTCAACAGCCGGGAGAGACGGCGTCGGACTTTGCTGACAGACTGCGGCAGCTGAGCCGCCTGGCCCATCCGCGAGTCGCTCCAGATGACCCGACCCTCGACGCCAGTCTGAGAGGCCTCTTCATATGTGGGCTGAGAGACGCCGGACTCAAGAGCGTGCTCTGCAACAAGAGCCCAGACTCTATGGACGCGGCGGTGAGGATCGCTCGCGAATTCAAGAGCCAGCAGACTGCGCTCGTGGCCATGCAGCAGTTTGGAACGGCAGCGGGAGCACACGAGGCAATGACACCGCAAGTCATGGTGGCTTCAAGCGGCGGTTCCGGCGTTAACCAGGCCGTGACTCTCCAGTCTCTGGAGCGCCGCATGGACGACATCCAGCAGGCTCTGCAACAGCTGTGCACCGATGGCCCGAGGCGGCAGAACGCCGGCCTCACTGAAGATGGCGACGGCGGCACCCGGAGCAGCACCGCATTCGCATCAGGAAACCGCCGTGCACCCCATCGGTGTTTTGACTGTGGTGATTCGGGACACACCCGACGATTCTGTCCCAAACGGCGCGGCCATACTGAGAGCCGGCAGTGCTATGCGTGTGGGGAAATAGGGCATCTATTCCGTGATTGTCCCAAAACTTGTACCGCAGGGGGAGGGCCTTTCTGTCTGCGCTGTAGACGCGATGGCCATTGGATGTCCGACTGCAGTCTGCACGGCCCGGCCACGATGGGCGGTGCGCCCGCGTGCCCCGGTGCCGGACAGATCCCGAGCCAGGGAAACTTAGCTGGGGGGATCCATGTGATCGCAAGGCACCTCGCAGTTGCGATCAAACGTAAGTTGAATCGGAACAGATATTGGAGGGATCCATCACATCGTAGGCTAAGTAGATACGCAAGTTGTATCGCAAATGGTGAAGATACGATCTAACTTTACGAATCTTCTCGGTCGATCGGAAGGCCGATCGTAGTGAAGCTTTACCTCTTTCTCAAGAGAAAAATATAAGAAATTTTCAAAATTTTCACAAAACCGAAATATATGCTCAACAAATATGGTTGATGAACACGTGTGCAAAATTTGAAATCGATTTCTTCAAAAATGGCTGCGCTAGAGCGTTTTAAATTTACACGTTGAAAACGGTCACTTTTACGTCATTTTTGTAATCACTTTTTTCAATTTTGAAATTTAAAAAGTGTTTTGGGCAATTTTTCGCGTTAATTGCGAAAATCTGACCAAAACATGTATCGCACCATCAATGATCCGATACGCCATCAGAGGCCGCGCCGCGGACAGGTGGGCGCGGCGATACCTAGGCCGCGTGGGGGTTACACTGGTGTTCGGGAAGGGCTATGTCAACGCGAGGCAGGCCGCGGGGGAGCCGGTTGCGGCGCCGGTCCGTATTTGTCGGCGCCTAACAGTGCAGCGGTGCGTTTATGGCGGAGGGAGGGGAAGCGGTGTAGTGTCGGCAAGGCCGCACACAGGAGAGGGCACACGGGCCTCCCCCCATTCGAGTTGGGGCCCCTAATCTTTAGAGTAGACCGCCGAAAACCATGTAAAATGAACTGAAATAATGATTGAAAAGACCGGGAGGGCCCATCTCGTTCCCCAGCAGGCCCATACGAGTCCATAAATGCCCAGTAGCGCAGCCAGGGGTATTGTGGTGAAATTTCAATGGCCCTCAAAAGACCTCAAAGGGCCCACAGATGGGGTCAACGGGTCCTCAGATGGTCTCGAAGGGCCCTCGGTTAGCGTCAAATGGCCCTCATCTGGTGTCAAAGGGCCCTCAGATGGCCAAATGAAGGGCCACAAGATGGCCTCAAAGGGCCCTCAGATGGGTTCAAAGGGCTCTCAGCCAACGTTAAACCTACCTCAGAAGACCTTAAAGGGCGTCAAAGGGCCATAAACCTGCGTCAGAGGGCCCTGAGCTCGCGTCAAACGACCCTCCGAAGGCCTTAAAGAGTCCTTAGCTTGTGTCAGAGGGCCCCCAGCTGGTGTCAGTGAGCCCTCCTCAGCTGGCGCCAAAAGTCCATCTGAAGGCCTCAAACGGTCGTCAGCTGCAGTACAAACTACAACGGTCCTCAGATGCCGTCACGCGGCCCTCAAAAGTCTCAAGGAGCCCTTATAAGGTCTCAAAGGGCCCTCATTTGGCCTCAAAAGGCCCTCCGCTAGCGTTAACCGGACTTCAGAAGGCCTTAAAGGGCCCTTATCTGGTGTCAGGGGGCCCCCACCTAGTGTCAGAGGGCCCTCAGTTGGCGTAAAATGGCCATCAGAAGGCCGCAAACGGTCCGTAACTGGAGTCCAACCGCAACGGTCCTCAGGTGGCGTCAAGCGGCCCTCAAAAAGCCTCGAAGGCCGCTTAGAAGGCAGCAAAGGGCCCTCATATGACCCCAAAGGGTCCTCTGCTGGCGTCAAACGGACCTCAGAAGGTCTCAAAGGGCGTCAAAGGGCCCTGAGCTCGTGTCAAATATAAAAGCGCCCTTAGCTGGTGTCAGGAGGCCCCCAGTTGGTGTCAGCGTGCCCTCAGCTGGTGTCAGAGAGCCCTCAGTTGGCATCTACTGGCCATCAGAAGGCACCAAACGGTCCTCAGATGGCGTCCAACGGTCCTCAGCTGACGTTAAGAGGCCCTCAAAAAGGCCTCAAAGACCCCTCGGCTGCTGAAGAGGCCCTTAGCCTCAAAGGAAACTCAAGAGACGTTAAACGGCCCTAAAAAGGCTTGAAAGGGCCCTCTGCTGGTGGCAAAGGGCTCGCATATGACGTCAATAACAGCTTTGTCAAAAACGGACCTGAGAGACCTTGCCGGTCCCTGGTTATAAGGGACTCCTGTCTCTTGCAGTAACCTGAGTGGCCCACATTTACTGAGGGGCCCCTGGTTATTGAAGGAGTCCCTAGTTACTGGAAGGACCCCTGGTTATCAGAGGGTTCCCTGGTCACCTGGTGGGTCCCTGATCAATTGAAATCTCCCGATCATCTGAGCGCCCCCTGATTGCCTTGGTCTTGGCGTTGGCGTACAGTTTAAAGTCGTCGGCACACTGCGGCCTCCTCTTTCTCAACAAGTCCCTCTATTTCTTCTGCAGCGAGGGCGATTTCGTCAAAATACTCCTCCATCGCGAAGCCTCGTGCGCAGACGCAGTCTTCGGGGCGCTCGCTGCGCCAACTCTTGACGCCAACTGACGGGCTCCAAATGGAACAGATGGACTCAGAAACGAACATGGGAATGCCGACACATGATCCCTCCAAATTTACAGAGGAGGAGATGTCCCTGACAGCCTATTTGCAATAAGGGTCACTTTTACACTATAGACGTATGGGGAATTCGACCTTATCGACATGGTACTACGAGGTCAGCTGATCTGCTTGGCATTTAAATCGTAGTAAAACTGGCATTTAAACGCTGCGAAACAACTTCGTAGCTCCGATTTGCCGCTCTTTCTTTTTCATCCCTCCGATTTTCTTCCGATCAAGAGAAGTTTCGTACCGAGAGAAGTTTCGCAGCCACGTCCGATATAACTTACGATAGCACGGATCCCCCCAGCTAAGAAGGGCAGCTGGCGTTGAGGGACAAATGCCAGCCGGGATTGTACCAGGGTCCCACATCGTAGCGTCTGTTGTTGAAATGGAATTTGAAGGTAGGCGGGTGTGGGTCCTGGTGGACACCGGGACTGAGTTATCGATGAGAGGTGGCAACGGAGGCCTGCGGTCGACAGGGGACGAGGCCTGTCACGATGAGCCGGCCGTTTTGCCCCCTGCTCTCGGCCATTGGTTCGGATCCGTCGCGGCGAGACGGGTGGGGGGCGAGAGTTCTCAGGGTTGTTGTCTTCCCTCGGTGGTTTCAGCGTTCGTGGTGCATCTGCTGACTTCCGTGCTGTCCTTGCTCTCGTGGGTGTTCAAGGGACGGAAGTCAGCGCCCACCCTGGCTGGGTCAGCTCCCGGTCCGTCGGCGGGTAAGGGGACATGTCAGGGGTCTGACCCGGTGCAGGGCGGTGCGCCTACACTGGAGACCACTGACAAGCTCGCTTCTTTTCGGGCTGGGAAATCTAGCAACAGGGGAGGGGCGGCACTGGCACTGGTTGTGGGGAGTGGCAGCGTGGGCGCGGAGACCCGCTGCCGGCTCAGTGCGGTGAAGCCTGACCTGATGAAGGGCGGGTCGCCCCCGATCAGACGCTTGGGCAGCGTTGCTCTCCTTAGGGTTGGAGTACCCGTCACCAGTTCCCGAGCGGGGCAAAATCCGTTGCCTCCTGTGCTTCGGGCACGACGGAGACGACAGCGCCGCCGACGCCGTCGTCGTCCCCCTCGTGGTCTGAATGATAACAGCGCTGAGAAAGTGTTAAATCACAACAATCTAATGCCTTGCCAGGCACTGAACGCGGCAGGGAACCAATGTAGCCCGGGCCCCGCAGTGGGACGGACCCTGAACTCCGAGCCCGGCCAGGTGCAAGGCGGAGCGCCTACACCACACGGCAGGAACGGGGTGTCCGACCCATTGGTGGATGCATGGCTGTGCAGCGCCCCCGGTCCAGCCCCACTAGGCGCGGTGGGGCGTCCAGGTGCTACCGAGGAGAGTCCGGAAGTGGCGTATGGCCCACCCACCCCAGTGTTCACACGATACGGGCGCCTGTCGCGCCCAGTGGCGCCCTTCAGCAATGGATGAGCCGGGAGAAGACAGTGAGGCGCACTGCAGTGATGACATGTGTACATAGCCGTATGATGTGAGCGTGTGTTTCGGAGAGGGGAGGGGTGTTAGGGATATATGTTAAAGGCGCCAGCGCCGAAGGCGCACGTGTTATTCACAATGTGTTGTCGATTATTGTCATTGAGTCGACGAGTTAAGTGATTTATCATTGTGAGTCAGTCAGGCGGTGCGCTTGACCACGAATGGTAAGCTGGGGTATGTTGGCATGCACAATACAAGAACAAGGACGTGTGCACGATTTCTAACAATAGGTTGGCCGAAAATGACGTCAGAGTGACGTCATGTTCTGCCGTTTTCGACCCAAAAAAGGGTTTCGCGGGAAGAGCTGTCAGGCCTATAGCTTTGCAAATACAGAAAAACGATAAGAACATAAAAGCTGTAAAAGTGACAGGGCTACAAAACCGCTATCTCGAATTTTTGAAATTTTTGGATTTTGACCCCAAAAAAACAAAACATATTTTTTAATATAATAGCCGAAAAATCCAAAAAATTCTTTGAATTTCGCAAAAACCGGAACATATGTGATAGTCCTTACCGCCTTCTATCCACATACCAAGCTTGAGATTCATACCTCTTTTTTGGCGAAGTTACAGGCTATAGCGAAAAAACTGTTCAAAATTAATGACGTCAAATTTTCAAACTCAATTTTTAGCAATTCTAGACCCCGTAGCGCAAAACAAAGACCACCATTAGACTCCCCGTGACGAGCTGCATCGAACCAATACCCATTTTATGTAAAACTATCAACTTTAAAATTTGACCTTTTTTGACCTGCCCTTGACCTGACCTTCACCAGAAAGTGACCTAAGCCGTACCTGATAGTCCTATAACCAGCACCATTGAGTTGGAAATGAAAAATTGGCCATAAAACATGCATCGCACAACCTTAATACCTAAAGCTAGGTTCATGTGACCTGACCTGTGACCCTTGGTGACCTGACCTGTGACCTGACCTGGTATTGTCAGTGACCTCTTATAGCAGCATATGTACTAGGTAACTGACGCCCCATCGCTGATTCTCGACAAAATGCGCTTTCTTCGGTGTTATAGCGCATTCCCTAGAAGACCCGTGAACGGTGAAACATTTCATCTTTGACCTGACCTGTGACGTCATCGGTGACCCCGAGGTCAATGAAATTTGGTTTCCTTCAACAAATTTGACAGGTCTTTCGAAGGCCGTTTGAATTTTTCGGATCCGTCCAGTAGTTTCGGAGATACGAGGGGGGGGGGGGGGCAAAAAATAGCCCCCCCCCCCCCACCAGGTCGCGTTATAAACAGACCCCACCAGGGCGCGGGTTAATTGAAGGTGTTCCGCCGCTACTGCTTGTCGCCTATAATGCCGAGCTACTGTCTCGACTTCAACTCTGAACAAATACTTAACCCGCGCCGGGCCGGTGCTCTGAGATTCCGCGCCGGGCCGCGGGGGGGTGTTTGAACACCCCCCCCCTTTTAACTCGGCTCCTGGGCCACGTAGCGACACGCGGTAAGCGGCAATCGAAAGAACGTCAAAAATAAGGACGAAAACACTTCGGTTATTTTTTGGGTCAGGTCAAAGGTCAGGTCACCAGAGGTCACCAAAGGTAAAATGTTGACTATTTCAACATTTTGGAAACTGCCAACGGCTATCTCGGGAACCGATAGAGCTACAGCGTCGCAAAAAAGCGCATTCGATAGCTCTTTTACAGACCTTTCTGAGTAATGTTCTCAGATTTGACCTCAGGTCAACAGTTTAGCCTGCAGAGGGCAAAAACTCCAAAAATAGCCGTGTTTACGAAAAACGTTTTTTCGGCAATAACTTTTGACTCAAAAGAGCTATGACATTACTTGTGCCAGCATCGTATTCCTCTCGTCGAGACGCGTCGAATGAACTATAATTTGACCTTGAAAGGTCAACTTGAAAATTTGACCTCAGGTCAAGGTCATGACCTGACCGGAAAAGGTCATGTTGCATATCAGTCGATCCGCAACGTCGAGCCAAACGCATCTAAGGCGTTTTCAGCGCTCTAGCACTCCTCTATCAGAAGTTATCATCGAGAAACTGTTAGATTCTGTTCGTGACCTGAGATGACCTCGGGGACATAACGAGGGGTCACAGTTGCCATTTTCTGGTTCAGTGTGTCTATTTTACCTACATCTCGATGTTTGAGAGTGTCTAGAATAGCGTTCGTGCATAACAGACGCTTTTCAATTTTCTCCCATTGACTTATAATGGAGAGGCCGCAAAATTGACCTGACCTTAGGTCACCGATATCAAAATTCCGAGATATACATTTTATAGATAGTGTTGCTCTAATCAATCGCTGAAAGTTTCAAGGCAATCGTTCAGTCGGTGTAGCTATGACGAGCATTCTTATTTTTTCTGAGGTGAGGTCACTTGGCGTGACCTGGTGACCTGATCTAAGGTGACCTGGGTCTGAAATTTTCACATCATGTGTGGAAAAGATGCACGAACAGGTGTGCCAAAAACGGCGGCGCTCCGCGCCGCCGTTTTTGAGATATCTGCGAAAAACCGCAAGGGGGGTGTTCAAACACCCCCCCCCGGCCCGGCGCGGGTTAACCCTCACCCGCACATGCCATTTTCCCATCCTAGAACGCACTTGGGGGAGGGAGGCTGCCACCCCTCGCGCCATTTCGTTCCTGCTGGAGATAGAGCTTTGCGGAAAGACCAACAGATTCTTTGGTATGAGACGAATCCAATGGTACCCAATTTTACCTCATTGTGACAGTCATTGCCCTTCCAGGTCAGGTCACTCTTAAAAATGTTGCTGTTTGGGGTCACCCTTGGAATATCACGTGCGGTGCCCATCATGTACCGATGACGCTGCCGTATTGGTGTCAAGCCAGCTAGAACAGCTCTTTGTAACAGGCTATCCGACTAAATTTTTGCTGGCTGTGGTCATTTCAGGTCAAGTTAGGTCAAGGTCAATGATATGTGTATTGTATGTATGTATTGTATGTATGTATTGACACCAAAAGCCTTCCACATATGGCGTGGCGATTACGGCTTAGATCCGAGTATAATGGGTAACAATCATGCGGGCAGGGGGAAGAACACTCAGCACTAGACGACAGTCATCCATCGATGGGGGTCGCGACAATAATCATCTACATATGTACATAAGATAAACGATATATATACATAAGCACAAACAGATCGTCCACCTATTGGCGGCATGCCTTGTCTACTACTTAACAGACTCGTCAGCGGCGTAGCGGGGATTTGTTAATCAGCGCGGCCCTGGCAGACCGGGCGAAGCTGGCAGGTGGCAGCTGCACTACCTGGGGTGGGAGGCTATTTAACAGCGCCGCGGCGCGGTACTCAAAACGCCGTTTTCCGGTTTCAAGCCTCGGTCGGGGAAGATGAAGTAGATGATCCTGCCGTGTGTGCCTGTCTCGAAAATTTTGATTAGGGACGAACAGTGCAGCGAGGTTCTCGGGCTCTTCATGCTTTATCACCTTTTGCGCGATCGTGAGTGTCAGGTAATCTGACATGGCTTTTGGTGATAGCCAGCCAAGTCTGTCGCGCAGGTCCGAGACGTGGTCAAACTTACGCCGTCCGAAGATCACTCTAGCGGCAAAGTTCAAAATTTTCTGGAGTCGGTCAAAATTTTTCTGAGTCCCGTTACCGTACACAGTGAGGCAGTAGTTGATTCGTGATATGACCAGAGATGTCACGAGAACTTTAATGACACCGTCAGGGAGACAATTTCGTGCGTGAGACAGTCCGATCAACAAGCCAGTACACCGACGACTAAGCTCGGACACATGTGCTTCCCAGGACAGGGCGCTGTCAAAGACAACACCCAGATTCCCCACCTGCTCGCTTGGCTGCAACACAGAGTCACGAAGAGAGACGCTGAAGTCGGGTACCTTCCGTAAATTTTGTCTGCTGCCAAAAACCATGAGTTGTGTTTTGTTTGCGTTTAGCTTGAGGGCGTGGAGGCAGAACCAGTCACTGATTGATGCGAGTGAAGCTTCCATGCGAGAGATAAGCGATCTGAGGTCGTCGGCACGGCCGCTCACTAGAACCTGGGTGTCGTCCGCATATTGGAAAACGGTGGCGTCACCTGCGTATAGCGAGAGGTTGTTCGAAAATATGGTGAAGAGTAACGGTCCCAGGGCAGATCCTTGGAAGACACCCATATTATTTGGAAGCGGCCGAGACAGTACTCTACCTCCGGCGCCGTTAGATAGGGACACGCTCTGGGTGTGTCCCGTGAGAAAAGCAGAAAACCAAGAGGTCTCGATCCCGTGCATGGCCAGTTTTTGAAGTAAAAGTTCGTGGTCGATGACATCAAAGCATTTGCTTAAGTCAAGGAGACACAGCAGTGAAAGTTCTCCCCTATCAGAGGCTGCAAGGATCTGGTCTGTGACGGACAGCAGAGCGGTCTCTGTGGAGTGTCGGGGGCGAAAACCATGCTGCGAGGAGGCAAGGAGATAGTTATTTGAGAGGTAGTGGTAAAGCTGTTGATGTACGAGGCGTTCTACAACCTTCATAATCACGGGGACTAATGAGATTGGTCGAAAGTTGGTGGGATCCGAGGGGCTGCCTGATTTGAAGATGGGGTGGACTGTGGAATGTTTCCAGGAATCGGGGATATCGGAGTTGGTAATACACGTATTGATAATGTAAAGTATGATGTGACCGATAGCTGAAAAGCCGGACTTTAACATTCGGATGCAAATGCCATCAGTCCCACTGGCGCCTGAGTTGCGCATGCCAAAGATAGTGTGACCGAGTTCGCCGAGAGTGACCGCGCGGAGCTGAAAACGGCATGCACCGACCCGGGGGAGGCGAACGTTCAGATCGGTAGCGGTGTTAAGAGACCGGACCTCCGCAGCGATGCGAGGTCCGACAGAGACGAAAAATGAATTCAGTTCATCGGCGGGTAAATTAGGCTGCACACTAGGACCGTCCTTTTTCCCTGCTACAACTGTCCTGATAGACTGCCAGACCTTATTGGGACCCCGCTCGCTGATATTTCTCTGTAGCTCCTCTCGCCGGTCGCGACGCAGCGCGGCCCGAACAGAGCGATTCAGCTCCTTGTAAGCTGTCGACTGACGACCGGACAGTCGTAGCGAGGCGCGGCGCTGGGACATAAGGTTCCGTGTGACAGCAGAGGCCGGGGGCACTGTGGGGTTCCGAATGGTAATACGCCTGAGTGGGGCGTGGTCGTCGATAATAGGCAAAAAATTGGACACGAATGCATCCCACTGATCACTAACAGTCGCGGCGGTAAACACAGGCTCCCAGTCGACAAGCTCCAGATCAGAGTTAAGGGCAGTGACATCAACGCGGTTGAGCGAACGAGCTGAGATGATTGTAGGCTTCGGACGCAGTTTGGGGACATTGACATCTACGCTAATAAATTTATGCGGACTAAAATGACAAAACTCAACACGGATGTTAGAGAAGAGGTCCACTTTGTTCACCATACACACGTCTAGGAGCGAACCGGAAGTGAAAGTCGAAGTTGTTACTAGCTGGTCTAGGGAGTAGTCCGATAGGAAGCTGCTGAGATGCTGTCGTGCACGAAAGTTGGGTTCTTTCTTCAGCAGGTCACAGTTTATATCACCGCAGATGACGAGCGGGGTCCTAGGGTGATCGATAAGCACTCTTTGTAACTGATTTTCAAGGTCGGCGAAATCGGCACTTAAAGCGGTTTCGGAGTGGCGAGGGGGACGATATAAAGAACATACGATGATTTGACGACCTTTGTCGAGCTTGAGCAGCGCCCACTTTGACTCGAGCTGGCTGCAGCCGCGCTCAAAACTTGGGAACTTGATGGGCACTGACGTGATATCCGATTTTGTTACGATCGCGACGCCGCCGTACCCGCGGCCATCAGGTCGATCTGTGCGGCTGAGGGAGTAGCCTGGGAGCACTAAAAGTCTGTTTGGCGTAGAAGGGCGTAGCCAGGTCTCCGACAGTAGTACGACATCGTAATTGTTTTGGCGGAGTTCATAGGTCAGGTCCAATAGTTTAGGCTTAAGGCTTTGAATTCGCCTCGAGACAGCGAAGTGGGTGACATCTGGTGGCAGGAATTTGCATAGGAGGAAGAGTGATGCCGAGCGGCGACGCGCACGCAGTTACACGGCGGGAGTACGGTGGAGGGGAGGAGTGTGGGAACTTAAGGCTGTAAGGGGTTGATTACGAAGTTTACATAGCAGATATGATATGGTCCATAATGCCTCAAAGTGTCAGACTCTTCGAATAGGTACCTGCCAAGCAAATGATGTCCGATAGTAGGCCCATCTTCACGCTTGGTGGTACTAAGCTGGAGAACACCAACGAACAAAGAGACCGAGGTGTTATTGTTGACTCCTCGCTAGATTCAACAAACGTATCAACCTTCGCCCGTTAGGGTGTTAAGGGGTCCGTTCGACCTCCCCCCGTAGGGGAGAGGGGTCGAACGGACCCCCCCCCCCTCAGTTTTCTGCGAAATACTCGCGCAAAAAGCGGTCGATCGCGACGAAACTTTCAGTGCCCTCGCTTTAGTCAATTTAACACCTACCCTGAAAATTTCATGACCCTGACCCAAATGACCATTGACCTGTGACCTACTTTTCGAAACCATGTTTGACGGGAATCGCGATTCGGCGTATATGTCGGCTCGCATTAGCTGCGCGTTTGCAGTCTTTTCGTGGTTTCAAGTGTTCAGACATGTGATATGATGTTGGTCCCATGCATTAGGGTGGATGACAAGGTCACCTGAAGGTCAGGTCAGGTCACTGACCTTTGATGACCTCGATTCACTTTCAAGTTTTGCATATTTCTAGGCTAGTTTTTGGAGCTGAATTCGAATTTAGCAACCATATGAACATTTACGAAGTAGTTTTGGTGCCTTCGTAGCATGTAACGAAGATGCCAGAGGCGGTTGACACCTACTACAAATACTCGGCAGGACTTCTACTGGTTGTCCTGACCTGAACTGACCCGACCTGGCCTAAATGCATGCAGGCATCACTGTAATCAAAACTAACATGATATTCGTGATCAGCACCCAAAAAAAACCACTGGAGCCCCATTGAGTAGTAAAGGAATCTTGCTAGCAGCTACCCCTTACAACGTTCAAACGGATCCCAATTTTCCCGACTATTGGGTCATTGACCTGACCTGGAAGGTCAACCGATGACCTAGGACCCAACCCGCGCCCGGCTGGGGGTCCTGGATTTCCACGCCCTGCTGGGGGGAGGGGAGTTTGAACACCCCCTTTAGAATTTTTAACCCCTTTAGAACAGTTAGAAGGGGGGGTGTTTGAACACCCCCCCTTCTAACTCGGCTCCTGGGCCACGTAGCGATACGCGGAAGGCGGCGTTCGAAAGAGCGTCAAAAATAATGAGGAAATCACTTCGGTCAATTTTTTGGTCAAGTCAAAGGTCAGGTCACCAGAGGTCATTGAAGGCAAAATTTCGCCGATTTCCAGGTCGAATGTCGACAATTTCCAAGAAGTCAACGCATAACTCGGGAACCAGTAGAGCTACAGCGCCACGGAAAAGCGCATTCGATAGCCCTATTAACGCCCTTTCTGAGTAATTCTCTCAGATTTGACCTAACTTCAACGGTTTTGCCTGCAGGGGGCAAAAACTGCAAAAATAGCCGATTTTTTCGGAAACAGTTTTTCTGCAATAACTTTTGACCCAAGCCTTGTACGAGCTTACTTTTACCGGCATCGTGTTCCTCTCGTCAAGACGCATCGAATGAACTATAACTTGACCTTGAAAGGTCAACTTGAAAATTTGACCTCAGGTCAAGGTCATGACCTGACCGGAAAGGGTCATGTTGCATATCAGTCGATCCGTATCGTCGAGCTGAACACATCTAAGGCGTTTTCATCGCTCTACCATGCCTCTATCAAAAGTTATTTGCGAAAAACTGTTAGATACCATTCGTGACCTAAGATGACCTCGGGGCATAAACAGGGGTCACGGACACCATTTTCATGCTCAGTGTGTCTAAACCACTTGTAATTCAGTTTTTGGGGTGTTCATAATGTCTTTCGTCCAAAAGAGGCCCATTTCAATTTTCTCCCATTGACTTATAATGGGAGGTCGCAAAATTGACCTGACCTTAGGTCATCGATATCAAAATTCTGAGATATACATTTTGTACATGCTATTGCTGTTAGCAATCGCTGAAAGTTTCAAAGCGATCGGTCACTCGGTGTAGCTATGACAGACATTGAAACTTTGTATGAGGTGAGGTCACTTCAAGTGACCTGGTGACCTGACCTTGAATGACCTTGGTCTGAAATTTTCACAACATGTGTAGAATTGATGTATGATAAGGTGTACCAAAAACGGCGGCGCTCCGCGCCGCCGTTTTTGAGATATTCGCGAAAAACCACAAGGGGGGGTGTTCAAACCCCCCCCCCCAGCAGGGCGCGGGTTAAAGTAGGGTATCATCGGCTTCCTCTCGTCACAGGCAACACACTATTTTTCCACGAAGCTCTAGCTCGATCAGGGGCGAAACGGCAAGGGGGGTCAAACGGACCCCCTTATAATACGTTCGCGGCTGGAAAAACACCAATACGGACGAGGGTTAAATTACATATGCACTCAACGACCATATGCCAGCTGGGGCATGGTAACTGGTAAGGAGAACATTTGAAAAGCTGAGTCCGGCATTGTTTAGCCTAGCATACAAAACATTTGTTCGCCCTCACAATTCATGTTGAATTTTGCCCCCAAGTATGGTCCTCTAATAAGAAATATAATATCAAGAAGAGTGAAGCAGTTCAAAGAGCAGCTACCAGAAGAATTGTGGGAATGCAAGGGTTAAAGTATCCAGAACGGCTGAGTCGGCTTAAGCTTACCACCCCTAGAAGAGAGAAGACAACGGGGAGACGAGACTCACAAAATCCTCCATCAGCTCCATGAGTGTGACCTCAACCAACTATTTATCGTACAAAACCGAACAGAGTGAGATTAACTCAAATTGTACAAGCCCCACCACTAGACGTTGACGAGGGAAAGTTTTTTCTCACGAATAGACCAGGTAAATAAATGGAATTCGTTAAGCCACCACATCAAGAAGGCAGAAACATCCAAATTCCAATCTATATAAACCAAGATATGAGAAACATCAAGCAGACCGACAAGATTGGCCCAAGTGAAACCAGACTGATGCAAAAGAACATGTAATTTAAAAAAAGATGTGGGCTACAACATCAACATAGACCTCGCCGTCTTCTTCTAGAATCAAAAATAAACCTTGACTCTTGATTGATTCTTGTCCTCGCTGTGTGTTGATGTGAGCGGTGGCTATTCTGCCTTACAAAAGCGCGAATATCAATACTTTTAAAATAATGATCAAAATGCTGTAAAGTCCCACTCAAACCTCCTTAATCACCCTAAAAAACCAATGTTCCTATCTTGCGCGCCGCACACAAAGCGTATACAAGCCTGAATGTCTCATGCGCGCCGGGTTCGCTATCCCTCTTACTACACTAGCGCCACCCTCGCGCAGCGGCGAGTCTCGAGGCGAATATTCAAGCTTCCGATACGAAGATTCCGATGGTGGTTTCCTGTTGTTTCCGGTCGGCTCCTGCCCCTGCCGCGGCCACCGCGGGCGCCGCGGCGTTGTGGACGGCGTCCGCCGCTGCGGGCCGGCTTGGGGCGCGAGGAGACGCTGGTGGGCGGGGCCTGGGCTGCCGGCGGCGCGCCGTGGGACGCGGGCAGCGCCAGCGGCCGCTCCCCACCCTCGCGGGCCGGCGGGGCTCTCAGCTGGTGGGGAGGGTGAGGCGACACGGCCGCCGGCTGGCGTCCGTGGGGCTCTGCGCGCGGCGCGGGAGCGCGGTCCGTCGTCCCTGGGGCTCGGGAAGATTTCGGAATGCCGGCAGCCGTTGGGTGGCTAGAGCTGGGGCCGAATCACTAGTAGAGCTCGATGAAAACCGAGAAAAGTTCCGAGGGAAAGCAGGTTTTCTTTTGGTGAGATGGTGCCTGAGCTGGTGATCCGCTACTCGAAGTGTAGACCTGGGTGGCGGCGCTGGTGCCGGGCAGGCCACAACGGTTAGTACCCGCACTACGGCGAGCAGAACTCCCCCCTCTGTATTATGTATGTCTTTGTGTGTCTGTGTGTACCTACCTATACTGATGTGTGCACCGATCGGTTTGTGTGTCCCTATTACATGAGATCATGAACTGAGATGCTTTTACCAAAAATGCAGTCAAAGAAACTTCACGAAAAGAAAATTCAGCTTGCCTGAAACGCATTTTTTTTTAGATGACCTAGGATGACCTTGACCCTGACCCTCCATAGGGATAGCCCCCCCCCCCTCCATAGGAATTTTCGCGATAGCTGGGGAACACGCCGACGATAGAGAGAGCTGAAACTTAGCATACCTGAGCTTTGATTCAAGCCAGATCTTGTGACACCAACCGCATTTCAGGTCAAGTCAGGTCACTGACCTATGGCGTCATAAGTGAACCTTTGCACCAGGGTTGTGCTTGACTCATGAGTCGAGTCAGAGATTTGACTCAACTCTGACTCAGATGAGTCAGGTTTGAGTCGAGTCGGATAAAATGTTGAGCTGTTGAGTTGAGTCAGGGTTGAGTCAGACAAAAATATTAAGGTGTTGAGTTGAGTCAGAGTTGAGTCAGTAAAATAACTTTTGACATTGAGTTGAGTCAAAAACATTTAGGAACATGAGTCAGCTGACTCATCTTTCTAGAAACAATATATAAGCTTTTCATTCTCCCCCCGCTTAACAACTTAGGCCTGGCCCTGCTGCCGGATTTTTTTTCTTCACCCCCCCCCCCCCCGCTCAACGACTTTTTTATCTGAGTCAATTTTGAGTCAACACACTTGGCTCAACAAAAAAAATTGAGTCAAGTTTGAGTCAACACATATTTTCATTGAGCCGCTTGAGTCATGAGTCGAGTCAAGGAAAAAATCAGCTCCTTGTTTGAGTCAGAGTTGAGTCAGGACCTTCTGAAGTTGAATGATGAGTCGAGTCGGCAAATTTTTTTTAGTCGAGCACAACTCTGCTTTGCACGGTCCTCAAATATCGCAACTTCGCAACCCCATCAGTACCAGAGGAACTTTCACGGGGAAATGAAACTTACAGGACGTAGCATCGTCCAGAGGTCTCACAACTTGTATCTCAGATTTTTCCTAAACGTCACATGAGGTCAAGTCGGTCACGTGACCTCACCATTAAAGGGACCCTCCCACCTTAACGTTAGATTTGAGTTGAGATAGCCAAAATGGGGTCCCTGGCTCACAATTACCGGTTTCGGCACTCACAACATCGAGAAATGCCTTAAATCGGAAATATTGAATTTCAAAATTGCAGCATTTTGATTCAGAGGGGCTAATGCTTAGGAATACCCCTCTGAATGTGTGACGTCAGCGCAGATATCTAACGATTTTTAAATGTTTGACCAAAACGTTTTGTAGCACGCGGTGGTATATGCTATTTGCGCGCAACATCTGCCGCAAACGCCGCACTTCTAAAATAAAGTCGCTAGAAACAGCGGAGATCCCAAAAAAGTAAACAAAAGTAAAAGTATAATATCTTGAAAACCGGTGAATATTTTTCGGTGAAATTTGGTAGATATTCGTTTTCGCTCTTTCTGAACCGAGCAACATCACGTTCATGCCAATTCATAAACTTTTTTGAAGGTGGGAGGGTCCCTTTAAAGTTTTTTTATCCCATGAGTTATAATGGATAGGTCGGAAAATTGACCTCACTTTAGGTCACCGATATCGATATTCTGAGATATGCATTCCATGCATACTGTTACTCTTAACGATCGTTTAAAGTTTCGAAGCGATCATTCAGTGTGGTTATATAGCGAGCATTCTAACTTTGTTTGTGGTAAGGTCACTTGAAGTGACTTGGTGACCTGATCTTGGGCGACCTAGGTCTGAAATTTTCACAACTGTGTAGAAGAGATGCATAAATGGGTGTGCCAAAAACAGCGGCGCTCAGCGCGGGCTTACAGTCAATTGACTTCATCAAAGAGCAGTGACCTTGACCTCATGCCTGACAAATGACCTTGACATACGCCATAATCTTTAGTACAAATGCTGTTTCGCAAGTTGGCAAGTTTCTCGCCACCAACAGTTTGGAAATGCAGGCATAAATAATGGGCACTGATAAGCCGTATGTACGTACGTCGTATCGCAATGCTGCCTAACATGCTCTTGGGAAAAAGTTTACAGGTCGAAGGTCGAAGGTTTTGGTTGCAATTAACCGCATTTTAAAGGAGCTGTTGATAAAAAATTAAAAGGTCCATCCGAACCCTCCTCAGTGCAAGAGGCCGTTGCTGATATTAATGGTGTGAAGTGCTTGAGCGAGGAACATAGCGAGAATAGATACGTGAAGAATCATTGACATTTTCCTCGAAAATGTAAAAACAATGCCAAAAGTTATATTGATATTGAATACGGTGAGCTTTCGGCTACAAGCCTTCGTCAAACCAACAAAATGACACAATACTTTTGGCATTGTTTTTACATTTTCGAGGAAAAGGTCAATGATTCTTCACGTATCTATTGTCGTTGCTGATAGTCGTGGTTGGACTAACAGAGCTGAGTATAAAGGGACTATCCCACCTTTAACATGGGGATGGGGTTTGAGTTGAGATAGCCAAGTTTGCGGCGTGGTTCAGAAACCACTATCTATCTAGGTTGCAACCCCCGCGGCCTCTTGGTGTTGAAGAAATTCGTTCCCTTCATTTGAAAATGGGCCTTGTACAAGGCCCTATCTTCAACATGGAGCGACCGTTAGTGTGACGTCACCTCGTTTAGTCATTCTGATTTAAATGGGTTTGTTCGTTGAAAAATCGCTTAAAATTTGGTCTGAACTTTCCTGTGGTGCCTACAGAGTAAAAAGAATCAGCTTTATGACAGTAATGTGGCCTGGGGAAGGATGTAATTTTGGGCTGTGACGTCACATATTTGAAAGTTTGTGTTTGGAATATGGGAAGCCTAAGATGTTTAATGAAAAATAAATGCCAGAACCGTGTTCCTGGTCATCCAATCTATAAACTCGGGCACAATTTAACTGGTTTTAACAACATTTTAGAAGGTGGGATAGTCCCTTTAAGCTCATCCCTTTTTTCGGTAGCTGTTCATGCAGTTGTGTCAGTTCTTCGGAAGCCATGTAAATACGTTCACACTACAGTTGTTTAGTGATTTGTGTAATGGTGACGTGTTGATTTGCACGTAGCGTACCTATTGCGCATTTAAACTCGATTTGTGTAAATGTAGAAACGAGCTTGAGCCGTCTCTGCAGCAAATGAATGTGGTAAACATACATATTTTACTTCATTATTTATTGCATTTGAAGTAATTCAGTGGCATAGGTTGAACATAACAAAACATAACTATTGAAGCGTCTTATTATATCCAACAAAACAAACCACGCGAGTATTTGCTCTCGTGACGGAAACAAGACAACGTTCACTGACTAGGTGACGCGCAGTAGCACTCTCTTTGATAACTCTAGCACTCTCGGGTGGACAGGAGCTCAACTTCTTAGTAGGCACCATGGCCACCATATCCACCGTGTCCGGCGAATCCGCCGTGTCCGGCGCCGTAGCCGCCGTAGACCGGGACCGGCACGTAGTGGTGCACGTACTTCGGGAACAGCCACTGCGCAGGGATGAACTCGTACTCGCCGCCGCCGCCGCCGCCGCCCTTGCCCTTGTGGCCACCCTTGCCCTTGCCCTTGCCGCCGCCGCCGCCGCCGCTGTGCGATTCAATCACCACAGTGTGAGAGTGTCCGTGGCCGTAGCCCTTCTGGCCATAGCCGCCGTGGCTCACGCCGTATCCGCCGTGGCCTCCGCTCAGGCCGTAGCCGCCGTGGCCTCCGCCACCATGGCCGTAGCCGTAGCCCTGGGCGTAGCCGCCTCCGTGGCCGTAGCCGCCGTAGCCGCCGTGCTTGCCGTAGGTTCCGTACGTGCTGATGACGCGGACGTACTTCTCGCCGCCGCCGCCTCCCTTGCCCTTGTGGCCGCCGCCGCCGCCGCCACCGAAGGTAGCCAGCCTGAAGGAATCACAGATTTCGGTCAGTTGATGGAGGCAAGCATCATCAGCGGTTGAAATGGTTCTGTCTGAAGTGTGTAAGAACCGTGTATTTGCTCTATGCTTATCCGATTGCGTTTCAGTTGATCATCAACAAAGTTTCTTTTGATTCTTTTTATGTGATGAGCATGCAATCTGCAATAAAGAATATGATAATTGACTGTATTTAGTAATTATTTTGCATAAAAGGTTTACTGTTTTCTGAACTATTTGAATACTTGATCATGGAAACATCGGCGGTATTGTTACTTACGTCAGCTGCGGGGCGACGAGGAAGACGCACAGAGCTACCGTAAACTGCAATAAACGAGAGAACAAAATGGCGTTAGATGGGCACGACAGGGCAACGACTCTTCGGTGGGCTGGTTATTTATGACAAATAAGGGCCATTAGCTAAAATTAATGCTAATTAAACTCAATGAGGTGAGATAAAAATGATAGATGAACAATTTCTAGTTTGAACTTATGGTCTTGCTTTGTCATTCATTCAATATAATTGTGAAAAATTGGATCTTTCATGAGTCTTCATTTTCATTAAGCAAGCACTCTAATATTTTTTTAAGAATTATTCAGCATTACAAGAAGGAAATGAAGATGAGCAAAAGGTGAAACAGCTAATGTCTTTTAATTGGCAAAGTAAAGCTAGCTGGAGCTGGAGCTGTTACCGAGTTCATGTTGCTGCAGAAAATGATGCCCTCCTCTCGGCGTCCGGTGCTTAAATACTGTGTGAAGTTCTGGCGCGGCCGAATGTAACTGCAGTCCAGTGTGAAGTAATCGGCGCGCCGCGCGGGGTCTGCACAATCCGCCGACGGGTCCAGGCCACCCGACCGCCCGGTCACGCCCGTTACGCAAACACGCGCCGCTCTTTTCAAAATCAACCGAGGTCACTTCCACTTTCATACGAAACCGGATAACGAAGGCAGGAAAGATGTGATACAGCTACCGGAGACACCTTATCGAGCAATCGGCACCGTTCGCCACCCTGCCACCGTTTGCACGACAGCAGACCATGCATTCAGTACAGGCGGCTAGGTGTCAGATCTGTCAGCTCTTTTATTGACCAAATTATTATGTTCCTGAATGTTTTTAGCTTTATACTATTAAACATAGTGTAACCGCTGTAGCACATGATGAATCACTCGATTTGTCGTTATTAGTGTATCACGATATGCATGAACTGATTGGATACCCTATTCAGTGTTTATTTTCTTTGGACAAAACGCTAGAAACACACCTTTTCTTATTTATCAATATTTATGTACATGCCATTGAATCTGCATGCGATGGTGCCTCATATCAAATAAAGTAACACTTCAACCCACAGAGAAAAAAAATGTTTTGAAGACGGGGACATTGTCGTCAAATGCCCAGGACAAAGACCCAAGCCTTTCATTGACCTCAACTGTGAGTGAAATTTTTCTTAAGATTTTTTTTTTTCGGACAATAATTCGAACTTATATCCCTCTATTTTCTACAATGGGTTACGATTTCGTGTGCAGCCCTTGGAATGCGTAAAATATGTAAAAACATCCCAGTCCACGTTGCTCAACCCTTGTATCTATATGCGGGGAAGCGATTAGCGCTGGGCGTCTCACGGCTGGCGGCTGATTATCGCAAGCAGCATGTCTTGATGGAATCTAAATATTTGTGGTATAAAACCGGTTATTTATTGTAGCTTTATGAAACCTGTTATTGCATGATATAAGTCTGACATCATCAATAATTTCAACAGCCATTAACAACGCACAATACCTTAACGTTATGAAGCATGGAATGGAACTGGCCAAAGACTTGATAGTTGATGGGTGAACGCTAAAATGTACGAAAACATTCAGCTAAACTATACCTATTTGCGGCCAAAATTGGGAGTGAGCTTCGAACATAAGGTCATTGTTGGTCGTAAGTTTGGACGAGCTCGTGGAAAGTCAATAGGGTGCAGGTTCATTTAATTTCTTATATCTTCGCTTTGCTTCTTCTATGCGACAATTCAAAGGTGACCATGCGCACGTCCCAAAATCACAGACCAGTAGCTACTTACCTACACGCTCCGTATCAACTGGGAACGCAGGGGCAGGCAAATCTGCATTCCGGACGATTTTCCTAGTCGCTCGACATTTCTATCCGTTCGTAATTCTTATTTACCCTGCTGATGTATTCTCGGTCGTTATCGCACATACTATAAAAACGCCATCTCAGTCTGTGATCATTTACGCGTCGTCCAATCAGCGAGCCGGGGGCCTCATCAGTGCTCCTACGCCGTCTGTGGTTGGCGCTCAGCCACTCCCCTACCCTCTCTCCCTCCCCTCCCCTCCCCCGGGCGACAGACACTCGAGACGCTATTGGTGCGGAGCGCGGGAGCAGCTCGCAGGGCGGGTCGTTCACCCCAACCAACGACCGTGCAGAGCTGTCTCACGGTCGGTGGTCGGCGCCCACTGACCCGGTGACACACATTACTCAGACACCGAGGGCAATGCCTACGCGCATCGGGCGCATGCTGGTGATGTTACGTGGCGATGGTGGGGAAGAACGAGAGAAAATAATTTAATAAATGCTGTTTTCTTTTTCATTTTTCTATCCAACAAAAATTTGGCTAGGATAGATAGCTTGACAATTGCCAGTACCTTAAATGAGTTCAGACAAAAGTTCGCTGGAGTTAAAATCCGCCAATAAAGCAAGCAGCGCCGAACAGTCTGCTCAGCGTCCTTTGGCACATTGTATTCCATTAGCACCCACTTAACGACTCGCTGTCATCGTGTGTAGTGTAACCCTCCAGATCAATGGCTGGCGCTCACCATTCAACGCTGCCTGATCAATGGCCTATGTTGCTGTCGTCCCGGCTAAAAGCAGCAAATTATTTGACCGCTTGATGCGGGAGGCCCCTATTTAATTTCAAGCCTTTTGAAAATACTAATCACTCCCACACATCGTATGACCATTGTCATATCACTTTGTATCGTTTGACGAAGTGTTTACCCACTTTATTCCAACCGAAAACAAACAAAGTTAGGTTAGCACAAGCCTGGGGTATCGAAAAAGTTTCTTGCGGGATCACCGGTAGGTGCATATATTTTATCCTCACACTTCCAACAACCAACATGTAAATTACATAACAAATTATTTATAACTAGAAAACAACGCGCATAAATATCGGGTGTTCAGCCGGAACGGCATCTTTATCGAGAGACAGTGCCTGTCACCAGGAATGCGGTTAGCTTTCTGAGGCGTTAGTACACTCTCACAAAGTCTTGGTCAAAGAGCGCTCCGTCGATACCACTGGAGTGACCTCCACGTCCATAGCCAGCACGGTTTTTAGGGCGCAGCACTCCCACGAACTCGTACTTGTGATCAAGTCCGACCAGCTCCCTCCCCTTGCTCACGAAGTTGCTGACACCTTCTTGGAAGTCCTTCCCGGCAGCCTTCAGCCCTTTGAAGAAGCCCTTGTGGCCTTCGTCGCCTTCCTTTTTGATGATGACGTCAGTATAGTGAGTGACATGTCCTTGGCTCGCTGCCCCGTAGCTGTCTTGTGCATAGCCGCCGGGGTAGCTCAGGGAAGACCCCTTGGCCCCGTGTTTTTCACCACCGTAGCTTCCGGGTGCGTAACCCAAGTCGTTGAAGCCTCCCTTTCCGTAATCTCCGCTTCCATAGCCTAGAGGGCCGTAGCCTACGTCGTTATAACCTCCGTGCACGTAGCCGACGTTGTCATAGTCTCCGCTGTCATAGCCGTCAATTCCATTGATAGAGGTGACGCGAATGTAACGCCGGTCGTCATCTTCTTCTCCCTTGCTGAGTGTTCCGCTCCTGAAAAAGGGCTTCATTCAGCACCGGTTCTAGGGATGATTCAGACAGAATGCAGGGCGCATGCTACGCTATTATCTGCCATTATACGTACAGCCCACCGCTAAAGTAATGTGCGGTTTTACCAATCTCAACGGATGGCTTTGACCGACGATTTTTAAATGCGGACTAATTGAAAAGAAGATTGACGGTCGTCAATCGATAAAGTTGTAGCTGCAAGGGTGAGGATACATGTAAGCTACATTTAAAGTCTCGTTGCAGTCTGGCTGATCGTTCCTAGGCTTCAGAAGCAGAACATACCCATGACTGAAACCACACATTACTTCTGCTGTGGACTGTACCAATGCATAACTCATAAGTGATATGTACTAGATTATCCGGGAAAGATCGCAGATGCCATGGTGTTTGTTGTATGTATAGCAGGCAAAATAGCGGTCAAATAAACATGCATCACAATTTGCTATTAACAATTAGGATTTAGGCGTGGATTTTAACAGAGCGCAACTAATGCTTTCGACAATCATACAATGCACTTTATTACCTTGCGTGTCATTTTAAACTGGGGTTGCGTCGATTCAATGATACTTTTGATTTGGAAATGTGGTGTCCCAGGGATGGAACAAAGGCACATATGCAAGTAATTTCGATTAAAGTGTCGGAACCTCTTTTACTTGCTGAGCAGATAAATATGCGTTACCAATAAATACTTACGCAGAATTTATGGTTGTGAAGGCGATGGCGCCGAAAGCGAGAACAGCCGTGATCTGAAATATGCGACAAATTTGTGTCAAATATATCCGCTGATAAAGCATCTGACTAAATATTTGAACAGTAGGCGCTTACGCGAGGCAATAAAACAATAAAATATAATGATCTAAATTATAAAGCATACGCTAGTGAAAAAGCGCGACATTTTCTATAAACAAAATAAAAAAATGCAGCAGCATGCATTTATCTACATTGATTAAAAATGTAAAAATCGCTTGATATACGGTAGGGCAAAACATTTAACATATGTAGAAATTTACACCGATAAATCAAGTAAATGGCGAAGTACTTGTATGAACAGCATTATGACATATATATGCTTTTAAATATAACCTTATGTTCAATGGTTATATTTAAATATAACCAAAATCATTTTGTAATTAATTTTGGAACATTTTGCATTTCGTAATCATTGAACATAAGGTTATATTTAAAAACCGATAAATCAATTCTTACCGACTTCATGTTGCTGTTTGAAGTGACACCAACCGAAAACTGCATCGCGCTTTTATGCAGACGTAGCACCGTGGCAGTGACCCCAGAATACATGGCGATGACCGATAATACAGATCAGTAGCAGATCAAATGCCAACAATATCTGATGCCGTTCCCGGTCGCTACTATTGTATTTAGCACGGATCCTGAGCAGCGAAGGCAGTCGGCCACGACAGTTGTCTGAGATTTGTTCCTTGTTGATGAAAACTGTGCGTAAAAGTGTTAGAATCGAGACAGCGGAAGGCTCCAGTAAGTTACCGCTCCAAGTTTCTAGAAAGTGGCTGATGTGCAAGTGTGCATACGTCGTGTCAGACGTGCAAGTGAAAATGTTTAAGATTCAGCGAAATATAGGTCATTGATGTTTACTAACTAATCGATACTTTCGATAGATCAAAAACAAAAACAAAATCTATCGGTCATCACATATGGTACAATAATGTAGGCTAAAACGTGGTGCAGTCCTACCTCTTGCAACCTGCTACCGCAAGGATTACGATCAAACAGGCGTATTTCACACATATGACAAAACTTCCGGGACAAGTAGAGGAATTATTATTTACGCTAAAAATCACTCTAATTTCATTCCATGCGACATCCGAAGACGATACACAAATCATTGTGGCATATCATATATTGCAATGTATCACACAACATGCAACTGAACGAGTGGTTTGCCCCACGAGTAACAAGTGGCAGTAAGAAACAGAGCCTGCTGCTTCTATCCACTGACTTAACTCCGACTTACATCAAACTCCGATACCGTAACAAAACCATCGTCGTGCTTCATACACCACATAACAATCGGATAACATGCCTAGTACACACCACTGTAGCCTCCATGCAAGTACCCCGGCCGGAAACCTCCGTACCCGCCGTAAGGCACGCCGAAATGACCCCGGTTATAAAACTTCGGGCTCAGCACACCGATAAACTCATAGTCATGGCCGTCTCCGAACACGCCCTTGCCTTTCCCGAAGAAGTTATTGAACCCGTTAAGGATGCCATTGCCGATTCCCTTGAAGAATCCGCCTCCCTTTCCGTGAGAGTGATGTTCCTCGATGATGAGATTAGAATGGTGCCGGTTGTATCCACCGTGTCTGTATCTCTGACCGAGTCCGTATCCGTGCCCGTATCCTTGTCCGTACGACCCAAGTCCTTGCGACCCGTGTCCGTACGAGCCGTATCCGTAGTCGTCGTCGTCTCCGTATCCGCCGACTCCGTACCCGGTTTGTCCGTAGCCCACCGGTCCGTATCCGTAACCCCCGTACTGGTAGCCGCCGGGCTGGAAGCCGCTGTGCCCGAAGCCGCCCTGACTGAAGCCGCCGTGTCTGAAGCCGCGGTGACCGTAGCCGCCTGCTCCGAACTGGGTCACTCGGATGAAGGTGTTGCCGCCTTTGCCCTTGCCTTTGTGGTGGAAGGTCCCATGGCTGGAATGAATGAGAAATTGTTAGCACATATCATATTTATGTGGTACAAATGTTGCACAGGGTACATTTCCGATACTCAATGTCCAGATAAACTTTCTGACTGGTTGAATGAATGGCTAATGGCCGAAAACCCACGGCACCGCTGCAAAAGTCGCCCACTTCCGTTGCATCGTTAATAATTTAGAGCACAGACGCGGACGTGACGCGGAAACAGAGACAAAGGAGGAAACGGTTCGGTCCTTTATGGGTCGATCCTAACTTTCATTTGCTACTTGAAGGGCATAAAAAAGCTTTATTCTAGAGGCATCTGAAAAAAGAATGCTGTCTCGACTCAAAGTTACCTGTAGACAGTTAAAACGATTTCCCAACGCCCGGCGTTTTATGCTTGAAATATGTACATTATAATGTCTTTTTCTTTTTTCAAAGACGAGCGAGCAGTTTTTTCCGAAGTCAAATTGACAATGGGCCACAGTAAAGGCAAACGTCATTCTCAGACATACATGAAAAAATGCCGAAAAGTAGGTACAGCAGCAGACCAATCATATCGCTACCTTACCTGGGAGTAAAGGTGGCGAGAAGAGCGCCAAGGACAACGACTACGGTGCTCTGAAACAGAACACAGAAGGTCTGTCAAACCACGCATATATGTAGTTACACAAGCGTGCGAAACGCTGTCACTAATCACTCAGAGTCCTTAAGTGATAGGTAATTAGCGTTGGAGCTGCCACACTCTTCTGGCTACAACTTCTCTTCTCACTGAATGTTGCACAAATTTGGTGTCACGAATCACTGTCGCATTAGATGCATGATAGAACGACCACAGCCATGAGAGGCTGTGGTATAGTTCGATCACTGACAAAGGTCACTGCACACGTAGGCACGTTACCGGCTTCATGGTGGGCGGTGGACTGGTGCCCTCAAGGGGTAAACACCTCTGTTATATACTGCAGGCTGCACAGTCCTGCACTACCTACACTCTACAGCGTGGGCCAGAGCTCGCATATTTCCCGCAGAGCGCATGATACGAACTTTAGGGAAGTTTTGCAAAGCGGGAGATCATGCACAAGTGTGACGGAACTTCTCTCTTCCGCGTGAGTGAGAGCGGGCGCAGATGTAGGACACTTGGCAATGAGTCGGCAAAATACAGTTATGTGAGGTAGACAACCCATAGCTTTGCCTGGATACAAATTTGGTCTCACACAGTCTTACGCAGGATGGAGTGAATGCGGACCTTGCGAAAGTGGACATGCACTGCACGCGTTCAAAAATGTAAAAAGTGGCATGTAGTCATTCGCAGCATCCGAGCTATTCAATGAATTAGGAATGTAGAGGCGAGCATAGTGCAGATGTAGACTCGTGCTGCAATATGCAAGTGCACATGACGCCTTCCGTCTTGGGGTGAAGATACCCCGACCGAAAATGCCGCGGAGTTTACTTTTCAACACTGCGCCAGGTAACCATTCACATAATCGTGATGAAAGTGATGATAATGGTAAATTCTGTTAAACGCATTTTTCATTAGGAAAAACGACATATGCATAGCAGCGGCACGTTCCACCGAGGGGGGGGGGGTATTTATTTTCTGATTGTAAGACTGAAGTTATTAGCCATCCGAGCGTTGCTTCAAAATGGTTGTGAATAGATATGGGGAAGGTGGGGTAAGACGGCCTACTGGGACAAGGCGAACCACCAGCCTTCTCGGCTGAGCCGCTGCTGTTATCTGCTGCTTTATGCACTCACTACCTTTGTCTCCCTTCGCACCAATGGCCACCTTGAGTTCATGGGGGCCAGGATGCATAAATTTTGAGCTATTGAGAAAAATGTTGTGATGATCCTGTAAGGAGGTCTAAAGGCCCAAGGTTGGAGGCCTAAGGATGCTTTAATTCAGGCGCCTTTCTTGCATGTTTAACCCGCGCCGGGTCGGTGCTCCGAGATTCCGCGCCGGGCCGGGGGTTCTAACTCGGCTCCTGGGCCACGTAGCGACACGCGGTAAGCGGCAATCGAAAGAACGTCCAAAATAATGACGAAAACACTTGCGGGCTAATGCGAGCCGACATACGCCGAATCGCGATTCCGGCCAAACATGGTCTCGAAAAAGAGGTCACAGGTCAAAGGTCATTTGCGTCAGGGTCATGAAATTTTCAGGGTAGGTGTAAAATTGATCAATGCGAGGGTACTGAAAGTTTCGTCGCGATCGGCCTGGCCGCTTTTTACGCGAGTTATTCGCGAAAAACCTTAGGGTTTTTGCATCAACCCCCCTGTGCCGGCAAGGGTTAAACCCTCGCCCCATTGGGGGGGGGGGGCAATTTGCCCACCTCCCCTGTGTTTTTTTTCTGAATAGCAAGAAAACGGCGGCGCGCGGCGCCGCCAAATTTTCAGTACCTTCCCGGGCATCAATTTGACACCTTGACACCAGATTTCAAGTCACAGGTCACCTTAGGTCAGGAGTTATTGAGGTCAAACTGAGGTCATGTTCGAGCAAAAATGAGCAAAAAACATGAAATACTGAAAGTTGAAACGATCACCAAATCTACAATTACCAAGCAATTTCAAAGTTCTTTATATGGTCTAGTAGAAAAAAGCGGCGCTACAAAACTGCTATCTCGGATTTTAAAAATTTTGGGTTTTTGGCCCCCCAAAGTTCAAAAACTTGATTTTTAAGAAAACTAAAAAAAGTCCTAATATTCTTCCGAATTTCGAAAAAACCGGAATATATGTAATAGTCCCTGCGTTCTTCTATATACATGCCAAATTTCAGATTGATATAGGTATCGTTTTTTGGCCAAGTTATAGCGAAAAAAAACTGTTCAAAAATGATGACGTCAAATTTTTAACTCAATTTTCAGCGATTCTAAACCACTTAGGGCAAAACAAAGACCACAATTGAACTCCCCGTGACGAGCTGCATCGAATCGATACCCATTTAATGCAAAAATATCAACTTTGAAATTTGACCTAATTTGACCTGACCTTGACCTGACCTTGACCAAAACGTGACCTAAGCTGGCCCCAAAGGCTGCCTGACCCACATAATCGCATTTGTCATGTAAAATGGACCATAAAACATGCATCACACGACAGTTTCATATTGTGACCCCCCAGTGACCTGACCTCTGTGACCTGACCTGGTATCAGTGACCTCAAACAGCAAAATATGTGTTTAAAGAACATTTCCCCATCGATGATTTTCAATGAAATGCGTTTTACTCGATTGTACAACGCATTTCTTGAAATGCCTGTAAACGGTAAAAATTCGACCTTTGACCTGACCTGTGACGTCATCGGTTTGACCTAGGTCAATAAAATTGGGTCACAAGGTGGTTCCCTGATAGGGCTATCCAACACCGTTCGCCGCTTGTCGCTAGGTTGCGTGGTTCTCGAGATCTTAGGGGGGCCAAATTACCCCCCCCCCCCCCCAACAGGGCGCGTTGCTCGGCAGAGCCCAACGGGGCGCGGGTTTAAACATTCCGAATGCTATAAACAATATGAGGCTAGAGAGCAGTGTAGCAAGATCTGTAAACTTTTGCTGGTCAGTCTTACCCTTCCCCTATATCACTTATGGCCGAAGGCATTCATCAAAACATTTTGTAAACGGGAATAAGCTGTTGATGCACCCTGTTGTGATCGGTCACACCGCCTCTCCATTAAAACAACTTCTAACTTCCTCATCGTGCGGGGTTCAACGAACCGGCAAACCTGGCGCACCGGTAGCCCGGCGAGCCGTGCGCAGGTGCTTCTTTGGAGTCCAGTTGCGTGCAGCCAGCTGGTGGAACGGGAGGTCTGCAGCTGTCTGCAGTTGGGGGGGGGGGGGGGGCGGGGAAGGCTAACTCGAGAGGTAGTAGGTACCGGGTTGCTCCAGCCCGCGCTACGGTAATTCAGCGCAAGAGAGGAGAGGGCAGTGCAAGACAACAAAAGCCTGTCACAATCCGAAAATACTGCCTTAGGCTTGCAGCTTGCAGAAGTGATATAGATATTACAAAGACGTCACAAAGCTGACTCTGAAGTGAAACACCGTTAAAAATACTCCTTCATTAGGTCAGCAATAGGAAAAGCGTGACACAAGATGCCTTCTGGCGTAGGCTGGAGGGGGGGGGGCGTGTCTTTATACCACCGTCCACCCCTGGCTTTTTTGCACGATTGTTCGGAACGCGTTTTGGAGATGAGAGCTGAAACATCGTATAGGGTGGCATTTGTTTTTAGGATATTTTAGCATCACCTTTGCATTTTCAGGTCAGCTCACTCACCAATTTAGGCAACGAAATAATGCATGGTCCTAAGATGTCGCAACCTCGCAACGTGCCAAGAGGCAGGAACCTTTTGAAAGGAGCGCTGAAACTTTCAGGGAGAGTCTGATGCAGATAATTATATACCTTGCGTTACCTCATACCTTTATGATGCAGCCAAGGTCATTTTAGGTCATCGAAGTTTTTTCAACTCCCAATCAAATTGAGTTCGCGAGTCTGGAACAATAGTGGATCCAGAGAAGTGACTTGAGATCCAGTGGGGGGAGGGGGTACATTTTCCTCGGAAAAATTATCCAGCTTCCTGGATTTCGCTTTCTTATGTCTCGCTAATGCAATTTAAAACAAACGTTTCCTGCTAAAATTGAATAACAATCGCTGTGTTTTGTAACGGCTAATATATAACACGAAATGTGTTTTTATTTTTTACAGTGTTTACCTCTCTCTACCTCTTTTTCCGTTGATTTTCGACCGTTCGCTTTGACTCAAGTCGGACGTCGAGGGGGTCGTACCTATACCCGCCTCTCCTCTCAGCCGTATATGTATATGAAGCCGACTGGCTGTAGCCTGTAACCGTATACCTCTAGAAAAGTAATAGGTTCAGCGAGGGTCAAATGTGGCGTTTTCTCACCTAAACGGCTTTACCAGCAATTACATACGGCATACATCCACATAAATGGCATTATTTATAGGTATTCGACCATTATCATTTCGCCAGGCTTGTCTGAGCAGTCTTTCAGTCTGAACAGTCTTTCTGAGCCGGTGACGCTGCGCAACTGGGACAAACGACGTGTAGGTAAGCATTGTCTAGCAAACTTTGTGCACTTAAAAGTTTAACGGGACTAATAGAATGACGCAACAGAATTAACCGTAGACGTTGCACCGGTCGGATTTGAAACCGCCCTCTTCGAAAAAACCCGCAGTATACGTGAAAGCCAGTCTGGGCGGAAGGCACGTGCCCCTGCTGTGTGCACTTATTCGTTAATCCGGGTGACACATTTTTTCCACGGTGACTATTGATTTTTTCGACGTCAACTTATTACTCCTGTACCGAGGCTTCCTTTGTTTGTATTTCTGAATTGACCATCTAATTCTTTCATGTCCGGTGAAAAATGTCACCGGTAAGTGTCGTAATGCTTTCCCAGGACCGAGCTTCTGACCGAATTCGAATAGTTATGCAGTGCACCATGTGGTGGTTGGCATTCTGGGTCAGATATTTTCCCGCTCTCTGATCTGCAACAGTCAAATCTCACACAGCCTGTTCATGTTCATTGTGTTTTATACACATACCTATCTAATTTGCAAATTCGGCCGCCTGCGATACCTATCAACCGCGTTGCACTTGATCGTTAACCCTCGCATGTGTAGGGGGGGGGGGGGGGTCGGATGGACCCCCCCCCATGGTTTTTCGCGAATAACTCGCGTAAAAAGCGGCCGATCGCGACGAAACTTTCAGTACCCTCGCATTGATCAATTTTACACCTACCCTGAAAATTTCATGACCCTGACCCAAATGACCTTTGACCTGTGACCTCTTTTCCGAGACCATGTTTGGCCGGAATCGCGATTTCGCGTATGTCGGCTCGCACTAGCCGCGTGTTTGCAAGCTTTTCGTGGTTTCAAACGTTAAAACATGTGATTTGATGTTACTCCCGTGTGTGTCAAGGTCACCTGAAGGTCAGGTCAGGTCATTGACCTTTGGTGACCTCGGGTGACCTCGGTTCACTTTTTCGAGTTTTACATGTTTCTAGGCTAGTTTTTGGAGCTGAATTCGAATTTAGCAACCATTTGAACATTTACGAAGTAGTTTTGGTGACTTCGTAACATGTTACGAAGCTGTCAGAGGCGGTTAACACGTACTACGAATACCCGTCACGACGCCTACTGGTTGACCTGACCTGACCTGACCCGACCTGGTCTAAATGCTTCAAGACATCATCTGTGATCAAAACTAACACGATATTCGTGATCAGCACCCCGAAAAACCTCTTAGCAGCCACACTTTACGACTTTCTAACAGGTCCCGATTTTCCCGACTTTGGGTCATTGCCCTGACCTGGAAGGTCAACCAATGACCTAGGACCTTAAAATTGGGCATCATCGGCTTCCTCTCGTCACGGGCAGCACGCTCGTTTTTTCCGCGAAGCTCTAGCTCAATCAGGGGCCAAACGGCAAGGGGGGGGGGTCCAACCGACCCCCCCCCTACACATTAGAAGCTGGCAAACGCCGCACACATGCGAGGGTTAAAACTCATGTTTCTCGCTTTAGCCCATACTTTTCACCCGTCTCATGAGACGGAACTGGCAGTGAAAGTGGAATATTTGGTGTGAGTGTTTTTACGTAACTCCTAAGCGGACATGTTTGCCGTGGTGCCCACGACCTTGTTGAAAATTTCTCCCGGAGGCTGCCAAATCCTTCCGCGGCGAGGCCGGACGGTGCAAACGGGCTCAGCCAGTCTCTCGGCGGAGGTATACCAGATGTGGGTTCATGTGGCGGCAGCGGCTACTGGCAACTCTGAGCCGGGCATCACGGCTGGGGCACGAGAGCTGGGGAGGAGGGGGGGGGGGTGACTCGTGTTTGTGAACCCAAAGCAAAGGTGAAGCGTTTTTTTTTTGTCGGGTTGACCTTTCGTTAGTGGCTCATAATGAGTTCATAAGTTGGCGTAGCGTTTGCCTAAATTTAAAATGCAAGATAAACGTTTTTTCTTGCATCTGCAGCTCCTAGCAAATAGCGAAAGTTTAGAATAGCAATCGATTCGTCGGTGTACCTAACAAGTAAAAATTTGTTGTTCTTTAGGAGAGATCATTTAGCGTGACCTGGTGACCTGACCTGGAGCGACAGGAGGTCAACATTGCCGTATGCTGGAAATCCCTCCTCCACACAGCATGCTGAAGCGTTGTCTGTCGGGACGACTTTTCATCAGTGGCTCGTGAGGTCACCAAGCTGACCTGACCCTAGGTCATGTATAAGCGAAAATACTAAATAAACGTTTCTTACATCTGCCACACCTACGAATTAGGTATTGAATGTTTCAAAACAATGTCTCTATCGTCTTAGCATAGGGTGAATATTTCATTTTTCTTGAAGTGAAGCTACTTCATTTGACCCGGTGACGTTACGTGAAGTGATCAAAAGCAATATTCGTTCGTGCGCAGGAAAACGCCATCCCCTTCATTTTCGCGCGAGCCAAAGCTCCCGAGGGTTCCTGGACTTAAGAAGTGCGTTGTAGCTTTCGCCGTCAGCTCGAGTCTTCGTATGACAGAGGTGTTGATAATCCATCTGGGGGGTGGGGTGGGGTGGGGGTGGGGACTTACGACACTACGTCTCCTGAAAGACGTCACTACTCGCCATTCATAGTCACTTACGCGCCGAACTATGCGCGTTTGAGTGATGGGTTACGCACGTGCATCCGTTTCTTACGGCCTTGACTCGGCCCCGTACCCGAGACTCGGAATGAAGCCGTCGCCGCGACCGGAGAGCGCACTCTCACTCTCTATCTCGTCCCGTCTCCCCCCCCCCCCGTTAAGCAAAACCTGCCCAACCGGCACAGCGAGCGGCGGTTCGCCTCTACGCGAAACGACACTTAGCAGGCAGGTTTCAAAAATCTCCGCCGCGCCGGTCCGGCGCTGTGCTGAGATTTCAGCAAGTCCGGCGGGTTGCGCCAGAGCGCCTGTTCAGTTGCCTCACTTCTGGGTTGGGTAGTGAGCAGACCACTGGTCGATGGACGGTGTACAATGGACACTCAATTAGTGGAGATGTAAGGTGTCGTGGACACGTGTCAAATCTGTCGACTGCCGAGACTAGGTGATGAGGAGATGAACAAAATATCGGCGATTGGTATGTAGGTATCTAAAGCCCGCAGGTATAAATATGATCGATCGATCTTACGCGGTCCACAGATAACACCAACTACAGAGACATTAATCTGAAGCTCGACCGGGGTCTATTTGTTTTAATCACACCCAATAATTCGGTCGTATAGTCTGAACGCCTATTTCGACTGATGAATGCTGACAGAGCCAGACTTGATACACATTTTTATCTTGAAGGAAACTTGCAACCAAACATCTTCCGCGAAAAATATGTTTTTGACACCACAATAATGCAAAGGATGTTCTTCCAGTTGCACCATGTTCATGTATTATCTGTGTTGCATGAATCTAGTCGATTGCCAAACATTAACCGGAACAAACCTTCGTGACAGGAAGAGAGCAAGTTTTAAATCCGACTTGCAACTGGTACAGTGCATTGTAAAATACTGGTGCATACCAAAAATCCCATGACCTATCATGTGCTCCAAACAGGACCGAACGGATTGTTAAGATCAGTCTGAAGCAATATGCCGAAAGCACGGGTCGAATCGACCACCACTGCTGTTAGCCCTCGCTTGTCCGTTGAGTCACTGTTACGGACCGACGTCCGACATGCCACGTCTCTGCCTCAATTTCACGGCACCAAACACATAGCTCACATGTCCCGGTATATTCACAATGAACTGCATTATTAACACGATGTTCAGCGGCGCTCTCCACAGCTCAGCGTGCATTGGTTTGTGGTGTCCGCCGTCAGCTCTCTATCGTCACGTCGGCCATACCACCGCCGTCCAGTACATCCGATTACAGGCCTGACCAGCAGGCCACCCCAGGCGCCAGTCCTCAGTCAAAGTTCTACCACATGGGCTACCACCATCTGACTCGGTCCGCCGGTCCGCCGGCCGCAGTCAGGTTTAGTGCGACCACTCAGTCACTGCCAGGTCATTCCAAGGCCCGGTATCGTCTAATTCACTTCCATGGCATTCGCCGGGTGGGCAGGAACAGCTAGCAATGCGCCTCGGCAGTCCTCGGTCGGTCAGCCCACGCCTACCGCACCTGCGCAGGATCTGTCCCAATTGCGCCAGCTTCGCCGCCGCCACGAAATACAGGCATCGATGGCAGCTGGATCAGCATCAGCGTCGCTTTGTGTCCAGACGGCCCCTAGTGCAGCGCGGTTAAGGAAAATGACTGCGAGCATAGATGGACACAGGCATGCGCTTGCATAGACACAGTGCTGAGTGAAAGTCGGGAGAATGACTGGTAAGTGAGGACAGGATAAACCCTGAAATACAGTGATATCGAGGAATGCCAGCGGTTCCAAAATCACAGCTGACGAAACTGAAGCGAACGCGATGTGCCTCACACAATGTAGTGCAGGCAAAGCCAAGGCCGGCAAGAACGTACAGTGTCAGAACAGTGCAATACAGACTCTAAAAATAGTTACATCGCCGATATCAAAGTTGCACGCGTGACTTTCACCAGGGCCGCATTACATCTTTGCACAATATGGGAGATTAAAAGGATTTCATCACGAAAGCAGCTAACGCCATGCATTTAGAATGAAAAGCAAGTGGTCATACTCGGGTCCATGTAACTCATTTCATCGATTAACTATGCGAGACACAGCCTCAAGTAGTAAAGTGCAAAATGTGGGGTGCTATTTCATTTACGTAGCATTTTATGCATATCAAAACCCGATTGTCACCTATGTCCATCCCGATGCATCGTTCCACAGTCCCACTAGAGCCCAGCGTCTCTCCGTTGCTGTAGTAAAGGATATTGTTTGTCCTTGACGGGTCGCTCTCGTTCCCAGTCGTAGTCGTCAGCGGCGTACCGAGGCAGAGGCTCGTCATAGTACTCCACCTCCTCCTCACGCTGTGGAAAATGGACAGAGAGTCAGTAGATATACATAACTTACATAGTTACTTACATAGTCGACATACGCCAAAGTGGAAAGAGTGGACACTTGGCAGGCCTGAGACCTCAGTGACAAAGCGGAACAGTCTGAGGCGGACAGACAGTCATTATGGATAGATGGATGGCCAGAGTACACACAGTGGACGGGTGTCAGACCAGGACAGACGCCAAAGTAGACAAGGTATCAGTGGATCGGATACTACAGAGGACAGGCGTCGGAGTGGGTAGCGTCGATAATCATCAGTGAACAGTGTTAACGGTCATTAACCCGCGCGGGGCTGGGGGGGGTAAATTTTACCCCCCCTCGCGAATGTTTGCGATATCTCAAAAACGGCGGCGCGCAGCGCCGCCAAACTTTCAGTACCTTTTCTTACATCAATTTGACACGTTCCCTGAAAATTTGAGCGAAATCCGTCGGAAAATTTTTGAGAAATTGACGTTTTAGTGACGTCATGTTCGCCATTTTCGCCTCAAAAACGGCAAAAGTTCAAACGCCGCTAACATCTTCATTTTTAAAGGAATCAAGACGTAACAAAAAAGGTTATACGTAATTTTACTTTGTCTATCAAATGGCTATCTCGGTTTTTTGAATATTTTGGATTTTGGCCTAATTTTTTTTCAAAAAACTGACTTTTTTGGGAAAATCATTATAAAATCCAAAATTTTGAGTCTATCGAAAAAACCGGAATATATGTCAGAGACGTGGTCTATGTGCACCTACATACCAAATTTTAGAAGAATCGGTTAAAAAATGTGGGAGTTATTCAAAATTTTATGACGTCACGACACACAAAATTTTTGAAAAATGACTTTTTTGGAAGTTCTAGACCTCGTACGGAAACAAAAATAGCACCATTCGATTCGCCGTGAAAAACTGCATCAGATAGACACCTTTTTAGGCCTTAACAACCAACTTCAAAATTTGACCTCACTTGACCTGACCTTGACCTGACCTCGACCTGAAATTCATCCAGAGGTGGTCCATATCACTTATTGAGTGTGCCTATTGAATTCTATGAGTAAAATGACCCATAAAACATGTGCCGCACATGCCCTTTTCTATATTTTGTTTTTTGGTGACCTGACCTGACCTGACCTGACCTTGACCTTGACCTCTGAATGATATTGTATGCAACGAATATTGTCTTGGTAGCCTAAGAACACGTTTTGGGCGATCAGTCTCAGTCCATGACTCCATTCTTCGGCAACTACGGTGCAAGGCCGATACTGTAGAAACTTGCAATTTGTACCCTTGACCTGACCTTGACCTTGACCTCAAACTTTAAATTAAGTACATGTTTTTAGTAGTTCGTGACGAGGGCTTTCGATTGGCGTTTGAATTTTCCAAATCGGACCATTAGTTCGGGAGATAACAGGGGGGGGGTAAAATTTACCCCCCCCAGCCCCGCGCGTTCGGCTGGAGACCCCAGCCCCGCGCGGGTTAATAGATGAACAAGAGAACGTGTCACCGCAAACAGAGTAAGCCGGAGTAATGCAGATGAAGAAATTCTCGGTTTGAACAGCTCCGTCTGTTTAGCCAGGTCAGGATGTGGCCGCTCCCCCAGCCTGTACGACAGCACGGCTGACCCGGGACAGTGACAGCGGGACTGGCTCCACCGACCAGTCGTTTCACCACAACCGACCGACCCGTGACCAGCTGGATAGACGGACGGGACGAGACGGGACGGGGCAGGATCGCGGACGGGACGGGCGAACAGGACGGGGCACAGCTGGGTGGGATGGGAGGATATGTGGAGACAGGTCGGGGAGGACCGGGCAGAACACGAAGGGATGGGCTGGGACCAGCGACAGATCATCCAGCTCTGGGTCGCCTGTCACCGGAGTAAGCGTTGCGCACAGCCAGCTACTACAAAGCCACTCCCATAAATACCAACAAGATTGCAACTGCTGCTCAAAACCAAAGCCGGCTAATCAGTAAGCAAAGATATGTTGTGTCATGACATTTTTGCTCGCATTAAACGCTGATCGATTGATGTGCCAATGTCTGAAAACACGCTAAGTCGTCTTTGAGCGCGGTTACGTCACCAGACAGGATCAGACTGAATTTCATGAGTTAGTACACTGCCCAAACTGGCCAGCCAGCAATCGGCAGGGTCAGACCCTGCGGGACCCAGCGGGAGACTCTCCCGCCGAGCAGAAAATGCATACGCTCAACCATCGGGAGACGGTAAATTACAGACAGACGGGAGACGGTACACTGTCGTTAGGAGAGGACAAAGTTAGACAAATTTAGTCAGAATATACCGAGTTTTCAGATGCTTTCCCAACGCTAAAACTGCAAGACGACCGTCAGGATCAGGCAAAACCATCACATTTGAGTGATGGGCTCCAGATCTTCGAGTGCCAGGTCACACAGAACAAACGACAGTCAGAGGACAGAATGGGATACTCATGGTTAGGACGCCATAACTCACCCGTGTTCGTCTTTTCTCCTTGACCTCTCTGTACTCGACCTCGCCCTCCGAGCGCCGCTTGGCTGTGGACACACAGACAGTACAGCGTAAACACAAAACAGTACTGTGAGCTGCTCACACAAATCACCCGCTTGGCTGTGAAAAACAAGACAGTGAAGTGAACACACAAGCAGTTTACTGTGAGCGCACACCGCCCGCTTGGCGCAACATAGTCATAAACAGCACAGCCGAGACGCCAACCGCGATTGACTGCCCCGACATCTACGCTGCTACGTTCATACATTCAGACCACATCAGCTACGTAACTTTACTCTACTAACTTTACAGAGGGATTTCTGTTTTCACATAAACAAACTGCCGAAGCTTGACATCTCAAAGGCTCGCCAGTTACCACCGCGGGTATATTGATGGTCGCTGGATAGTTTCACCTTCGACGAAGCAATCTCTACGAATGCATCTACGCTACCAGAGCATCTATGAGTGTCACGAATCTGTTCAACTAACAAGCAGCAATCACAAAGCATCCCGAACAAAGCGACTCGGACTTCTCAAGCCACCTAACAAAATATGGGAAAATACATGCTTCTGCATTTAAAATGCTGGACAATTTAAGTAATGACGATTATTTGATGTAACGGAAGTTGGCACAGATTCAGCACAGATTCAGCACAGCACAGATTCGGTAGGGGGAAAAAGGCCCCGGTAGAGGGAAACCTTTATGACCCGTTTTCCCCTAGAAATGACGTCACAAAGAGGTAAAAATGGGTATCAATCGAAAGCTCTCGTTTACCCAGACACAGTCCTGCAAGAAAATTTCACTTTTTCCCCATAGGAAAGTTTTTACGGGAAAATCAAAATTTTGGGTCAATGGGGGGTCCCCCCCGATTTCGTTCAAAATCGGCACACAGGTGCCCCAACACCAGCCGAGAAACTTTCCCCAAAACGGTCCCCGTTGCATTGACGTTTAAGGCCCGTAAAGCCCCCTAGACTCGTAAAATATCCGTAAAATCGCCTTTGTACGGACAAAAAAGTGGTGCTATGGTATAAATGGGTATCAATCGAAAGCTCTCGTTTACCCAGACACAGTCCTGCAGGAAAATTCCACTTTTTCCCCATAGGAAAGTTTTTACGGGAAAATCAAAATTTTGGGTCAATGGGGGGTCCCCCCCGATTTCGTTCAAAATCGGCACACAGGTGCCCCACCACCAGCCGAGAAACTTTCCCCAAAACGGTCCCCGTTGCATTGACGTTTAAGGCCCGTAAAGCCCCCTAGACTCGTAAAATATCCGTAAAATCGCTTTTGTACGGACAAAAAAGTGGTGCTATGGTAAAAATGGGTATCAATCGAAAGCTCTCGTTTACCCAGACACAGTCCTGCAGGAAAATTCCACTCTTTCCCCATAGGAAAGTTTTTACGGGAAAATCAAAATTTTGGGTCAATGGGGGGTCCCCCCCGATTTCGTTCAAAATCGGCACACAGGTGCCCCACCACCAGCCGAGAAACTTTCCCCAAAACGGTCACCGTTGCATTGACGTTTAAGGCCCGTAAAGCCCCCTAGACTCGTAAAATATCCGTAAAATCGCCTTTGTACGGACAAAAAAGTGGTGCTATGGTAAAAATGGGTATCAATCGAAAGCTCTCGTTTACCCAGACACAGTCCTGCAGGAAAATTCCACTTTTTCCCCATAGGAAAGTTTGTACGGGAAAATCAAAATTTTGGGTCAATGGGGGGTCCCCCCGATTTCGTTCAAAATCGGCACACAGGTGCCCCACCACCAGCCGAGAAACTTTCCCCAAAACGGTTCCCGTTGCATTGACGTTTAAGGCCCGTAAAGCCCCCTAGACTCGTAAAATATCCGTAAAATCGCCTTTGTACGGACAAAAAAGTGGTGCTATGGTAAAAATGGGTATCAATCGAAAGCTCTCGTTTACCCAGACACAGTCCTGCAGGAAAATTTCACTTTTTTCTCATAGGAAAGTTTTTACGGGAAAATCAAAATTTTGGGTCAATAGGGGGTCCCCCCGATTTCGTTCAAAATCGGCACACAGGTGCCCCACCACCCGCCGAGAAACTTTCCCCAAAACGGTCCCCGTTGCATTGACGTTTAAGGCCCGTAAAGCCCCCTAGACTCGTAAAATATCCGTAAAATCGCCTTTGTACGGACAAAAAAGTGGTGCTATGGTAAAAATGGGTATCAATCGAAAGCTCTCGTTTACCCAGACACAGTCCTGCAGGAAAATTCCACTTTTTCCCCATAGGAAAGTTTTTACGGGAAAATCAAAATTTTGGGTCAATGGGGGGTCCCCCCCGATTTCGTTCAAAATCGGCACACAGGTGCCCCACCACCAGCCGAGAAACTTTCCCCAAAACGGTCCCCGTTGCATTGACGTTTAAGGCCCGTAAAGCCCCCTAGACTCGTAAAATATCCGTAAAATCGCCTTTGTACGGACAAAAAAGTGGTGCTATGGTAAAAATGGGTATCAATCGAAAGCTCTCGTTTACCCAGACACAGTCCTGCAGGAAAATTCCACTTTTTCCCCATAGGAAAGTTTTTACGGGAAAATCAAAATTTTGGGTCAATGGGGGGTCTCCCCCGATTTCGTTCAAAATCGGCACACAGGTGCCCCACCACCAGCCGAGAAACTTTCCCCAAAACGGTCCCCGTTGCATTGACGTTTAAGGCCCGTAAAGCCCCCTAGACTCGTAAAATATCCGTAAAATCGCCTTTGTACGGACAAAAAAGTGGTGCTATGGTAAAAATGGGTATCAATCGAAAGCTCTCGTTTACCCAGACACAGTCCTGCAGGAAAATTCCACTTTTTCCCCATAGGAAAGTTTTTACGGGAAAATCAAAATTTTGGGTCAATGGGGGGTCCCCCCCGATTTCGTTCAAAATCGGCACACAGGTGCCCCACCACCAGCCGAGAAACTTTCCCCAAAACGGTCCCCGTTGCATTGACGTTTAAGGCCCGTAAAGCCCCCTAGACTCGTAAAATATCCGTAAAATCGCCTTTGTACGGACAAAAAAGTGGTGCTATGGTAAAAATGGGTATCAATCGAAAGCTCTCGTTTACCCAGACACAGTCCTGCAGGAAAATTTCACTTTTTCCCCATAGGAAAGTTTTTACGGGAAAATCAAAATTTTGGATCAATGGGGGGTCCCCCCCGATTTCGTTCAAAATCGGCACACAGGTGCCCCACCACCAGCCGAGAAACTTTCCCCAAAACGGTCCCCGTTGCATTGACGTTTAAGGCCCGTAAAGCCCCCTAGATTCGTAAAATATCCGTAAAATCGCCTTTGTACGGACAAAAAAGTGGTGCTATGGTATAAATGGGTATCAATCGAAAGCTCTCGTTTACCCAGACACAGTCCTGCAGGAAAATTCCACTTTTTCCCCATAGGAAAGTTTTTACGGGAAAATCAAAATTTTGGGTCAATGGGGGGTCCCCCCCGATTTCGTTCAAAATCGGCACACAGGTGCCCCACCACCAGCCGAGAAACTTTCCCTAAAACGGTCCCCGTTGCATTGATGTTTAAGGCCCGTAAAGCCCCCTAGACTCGTAAAATATCCGTAAAATCGCTTTTGTACGGACAAAAAAGTGGTGCTATGGTAAAAATGGGTATCAATCGAAAGCTCTCGTTTACCCAGACACAGTCCTGCAGGAAAATTCCACTTTTTCCCCATAGGAAAGTTTTTACGGGAAAATCAAAATTTTGGGTCAATGGGGGGTCCCCCCCGATTTCGTTCAAAATCGGCACACAGGTGCCCCACCACCAGCCGAGAAACTTTCCCCAAAACGGTCACCGTTGCATTGACGTTTAAGGCCCGTAAAGCCCCCTAGACTCGTAAAATATCCGTAAAATCGCCTTTGTACGGACAAAAAAGTGGTGCTATGGTAAAAATGGGTATCAATCGAAAGCTCTCGTTTACCCAGACACAGTCCTGCAGAAAAATTCCACTTTTTCCCCATAGGAAAGTTTGTACGGGAAAATCAAAATTTTGGGTCAATGGGGGGTCCCCCCCGATTTCGTTCAAAATCGGCACACAGGTGCCCCACCACCAGCCGAGAAACTTTCCCCAAAACGGTTCCCGTTGCATTGACGTTTAAGGCCCGTAAAGCCCCCTAGACTCGTAAAATATCCGTAAAATCGCCTTTGTACGGACAAAAAAGTGGTGCTATGGTAAAAATGGGTATCAATCGAAAGCTCTCGTTTACCCAGACACAGTCCTGCAGGAAAATTTCACTTTTTTCTCATAGGAAAGTTTTTACGGGAAAATCAAAATTTTGGGTCAATGGGGGGTCCCCCCGATTTCGTTCAAAATCGGCACACAGGTGCCCCACCACCAGCCGAGAAACTTTCCCCAAAACGGTCCCCGTTGCATTGACGTTTAAGGCCCGTAAAGCCCCCTAGACTCGTAAAATATCCGTAAAATCGCCTTTGTACGGACAAAAAAGTGGTGCTATGGTAAAAATGGGTATCAATCGAAAGCTCTCGTTTACCCAGACACAGTCCTGCAGGAAAATTTCACTTTTCCCCATAGGAAAGTTTTTACGGGAAAATCAAAATTTTGGATCAATGGGGGGTCCCCCCCGATTTCGTTCAAAATCGGCACACAGGTGCCCCACCACCAGCCGAGAAACTTTCCCCAAAACGGTCCCCGTTGCATTGACGTTTAAGGCCCGTAAAGCCCCCTAGACTCGTAAAATATCCGTAAAATCGCCTTTGTACGGACAAAAAAGTGGTGCTATGGTAAAAATGCGTATCAATCGAAAGCTCTCCTTTACCCAGACACAGTCCTGCAGGAAAATTCCACTTTTTCCCCATAGGAAAGTTTTTTACGGGAAAATCAAAATTTTGGGTCAATGGGGGGTCCCCCCGATTTCGTTCAAAATCGGCACACAGGTGCCCCACCACCAGCCGAGAAACTTTCCCCAAAACGGTCCCCGTTGCATTGACGTTTAAGGCCCGTAAAGCCCCCTAGACTCGTAAAATATCCGTAAAATCGCCTTTGTACGGACAAAAAAGTGGTGCTATGGTAAAAATGGGTATCAATCGAAAGCTCTCGTTTACCCAGACACAGTCCTGCAGGAAAATTCCACTTTTTCCCCATAGGAAAGTTTTTACGGGAAAATCAAAATTTTGGGTCAATGGGGGGTCCCCCCCGATTTCGTTCAAAATCGGCACACAGGTGCCCCACCACCAGCCGAGAAACTTTCCCCAAAACAGTCCCCGTTGCATTGACGTTTAAGGCCCGTAAAGCCCCCTAGACTCGTAAAATATCCGTAAAATCGCCTTTGTACGGACAAAAAAGTGGTGCTATGGTAAAAATGGGTATCAATCGAAAGCTCTCGTTTACCCAGACACAGTCCTGCAGGAAAATTCCACTTTTTCCCCATAGGAAAGTTTTTACGGGAAAATCAAAATTTTGGGTCAATAGGGGGTCCCCCCCGATTTCGTTCAAAATCGGCACACAGGTGCCCCACCACCCGCCGAGAAACTTTCCCCAAAACGGTCCCCGTTGCATTGACGTTTAAGGCCCGTAAAGCCCCCTAGACTCGTAAAATATCCGTAAAATCGCCTTTGTACGGACAAAAAAGTGGTGCTATGGTAAAAATGGGTATCAATCGAAAGCTCTCGTTTACCCAGACACAGTCCTGCAGGAAAATTCCACTTTTTCCCCATAGGAAAGTTTTTACGGGAAAATCAAAATTTTGGGTCAATGGGGGGTCCCCCCCGATTTCGTTCAAAATCGGCACACAGGTGCCCCACCACCAGCCGAGAAACTTTCCCCAAAACGGTCCCCGTTGCATTGACGTTTAAGGCCCGTAAAGCCCCCTAGACTCGTAAAATATCCGTAAAATCCTTAAAATAAATCCGTAAAATATCGGCACCTGTGTGCTGATTTTGAACGAAATCGGGGGACCCCCATTGACCCAAAATTATGATTTTCCCGTACAAACTTTCCTATGGGGAAAAAGTTAAATTTTCCTGCAGGGCTGTGTCTGGGTAAACGAGAGCTTTCGATTGATACACATTTTTACCATAACACCACTTTTTTGTCCGTACAAAGGCGATTTTACGGATATTTTACGAGTCTAGGGGGCTTTACGGGCCTTAAACGTCAATGCAACGGGGACCGTTTTGGGGAAAGTTTCTCGGCGGGTGGTGGGGCACCTGTGTGCCGATTTTGAACGAAATCGGGGGGGACCCCTTATTGACCCAAAATTTTGATTTTCCCGTAAAAACTTTCCTATGGGGAAAAAGTGGAATTTTCCTACAGGACTGTGTCTGGGTAAACGAGAGCTTTCGATTGATACCCATTTTTACCATAGCACCACTTTTTTGTCCGTACAAAGGCGATTTTACGGATATTTTACGAGTCTAGGGGGCTTTACGGGCCTTAAACGTCAATGCAACGGGGACCGTTTTGGGGAAACTTTCTCGGCTGGTGGTGGGGCACCTGTGTGCCGATTTTGAACGAAATCGGGGGGGACCCCCCATTGACCCAAAATTTTGATTTTCCCGTAAAAACTTTCCTATGGGGAAAAAGTGGAATTTTCCTGCAGGACTGTGTCTGGGTAAACGAGAGCTTTCGATTGATACCCATTTTTACCATAGCACCACTTTTTTGTCCGTACAAAGGCGATTTTACGGATATTTTACGAGTCTAGGGGGCTTTACGGGCCTTAAACGTCAATGCAACGGGGGCCGTTTGGGGGAAAGTTTCTCGGCTGGTGGTGGGGCACCTGTGTGCCGATTTTGAACGAAATCGGGGGGGACCCCCCATTGACCCAAAATTTTGATTTTCCCGTAAAAACTTTCCTATGGGGAAAAAGTGAAATTTTCCTGCAGGACTGTGTCTGGGTAAACGAGAGCTTTCGATTGATACCCATTTTTACCATAGCACCACTTTTTTGTCCGTACAAAGGCGATTTTACGGATATTTTACGAGTCTAGGGGGCTTTACGGGCCTTAAACGTCAATGCAACGGGGACCGTTTTGGGGAAAGTTTCTCGGCTGGTGGTGGGGCACCTGTGTGCCGATTTTGAACGAAATCGGGGGGGACCCCCCCATTGACCCAAAATTTTGATTTTCCCGTAAAAACTTTCCTATGGGGAAAAAGTGGAATCTTCCTACAGGACTGTGTCTGGGTAAACGAGGGCTTTCGATTGATACCCATTTTTACCATAGCACCAGTTTTTTGTCCGTACAAAGGCGATTTTACGGATATTTTACGAGTCTAGGGGGCTTTACGGGCCTTAAACGTCAATGCAACGGGACCGTTTTGGGGAAAGTTTCTCGGCTGGTGGTGGGGCACCTGTGTGCCGATTTTGAACGAAATCGGGGGGGACCCCCCATTGACCCAAAATTTTGATTTTCCCGTAAAAACTTTCCTATGGGGAAAAAGTGGAATTTTCCTGCAGGGCTGTGTCTGGGTAAACGAGAGCTTTCGATTGATACCCATTTTTACCATAGCACCACTTTTTTGTCCGTACAAAGGCGATTTTACGGATATTTTACGAGTCTAGGGGGCTTTACGGGCCTTAAACGTCAATGCAACGGGGACCGTTTTGGGGAAAGTTTCTCGGCTGGTGGTGGGGCACCTGTGTGCCCATTTTGAACGAAATCGGGGGGGACCCCCCATTGACCCAAAATTTTGATTTTCCCGTAAAAACTTTCCTATGGGAAAAAAGTGGAATTTTCCTGCAGGACTGTGTCTGGGTAAACGAGAGCTTTCGCTTGATACCCATTTTTTACCATAGCACCACTTTTTTGTCCGTACAAAGGCGATTTTACGGATATTTTACGAGTCTAGGGGGCTTTACGGGCCTTAAACGTCAATGCAACGGGGGCCGTTTTGGGGAAAGTTTCTCGGCTGGTGGTGGGGCACCTGTGTGCCGATTTTGAACGAAATCGGGGGGGGGGGACCCCCCATTGACCCAAAATTTTGATTTTCCCGTAAAAACTTTCTTATGGGGAAAAAGTGAAATTTTCCTGCAGGACTGTGTCTGGGTAAACGAGAGCTTTCGATTGATACCCATTTTTACCATAGCACCACTTTTTTGTCCGTACAAAGGCGATTTTACGGATATTTTACGAGTCTAGGGGGCTTTACGGGCCTTAAACGTCAATGCAACGGGGACCGTTTTGGGGAAAGTTTCTCGGCTGGTGGTGGGGCACCTGTGTGCCGATTTTGAACGAAATCGGGGGGGACCCCCCATTGACCCAAAATTTTGATTTTCCTGTAAAACCTTTCCTATGGGGAAAAAGTGGAATCTTCCTGCAGGACTGTGTCTGGGTAAACGAGAGCTTTCGATTGATACCCATTTTTACCATAGCACCACTTTTTTGTCCGTACAAAGGCGATTTTACGGATATTTTACGAGTCTAGGGGGCTTTACGGGCCTTAAACGTCAATGCAACGGGGACCGTTTTGGGGAAAGTTTCTCGGCTGGTGGTGGGGCACCTGTGTGCCGATTTTGAACGAAATCGGGGGGGACCCCCCATTGACCCAAAATTTTGATTTTCCCGTAAAAACTTTCCTATGGGGAAAAAGTGGAATTTTCCTGCAGGACTGTGTCTGGGTAAACGAGAGCTTTCGATTGATACCCATTTTTACCATAGCACCACTTTTTTGTCCGTACAAAGGCGATTTTACGGATATTTTACGAGTCTAGGGGGCTTTACGGGCCTTAAACGTCAATGCAACGGGGACCGTTTTGGGGAAAGTTTCTCGGCTGGTGGTGGGGCACCTGTGTGCCGATTTTGAACGAAATCGGGGGGGACCCCCCATTGACCCAAAATTTTGATTTTCCCGTAAAAACTTTGCTATGGGGAAAAAGTGGAATTTTCCTGCAGGACTGTGTCTGGGTAAACGAGAGCTTTCGATTGATACCCATTTTTACCTCTTTGTGACGTCATTTCTAGGGGAAAACGGGTCATAAAGGTTTCCCTCTACCGGGGCCTTTTTTCCCCCTACCGAATCTGTGCTGTGCTAAATCTGTGCTGAATCTGTGCCAACTTCCGTTACATGATTATTTGAGGGTTTGTGATTTCCAACTTACAATATTATCGGCGCGAGAAATTCAACAAGCTCACGATGTACTAATGTCTTCAAGACTTATTCGCGGCATAGGTACTGAAAGGCAAGAGACTGGGACTGCGCCTCGGCCATTTTAATGGACGGTATCGAAGCGCAACTCTATCAGATATGGATCGTCAGTTGCGTGTGATAATGCTCACTAAACTCACCGGCTTTCTCCTCTTCTTTGAGCTTGCGCTTCAGGTCGACTGGAGAGACGTCTCTGTCGCTAGCGGTCGCCTGTTTCGCAGACAGAGTCGAATAAAACAAATCAAGCGACGAAGAAGTTACTAAAGAAACAAATCAAATCAAATTTCCAATAAATAGATGAGTTAAAATAGCTAATTATTACGTAGTTGATAAAAATAGATTAAAAGATGCTTTAAGAAATAATCTGTCACCGGTGACTTCTCAAATAAAAAGGATCACGTAAATATCGCATAAAAGACCGATCAATATAATGAGGGAGCGATGTTCTGTAAGCGACCAAACCATTGATTTACCCGCTTCCTATCTTTCTTTTCTTCCCGCTTGTTTCTGATCTCTCCTTCCTCCAACCCTTTGTCGGCCTTCTTCCTCTTCTTTTTCTTCTCCTCGTCCTTTTCGGGAGCCTTTTCGGCGGACCTCTGCAATCAAATAGAGCAGTGCGTCTTACCCCAATTCGTGGCGTCCGGCCCCTCATCACTAGCAATCTAACCCCACAACCGTTACACCACTAGACACGAGAAACATCGTGGGAAGCCAGCCAAGCTCTCTGCCTCAAAAGTAAGCATACAATCGGCACTGACAGTACCACTAAAGCTGCATACTGAGCGACGACAGACACATCTACGGCTCAAAGATAGTGCATTGGAGGTGGGCCCCAGAGCCCTCCGGAAGGGATGGAACAGGACAAAGGACAGGGACCGGGCTGAGGATGGGTCGGGCGCTGTACAATACCTGTGACAGCAGACTGGCGGTGCCGAGCCACCACTCATGGGATAGATCGCGCGCCACGCGCCGCGCGGTGGCCGGCCGCCACAGTGCTGTTCGATGACTCCTGCGCTGATTGAGCGCGCACTGTGCTGACTCCAGACAGATTGGAGACGATTGGTGTTGATTTGGCGTTTTGATGGACTTCTGAGTTGAACAGAGTGAGCGGCTTTCTGTTGAATTACTGGCACTCTCCAGAGTTTGACGCCTGACTTGCAGTGGCATCTTGTTCGTCTTGTTCCTCAGACGTGTTTTTTTTCTTTCGCCAGGTTAGCAGATGCAGAAGCGACACACAAGCGTGGTGTTGACAAGGTGGTCCGTTTAACTCCCATCGACAGGTAGCAGATCAGCTCATTTACAGCGCCTTCCAGAGCAACTGCGATCTTCATGGCGCTTCAACATGACGCCCGATACCTCGAGGAACATTTTCGCCCATTTCAGAGGGCCCAGCAAGGCGTATGGAGCACTCAGAGCTGCATGCAGCGCTCTTGATTCCCTGTCGGAGCCGCCAGCACCCACGCGGATAGCCTTCTTCCGCGGTACTGCGAGAGAAACCACGGCGCAGATGGAGCTTCTCCGATGTCTTGTGGTCCAATACGGACACCAGCACGATTGCCTGGCTTCTCCTGGCACGAATAGCCATGCCTCATAGAACAAGGAGAGACGCCATACCGGACGAATGGAGTCGAGATGGACGAACCCGAGACGGTAGAGGGCGCCGGCGGACACGCACCCACCGGCAGCGCTGGCCACGGAGTAATCGGCATGCACCGACGGACAAACATCTCACAATGGAGGCACGCTTCGTGAAGAAGATGACCGGGGTATTCCTGAGAGCACTTTGAACTAACACATTCTGAAGAATATTTGCTCCTCAGCACATTCTTTGTACAAAAACTTATGCCTTGCTCCACCAGAAATCTCTCTGGGAAGGATGCATTGATCGCCAGCGCCAAGGACAGGGGCGCGACAAAAACTAACAAGAGTTCGGCTCTTTGAGCCATCTGGGGCATATTCGCCGCCCCCAACCACACCAGAAGAAAGATCTCGTATCACAGCCGAAAGAAGAATGTTCTCAATTCACTTCATTTAGCGATCGAGCAACGGCTCGAATAGCACACCTCGCCATTTTGAACTAACCGCATGAACGCTTTTTCCTTCATCTTCCATTTGGCAGACTTCGGCGTCCGCTGCCTCCTCTCGCACTCTGCCGCTCTCCCAGCACTCTGTCCATCTCACTACCGCGCGGCACCTCTCTTACACACCGCTGACGCCTCCTCTCTCACGGATTCTCCCTCTCTCTTTCTCACGCTCGGTCGCGCTGAGCCGGTGCGGCATCCGCCCGACTCGACAGCAGCAGGGATTGAGGATGTCAGGCCGACAGTGACGGTGGCCGCGGTGACGATGACGACGATGTTGTTTCTTGGATCCCTGCCGAATCCTGCTGCTGTGGTGACTTCGACGATGGTGGTGGCTGCGGCGGCGGTGCTGCCGTCGCGCCCGGCGGCGACACCCCCTGAGCGGCGCGTGACGGCCGGCGGCGGCGACGGCGGCCACAGCCGGGCCGCAGCCGGCCGCGGCCATCAGCTCACGTCAATCATACTAACCTTAGTTTCCACTCGGCGCCGCTTGGCATCTGAAACAGACAGAACGCGAGGTGTCACAAACGGATACACTGCAAAAAGCTGACGAGATACTACCGGTGACCCATGGATCACATCACTAAAAATAACTACTAGTTATCAACCGCAATCATGAGTGTTACGTGTTAAAACGCATACTTTCCGCAGCTTAACGCAAGACAAATCGCTACGCCATGTGTGGATCGCCCATGATCGTAAATACATACACACATACATAAATACAAGACATGCGTAAAAAAGGCGAGTCTGCAATTCATAAAGGAACTCATCCTAACCCAATCTCCCTTCTAAAATCCAGCCTACTATAACCATTGTATAATGTATGTAACCAAGATCAAGCTTCCCGTCTCCCACCAGCTCATGTATAGTAGCCCTCTCACCTCTGTCGACGTCAGAGGCCTCGGAGGCGGAGCGGGACGAGGAGGCCGGCGGACGGCGCGGCTTCTCAAAGTACTCGTCCTCCACCACACGGATCTCGTCAGACTCCCGCTCCACCCGGTGCGATATCTACAGAAGAAGAGAAGAAGGAAAAATGTTCAATAAAGACACCTTGGCGAATATCTGCTGAGGCCGGGACCTGACTTACGTGTCAGGAGAGTATCGACAAAATCAATAAACAATCTAGCCAGGAGGGTATCGACAAAATCAACAAACAATCTAGCCACGCATGTCACCAAACGTTTCAATTCAGACGGATTAACAAGCCCTCAGTCTTCGCTAATCAGATGGAATAATGAGTGATCACTCTGCTCACTCCTACCTTCTTGCTCTCCATTTCGTCGTCTGGCGGACTGCGTTTGGCGGCCTTCCGCTCCCGTCGCTCCTCCGTGTCGTGTTTCCGCTCCCGGCCCGAGACGGGCGTGCTGTCCGAGCGCGGCGTCTGTGACCGACTGCGGTCCCTGTGGGTACGGTACGGGGCCGGTCAGTCCGCTGTGTCGGTCGGTACGTTTCTGCGTTCATTGGGCGTGAACAGGGCATGAAATAGAAGAGCAAAAACAAACAGTGTTTCGACCGATGTTAATTTGGACGGGCCAGAACTTTAGGTCCAACGGTGACCTCGTCCCACTTCAATGCGAACGCCCAGCGAGGTCGCAAGGTTGAAAAAGATGTTCCCGCCCGGGATCGAACCGGGGACCTTCCGCGTGTGAAGCGGACGTGATAACCACTACACTACGGAAACAACTGAGCGGGGCGGCTTGCGTATCGGATTAGACCGACCAGTCCCACTTACCCGTCTTCTCTGGGCCGGTCCCGACCCCGACTTTCCCTCTTGACTCGCCGCTCAGTGCTCTCGTCACGATCATTTGACCGGTAGGACGTCTCCTGGCGCGGCGAAGGCCGATCCTGGTCCATCGGCTCTGTGAATATAGGCAGGACCGAAATACAGATCAAAACCCAGGCAAATCACATTCATGTGCATGCTTAGAAAAAAAAACATGTTCTTCAATCCTTATCATATTGTTTCCCCATGGTCGGCTATTCAGAATTCATCTCACAGAAGCACCTTCGCATGCATGCATAATGCAGCAGACCCTACCCAATACCCAGCTCCGGTGCCGGCCTTTCAACTGACCATGCTTGACGCTGCCGTTGGCCACGGCAGGCGCCGCCTCCCCTCCCTTGGTCGACTTGGTCGCCTCCTTGGTGGCCGGAGCAGCGGCGGCCGCCGGCGGAGCGGCCTTCTGTGAGGAGAGCCGGGGTGGGTGTGAGAATGGGCGCCGATGGAGGACAAAGGGTCTGTTCTGGCGGTCATCTTTTCAGTTTAGACATAGTTAAAAAGCTAACATCCGAACACTGTAAGTAGAAAGCGATGGAAAACGCAGCTGAAGGATCAAATTGAAACTTCTTGCGTATCGCTGTTATGGTCAACTAAAGAAAGGTATTACAATATGATGTCCCAGGCAGTTTAAGCATTTTACAACGAACTTGATAACACTCGCTGGATACAGCAGTACCAGCTAAACATGCTCTCAAGACCGCGGCACAGACCCATAACTCCCAATACTATGGAAAACCCAATCACCCCCGCCCATGACGTGGACTTGCCTTGCTCTTGTCGACCGTGTGGAAGTCCTTCTCGGGGATGTAGGTGTGTTTGCGGGCGCGCAGCAGGCCCGCATAGCTGGTGGCCATGATGGCCAGGTCCTGGCGCTTGTTCTTCTCGGCCTGGATCACCTGTGGGCAGCGGACGGGGCGGGTCAGGTCACGAGGTCAAACCTCTGGGAGCAGATGACGCAATTCGGCAGAACATCGAAGCATGCTCCGATAATCGCTTACAATCCCTTCTTGGTTACCCTACATTGAAAGGCAACAGCCTTATTCACAGATTCGGCAAAAATAATATCATCCTCACTAATCACGATGAGAAATAAACGGTAAATGAAGGTGTTATCAGTTCGGGGTATTCGGCTGATACATTACAGAGCAGGAAACACAATCGCCTGTGCAGTTCATTATGTGTCCGCTCCGCAGAGCGCAGAGGCCGCCGACTGTGAACTGAGTAACAAGGACGTAGCCAACGGGGGGGGGGGAGGGCACGGGCCATGCCCCCCCCCCCCCGGAAGGCGAAAAATAAAACAAAATTAAGTAAAAAATAAAAATAGATAAAAATAGCTGCACCACACCACCAAAAATAGTGGGCCAAATCCGAGTTTTCTTTTTTTGGAGGGGGTACGACCCTAGCCCGCGACCTGTGTCCCCTCCCTGAGCAAAATCCCCTGGCTACGTGCCTGAGTAACGAGCATCGGCTTATCCATGACTTCCCTAGTACGTACCGACTCAACCTTCTTCTCGACGATGTTGGCCACGTGGCTGAGCACCGGGTAGCACGGCAGGATCTTGATGAGGATCTTGAGCGCGTTCCGGATCTGCACGTACTCGCGGCTGTCCAGGCAGGTCACGATCGCCTGCGGGTCAGGAACAGGTCAGCAAGGGTCAGTAAAGGTCAGTAAGTTAGGAACGGGTTAGTAGCAGGTCACGGTCACCTGCAAAACGATTAAGCAAGCATGAACGCACATCGAACATGATGTATGTGTAATACAAGATTAATTGAAATACTACATATCACAAAGGCTAGAGAAAAAATCAGAGCCACGATGACGTCAGCGCAGCTGACTGACCTTGGTGATTTTGTAGAACCACTTGAAGCAGACATGGCGGTAGTTCTCGTAGTCGACATGGTCGCTGCGCTCGTTCTGTTTGTTGGACACGCGGAACTTGGTGACGAAACCCGGGAAGAAGGCGCACTCGCGCTCGAACACCTCTTTGGAGCCGTGCCAGTGCATCACTGTCTCGAGCAGGGCGCACAGGAAGCGACCGTAGCGGGACGCCTCGTTCTCCGTGCACGACGTGAACGTGTAGGTGATGTTGCAGAACAGCTGCGTGGGAGGGGCGGGCAGGGAGGCGGTGAAAACTGGGCTACAGGTCACGCAGTTTATAAATAGTTCACTGTGACTTCGACTTTGAAGGATTCCAGAAGGTGAGGCCTCGTGAGGCCTGTAGCTCCCATAGTATAGTCAGTCTTGAAAGCATCGCGCATCGGTGCGGTGGATCCATCAAGCCCGACCGAGGAAGGGTTGCTAAGTTTGAGTCATTGAATCAATTGACATCCTCATCCATCCCCCAGGTCAATTGGTTCGGTGACTCAAATTTAGCTGCCCTTTCTCGGTGGGACTCGATGGATCCACCGCACCAATGCGCGGTATTTTCAAGACTGACTGTAGTTGTACAGCCCTCAGCAGACTGCGTGGTAGGTATTCTTTTTTCGACAAAACCGGTAATAACTCAAAGACTATGTGATCTGTCGGTCGGAATTCATTGCAAATAGAGGCACCATGCTCCACTCCTTCGATTGGGTCTAGCACTAAACAAAGTATATGCTTTGTGTGGCAACAAAATGCAACAGTTTGTTTTGGGGGCAAATATAAACTTTTGGGTATTGTTGCCAAACTGGATGGAAAATGAATACGATGGTAATGCTCATCTAAGGTGCGGAGTCTCGCGCGTCTTGCTGTTACGATTTCCGAGTGACCGATAGCATAGTATCCGCGATATTCTCGGTTTTGTCGAAAAAAGAATACCTACCACGCAGTTTGCAGAGGGCTGTACGTATATTTCTGTTTTGAATAGGCCATCTTCACGGATTGATATTGTTAGATTACCCACATGTTTCAGAGGGGCCAAGACAGAACGAAGGAGAGTGCGACTCCAGAAATAGAACATTCATAAAATATGAAATGAAATTTTAAAGAAATATGACTTCCTAATAGAGGCAGATGCTATCATCCCAAGGACACGATAATCCGTGTCTTGGGACAGGTACCCCCCGCCCAGAAGCGGACCATCTTACCCTGTCGTAGCAGATGAGCGTGGAGAAGTTGGGCGTCTTCAGGCTGTGCAGCGTGCGCACAAACTCGGCGCAGTAGAGCGCGTCCATGGAGGTGAAGACGCAGCGCGGGAACAGACACATCTGCACGAACTGTGTCATCGTCTCCGTCTTGGCCGACTTGGCCTGGCGTGGCTCGAACCACGAGTCCTTCTCCTGAGGGGCGGGCGGGGGGAGGGCGAGTGAGCAGTGTGGTGAGGGTCTGGGGGACCAACAGTATACAAGCGTGGTCATCTGGAAGATTAATTCCAGTGAGTGCATTTCACGCGACAATATGCGATTAGAGTAATCTCTGGGCAACGCCAGCAGCAGACAACGTTTCCAGAGCGGCGTGAGATACCATCAGCATCCCCCGGAAGGCGCTGATCACGATGAAAAGTAGATTTCACGGCAGGTTTTTCGCGAAATAGCTCTACAGCTAGCTGTTATTTTTGTACACAGCCTATGCTGTGTACAGAAATAGCTGTACACAGCATAGGCTTACAATTTTCATCAACTTGTGTCTTTGAACAAACCAGAGGCTCAGTATCATCGGAAGTATTTGGTTCATGATCAGAATGAGGCCTTCCTTAACCCGCGAGTTGCTGGGGGGGGGGGGGGGCGTTAAACGCCCCCACTTTTTTTCGCCGGGCCATAGCATAAAAACGGCGCGCCGCAGGCGCGCCAAATTTTGGGTACCTGTAGGGAATTGATTGAAGTTTATTGTGACAAAGTTTCAAAAAATTTGTCGGAAAATTTTTGAGATATCGAGGTTTTAGTGACGTCATGATTTCTGAGTTTTCGACCAAAAACGGCATATGTTCAAAAAATCATATAAAATCACAGAATAGACATACAGACATGCCGTAAACGCCATTAGACTGCCAATATTATGAACAATCAAATGGCTATCTTCGATTATTGATCATTGTTCCGAATTTTCCAAAATCTTGAACTGAATCTTGGCAATTTCTCGTGACTACTTCACGACCATGATACATGCATTTATTAAATTGAACTTTTTGAGCCAAACACGTACACATATGATAAAATGAATGTCACCATCATGTTCTACGCCCCAAATTACCCATAAAACATGTGTCACAGGCTGCGGATATCAGTTTTGATTTTCGGGGATAGGTGCCTACCCGGTTGACCTGACCTTGACCCTGACCTATGCTTGACTGACCCCTACATGGAGCTGACACCCTTGTAGGCCTTATATGATGGATTGTGCACCGTTTCGACAGAGTTTATGACGAGAGGCACCCATTGCGAAGTCCTGAAGTCCATGCTACTGAAAGCCCGATTTCAGGTGTTTGACCTGACCTTGACCTGACCTGTGACCTCAAAAGTTAACTTTAAAGTACTCATCTGAAGCGTCTCGTCGCGTTCTTTCGTTTGCCGCCTCGTGCGTTTCGCTGCGCCTATCGGTTCTCGAGTTATCGGCTGGGGGCGTTTAACGCCCCCCTCCCCCTCCCCCCCAGCAAACGGTGGGTGGCGAAATACCCCAGCAACTGCCGGGTTAAGGACTTCGGTCTGCAATACCCTTGAAATGCCAGGCCAGTGATAGCGTGTTTTAATACCTAAGCAGTGAGTTGAACAAGTAAAACACAACTTTTCATCACATTCAATTCATGCCGGGGAGAGCAGTGGGTATAACAATACTGAGAACCGCCCAAGGGGCGCCATAATGACGAGCAAAAGTAGCTCAGTGTGGGAACTGAAAATAGCTGCGAAACGCCGTGCAGAATGATGTCAAACGGGGTGACATTTGCACAATAAATCTGCAAAACACTCGTGTTTGTGTGCAATGTGCATGAGCAAACATCCGGAAAGAAGTGTAAAATTATAATCGATCCATTTCAAGCATACAAGTGCTTCCACACTCACTTTTTCTCGTGAAACTTCCAACTGGAAAAGGACCCATGACGGAATTTTTCATTACCAGCCTAGTTAGGATGAGTCACAGCCAAATGTGCGGCTCATCATTGGCAATTGCGAATGCCTCGACCTTTTTATGATACTCGTTATTCATGGAAAGGAACGGAAGCCATAATTTCAGCAGCACTTTTCATTCCCATGGCATTAACGGAGCTGACGGGTTTTCGGACATTGCTACTGCATACATAGAGACAGTATCATCATGCAGATATCATGCTAGATATAAATAGAAGATACGTGAACACTAAATGGCGCAGAACAGTAAGCATAAAATCAATTCGACGGCAGAGTTGACATTGCGTCAGCAATATTTTCATCCTCCCAACAACAGGGCCCAGCGACGGCGATTGGCGGGTCGTGCTACGTTTCTAACCGGCCTAGCTGCAACGCACTATTACCTTTTTGAGTCTGGCCAGCACGCGGTCGACGTGCTCCTTCTGGCGTTTCTCCTCCTCGTGCAGTTTATCGATCAGCACCTGGCACCGCTCCTGCTCCTTCTTACGCTTACTCTCCGTCTGTGAAGGTCACGATACAATCTTACTTAATTACCATGGTGACAATCATTGTCTTATTTCGCTGCGAAATAGCCTCTAACCTGAACACTGCTGTCTTTACTCTACCTAAACTACGTTGCTAATCAGACTGAGTGAACGAACGTTCATCAAAGCCCACAACAGCTGGCACCAGACAGCCGTTTGACCAAATACGAGTCGAGTGCGTGGCTCAGCCTTCCCTTCCTTCACCTTCCCTCGCCCCTCGGGCTCGGCTGACCACTCACCAGGTCCCTGTTGTCGGCCAGCTGGGTGACCTGCTGTTTCAGCCGTCGGACCTCCTTCTCATAGCTCTCGGACGGCACGCGCAAGTCGCTCAGCGTCAGCGACCAGAACGACGTGAAGAACTCGGCGCTGATGTCGTCCCAGGTTTTGGCCGGGAACACGGGCACCACGGCGGTGACTACGGGCGCCAGTACCTGCTCGCTGGCCTGCAGGTACTTCTCGCGCTTCTGCTCCACCGACAGCGACTTGTGGTTCTTCTCGGCTTTCCGCAGCTCGTCGTAGCGTTGCTGGGGACGGGAAAGGGGTTTATGTGTGGCTTACGGGGTGACGGTACAAATGAAGTGCATTTTGAAGCGCGTTGCTAAAATGAGGTCATATGTTCAAGCGTAAGCACAGTTACACGTGACGACAGATGTCTGATACGATGAAAGCACCTGTTGAGCGACATATCTAAAAGCCGTGTGACTGTTACTAGCTATCTCATAACCTTACATGCTTGATGCTACAGATTGTGTCGATGTGGGCAAGAGAACGATGGGCAAGCGACAGTGGGCAAGAGAACTAACCACAAGCCCTAAATCATACGGTCACTAATCGCCGCAGACAAGTCCCAAAGTGTGGTTCCACACCGCCGGTCTCACCTGGATGGCATGAGTGAACATGGGTCGGGCCAGGAAGAAGGCCACGTCGGGGCTGATGTGGAACTCCGACAGCAGACTGTCGAAGGCCGGCAGTCTCTGGCGGTAGTCGTCGATGCTGAGCGCCGACGCCAGGAACATGCCGAACTGCACCATCGTGTCCTGGCACTGGCGGAGGGGACGGGGAGAGATGGTCAGAACGAGCAATCACGGAAGGCAGAGGCTGTGCTCAACGCAAAAGGACACAGTCTGCCTGAGCCTCCGAGTACACTGTAGCAATTAGCGTCAGACTCAGAAGATTGGAGTATGAGTGTACAGCCCTCAGCAGACTGCGTGGTAGGTATTCTTTTTTCGACAAAACCAGTAATAACTCAAAGACTATGTTGTCAGTCGGTCGGAACTCACTGAAAATAGAGGTGCCATGCTTTACTCCTTCGATTGGGTATATCACTAAAACAAAGCATATGCATTGTGTGGCAACAAAATGCAAAAGTTTGTCTTGGGGGCAAATATAAACTTTTGGTTTTTGTTGCCAAACTGGGTGGAAAATGAATGCGATGGTAATGCCAATCTAAGATGCGGAGTCTCGCGCATCTTGCTGTTATGATTTCCGAGCGACCGATAGCATAGTATCCGCGTTATTCTCGGTTTTGTCGAAGAAAGAATACCTACCACGCAGTTTGCAGAGGGCTGTACATGGGAATGATAAGCATCCAAGACTCGGGTCAGCCTTAGCCACTAACTTCACACTAAACGTAAGTCGCTGTCACCGTCACATACTGAACGTGAATGCACTAACACAGCACTCACTAAACATACCTGATCATACAGTTTGCCGACGAGTTTCAGGTGCGAGCCCTCGGTCTCCTTGAAGACGACGCAGTGCCGCTGCTGGGCCATGAGTAGCACCATCGGCACCATCAGGCCGTTGTCGATGAGGCTGTCCTTGAGACGCTGGGACGACTTCTTTGTGTTCCGAACCTGGTTGAAGAAACCGGCCTGGGGACGAGACCGGTCAGTGTGAGTAGCATTGGGTATGATGAAACTGGTAGAAAACTGAAGTTCACGCAGAAATAAATATCGTCATCGGTGTTAAAAGTTTAGTTCAATGAGCACAGTGGAACTCCGCGGCTGGTCAGGCCATGGGTCTTGCTGCCGCGGTCAAAACTGAATAAATAAAACTCAAAATGACGTAACAACATAGTACAAACCAGACCAGCGTCCAAATGTGCCGAATCATTCCCATGATCGACCCCTGCGCGTGGGTGATATCAGCCATAGTGACTCGGACGGCCCCATAGTAACAAGTAACTGACACCACGGCCCATCCTACGGTAACCGATCTTTTCCGACCCTCCGGTATCCAATACTGACCTCAGCTCTGAGCAGCTCCCCACCGGCCATAGCCGACAGCTGCTCCTCAGTCATGTCCTCGACGGCCTCGACGCCGGCCATCTTCTGGACCACTTCCCGCAGGATCAGCAGGTCCAGACTGAAAGGGGGGGGGGGTCGGTGACGTCAGTGGTCGGTGCCGGGCTGGTGCACTGTGGGACTAACATGTATACTGACTGAACGAAAAGTGGACAAAAGCTGTCTACTTTTCAACAGGATAAATGGCCACATCTAATATCGCTGCAAAACTACTCCAGGAGAAAACAACAGGAGATTGCAAGCGTTTAAAAAGCATTTCGACACTTCTCCATAAACACCACTTCTTGATTCATATAGTTACATCAGCAAGTAGCTCCCGTTATACCACAATACTGACCTCTTCATCGACTTGAGCTGGTTGGCGACGTACTGCATGAGCCCCGTCAGGTCCAGGTTGTACTTTTTGAACATGAACCCGCAGAAGTTTGCGAGCGACGTGAGCCACAGTGACAGCGAGGTACCTGGGGGCGAGAGAGTCGGGTGACGGTGAGGGACTCCATTCAGTCACACTAGGGCAGTGAGCGTAACGGCTACTCGACGGGAAGACATCTCACCAATTGGCAAACGGTGCAAAGAAGACACTGACGGAGTACCAGCTTCTCATCCCACAGGATCGAAACATCAGGGAAGAAACATAAGGACAACCGATGGAGTAGAATACACAAAGCAATACACACAACTTATCAGTTGCTCCTAGTCAAAACATAAAATACCGTAAACTGCTAGGACAGCTCAAACTTCAATCATCACCCTGCAATTAATGGTCCCGGCAACCCATCATCGTTCCTCTCCTTGACCCTAGTGTCGGTACCGTCGTGTTTGGTGCGGTCCTTTTCCGGGTTGGCCAGCGCCTCGATGATGCAGTAGCCCAGCACGTCGTACGACAGATTGGTGATGTACTTCAGCGAGTCCACCATCGGCCCGATCAGGTTGTCGTAGATCTGAATCTGGCCCAGCATCTGAGAGCAGCGGCGCATATGTGAGTGTTCAATGGAAGGATATCGTCGCCTAGTAAGAGTGCTTGACACAGCGTCAGTTAAAAAGAGTAAGTGAAGGCTAAATGGCAGAGTTAACGATCCGAAATTCCAACACAGCATTCGGATTACACTATATAACGTTTGTCACCCATAGGTTGACGGTCTGGCCCAGACACGGCGCTACTCACGTATTCAAACATGTAGCCGGGCGCGTTGTGCGTCAGCTTGCCCATGAGCCTGCCGAGCGGCTTGACGTTCTCCTTGCTGATGCGCTTCATCAGCGACTTGGACATCTTGATGAGATCTGCCCGCTTCCTGATGAGCTGCGGATGCTGGTTGTGACTCTCGTTCTTCCACGTTCCGTACAGGCGATACCTGAAACAGTACGACACGATAATGGTGCTACTGCTGCTGGTGCCGCTATTGATAATATGAATTAGGATGTGGGCTGCCACTGGGCAGCGACTGTGGAGAGCATCGGCACCCAACATCAACATGCCCATAAGGCATCACGAAGATGTGAAGTTACACATAACGGACTGTAATTAGAGCGGTAATTTAGTTCACACAATCCAAGCCGTGCCATCCTACCTGTGCTGGTAGGGGTAGTAGGCGAGCACGGTCCAAATCTCCTCCGCCAGGCAGCAGTTGGCCTCGAGCAGCACCAGACATGGCAGCACCGCCTCCTCCAGCATGGTAAGCACGTCGTAGAAGAGGAACGCCTCGCGCGTCTCCGGCGCGTCCGGGTCCGCCTCCTTCAGACGCTGTGGGCAGCGCAAGGAGAGGGAGGTAGGGTAAGACTAGAGAGGAGACAGAGAATAACCAGCAAGCAGCAGTGAGGCCTCTTCAGACGCAGTGGGTGACAAGGAGGAATTCGGGTTAGGGAAAACGTCACTAGACAGACTAGGGCAGAAGGAAGCGGAGGGATGTCGGCAGGTGTACGACCCTTTTCCCTGTTGGACAAGCGACAAGGCCGCGCAAAGGGGAGGTGTTGGGGGTCTCAGTGTAAAGGAGGAGGGACCGATTCTCAAGGAGACCGATAGTAGACTCAAGCAGGCGCTGAAAGACGACACGGAGAGCCAAGGCCAACAATTCCAGGGCGATAAGAGGGAGGTCGGAGATGCATGCCACAAAAACTCATAAGTGATTGTGTATAATATTCTAGACACTATGCTCCCCCTCCCCCCCCCTTCCCCGTCACTCACCAGCTGGTGGGCAGTCCGTGCCACGCGCAGCACGCGGTACACCAGTGTCACGTCTGACGACAGGTACGGTCCGATCACGGAGAGCAGAGGGGCCACCTCTGAGCGCACACTGGTCAGCTCACTGTCGGGCCGCGCCTCGACCAGCGGCGGGAGAGAGACCGGAGCCGGCCGCAGCGCCGCCGCCATACCGCTGAACCTGGGGACGGGCCGGGGCAGCGCCGTCAGAGGACAGACTGCGGGGAGCAGTTAAGCACAGTTACGGGCGGGGCCAGCAGACATTCAAATAATGTCTAGAGTTTTCCGGCGAACAATACGATTTCCACGAAATATCTAAGTCATTATCGTTCCTTGCACAAAGTAAATAGGAACTCTTCATAACTGAGGATTACCCGACGGCGCATCCCATCTTCGATCCCCTCTCTGCCGTTCCTCGATTTCGCCCACTCATCCACCAATCTGTAAATGCCTCGTGACTCAGCCCGCCCAGTAGCACCCTCCACTTAGTCCAGCCATGACTCCTTACCGTCGGTAGATGGGGTCCAGGCGGACGGAGAGCAGGCGACAGGCGGCCGCCGCCAGCTCCGGGTGCACCATCAGACAAAAGTCCGGGAAGCGGGCCAGGATGGCCTGCGCTGTCGGCCAGTCGCCGATCGACAGCACCGCCTCGCACAGACCCAGCTTCTGAGTCTGGGATATCGGCTGGAACGCAGGGGTAGGGGGGCAATGGTCAGCAGCAGAGAGTGAATTAAACACACCGCCATTGTTTCGGCGAAAAAAAAAACAACAATTGGGGTCCCAGCCACAGAATATTTAGCCGGAATGAACAAGCGAATTCCGAATAGAGAAAAAAAAACGGCAAGCTCGCCAAACATGCAGTCGTAGTCCACCAAGCATGACGTTTTCAAAACGTTTGCACGAACAGTCAACAGCTGCACCACAAAGGACTGGTCTGAACGCTGCAAATTCTAAACTAGCAGCTGAAGGGTTCCGAACGCCTAACTGTACTCCCATTCCACAATGCCACTTCACTCCCATTTCCACTCCCATTCCCCAGTTAAGCTACGTAGCCATGGACAACCTGCTATAACTCACCGAGAGCGTCGGCGTCTCGTCCCGCGGCGCCTCCTCCTTGTCCTTGGTGGAGACGACGAAGGTGCGCCGCTGGTACTCTGCGGCGGCCGCCATCAGGCGCCGGTGCTGCGCCTCGATCGCAGAGTCCGCAGGTAGCAGCTGCGCATAACACGGGTGACGTGAGGGCTGGTGGAGATGGCAAACTGGATGAGGAATGGGCTAGTTGTTGCCAACGGCAGGGAGGTTGTAGGCAGCTACGGAGGTGAACAGATGGTGAGGTGAAGGGGAGGCGAGTTCAAAGCAGCTTCACATCATCTTACAATAGTCAATACCAAATACGCAGTTGAGCAGGACTGCCCAGAGTTAGATTTATCACTCAGTCACGGGTAAGATTAATCACTTACTCACTCAATCACTCTCCCACCAGAAGCCAAGACGTGCTCCAGCCGCGGTCCCACCCCGACTCACCCAGGGCCAGATGTGCTCCAGCCGGATGACGCCGTGCCGCAGCAGCAGCGCCGTCATCACGTGCAGCGAGCGCGGCGTCTCGGCCTCCGTCTCGTCCTGGCCCGGCTGCGGCTGGCAGAAGCCGTAGCGCGCGCCCACCACCTCGCTGACCGTCTCCGCAGACGGCATGTACAGGCGCAGCAGCGGCACCAGGAAGTTGTGCCGGTCCGGCCGCGCCTCCAGCGACGACAGCAGCACGTCCAGCACTCGGTTCGGGTCCAGGTTGAAACAGCCTGGAGGATGGTGAGGCGTGGTCAGACGAAAGCGTGGAGACCTGGCAAGCTAGGGGACGAAGAGGAACAAGAGAGTTGGGGCATTCCACGATAGATCGTACCACTTTTTTCCAATTTGACACCCTCATCTCTCGGATTTTAACGATAATTGGTCTAAGGGGTAATCAGGGGCTCTGAATCTTCCTGTGACAATATCAGGCTAATCCGATGAGTAGTTTTTGAGTTATAATGTATAACATGTTTTGGATCTTGCGTTGCAGCGCCAAGTTTGGCGGGCTGTAACTCTAAGACGGATAATCCAAATGCCAAATGTTATACGGCATTGAACTTGCATTGAAACGAAGAATAATATGTATTTTTAAAATTTTGAAATATAAACTATTTTTGATATATAACACATCGAGTTTCCTTTAATTTGCATTTTTATGCCTTTGGGACCAATTTAAAAAAAAAAAAAAATTACTTAAAAACATTTTTGGATCATTATTAAGTAATAAGTAGTATGCCAAAAATTAGGAAGGTGTTCTTTCTATAAATGTACTAATTTTGCGTCACCGTAATGGTCTCGAATTGTGATTTCGGGAAGAGAGCCTACAAATGGCGTGGTAAAGCTGCCTAGTGACATCACTGGTTACTGAAAGTCCAATTGAAGTCATTTTTGCCTCAGGTTTGCATTGTTGACCTTGCGTGACGTCATTCGTACGTCACTAGGGTCATAAGAGTTTTTCGTCAATAACTCTCTATCAAATTGAGCTAGAGAGACAGGAAAGCTACCAATGGACTCAGGAAGACCTTGCGAATCGAATGATGTGCAATATGATCTCATTCACCCAGCTTCGTGGCCTGACCCAACTGTTAACCATCTCTGTGGCGGCGCTGTTTGTCCAGCGCCGCGCTGGTTGGCTTTGCCGCGGACTCGGGGCGGTCACGTGATGCCCGGCGGCTGGCTGCCGGCTGGGCCGCCCGGTCGGGGAGCGGAGCCAAATACACGGCAGTGTGCTGACCCGAGGTCAGCAACTTAACCCTATTCCTTGCGGGCTCCGCCGGGACAAGAAACTGGCGGGGGGGCCGATTCGGCCCCCCTTCAGATCTCAAAAACTACACATCGCAGCGACAAACGGCGAACGGCGTTTGATAGGTCGTTTAAAGATCTACAACTTTTACATAAAACATTTTCAGGTCAGGTCAATATTGAGGTCACCAGAGGTCATCAACGATAAAATGTTTTGGAATTAGTTACCTATATAACTTTTAAACTAAGAAACATAGAGACATAAAACCAATACATTTTTTGTTGCTCTCGCCGAGGCGATGCGAAATAAGTATGTGATGACCTTCACAGGTCAATTTAAAATTTGACCTGAGGTCAAGGTCAGGTCATTCATCAATGAGGTTGTGGGGTATGGTCATGCTGCATACCAAACGACGCGCCTTGACCAGGCGAGCAGTTTGGTACCACTTACAAGTCTTTAGCACCATCATGTCGTGATTTATTGACAGAAAAAAAACGATTTATGACGTCACATGACCTCAGATGACCTTTGCCGGTGCCCCTGTCAATTAGCGGCACCAGGATCATCACCGATGAGATAATCTTCCATAATACTGAAAGAACTGGGTGGTTTTGACTCGTTTACACGAAGCAGGAGGCGTTTCAATATTTTGCTTGCAATGTAAAGGTCACGAGTCTGGCCTGACCTCAGGTCACAGATATGAAAATTCTGAGATATACAAATTGCACATACTGGTACCCTAACTAAAGCCTGAAGAGAAGAAATTGATCGGTCAAAAACTCTAGCTGTGGCGTGATTGCAAACTTTTCTGAGGTAGGGTCACCAAACCGCCTCTGGTGACCTGACCTGAGGTCAGATCAACTCAAAATTTTCAGAAATGTTGCGTAAAAGCCTTTAAGAAAAAGTCAGAAAATTTGAGCTTCCTAGCTCAAAGCGTTTGGGAGATATAACCAAAAAACCTCAGGGGGGGGGGGGCTCCTGAGGCCCCCCCCCCCCGCCAGGAATAGGGTTAAGCTGACCTCACCAGAATAAACAGTATACCATTCGACGCGCCGGCGCTAGGCAAACACAAAGATGCTAAAACTGGGGCTCTGCGACCATTTGTTGCGAAGTTATCTACCAAAAACCGGACCCGTAATTGGGTCACTTGAAATGACCTTCAGGGGTCACCAATGAACCCGAGACCTTCAAATGTGGTATCATTCGGTGCATCTTGTAACGGCGCACATGCTCGTTTTTTCCGCAAGGTTCTAGCTCCATTAGAGGCGAAACGGGGAGCTGGGGTCGTACCGACCCCCCGGAAACCCATTTTGTATGCATTAAAATGAGAAACTTATAGAAAGAACACCTTTCTAATTTTTTGCATGTCGATTTTAAATGACCTAAACTTTATTTTGAAGAAATAAAAATGGCAAAAATTTTGGTCCCAAGGGCCGTTATAGACAATTTGAAAAAAAAATATTACGACTTTTTCAATATTAAAAGCTTTTCTTTCCAATTTTAAAAAAGCTGTATTAATCTTTGATTCACCGTTAGTTCAAAGCTGTTTACCGTTTGTTGCTTGCTTAGCTCGTTTTTGAGTTATAGCTCATCAAACTCACCCTTACAATCTGAAGTTTAGAAAATATTATGCAATGTAGCTCAAAAAGTTTTCATCTGAGAAGTCTGAAATTTTGACAGGTGTTTTTGGAGCCTATGATTACCCCTAGTACCAATTTTCATTCAAATCTGAGAGATGAGGGTGACGGGCCTGGTACGATCTATCGTGGAATGCCCCAGTTGACACAACAGAGCAGACATCAACTAGATCAGAGGTAACAACTAGGGATGAATCATCCGAAAACAGGAAAGCCAAAAGCTGCTATCTGATAGGGTAGCTAAGAGCTGCTATAAGCTGGTGTGCCTTACCGATGATGGCTTTGATGACTTCGAGCATGTGTTCTGGCGAGGAGCTGGATTGGTCCTGGTTCAGCTCTACTAGCAGCTTGGCGTAACCCTCACTCTCCTCCCGGAACAAGTTGAACTTGCGCTGCTTGTAGCTGCGTGGCACATATACGGCGCGGTGTCAGCGCATTCATACCGATAATTATCAACATCGTACGATGATGCCAATGAAAGTGATTGGGCGTTAGATCTGAATGAAAGCACTAAAAAATTGAGAGACTGTTAGAGCTACACAGAGACTTGATAGCCTAGCTTATTAATGTAGGAAAAAAAAACAATTCAATGTGAATCCTCGAAAGCAAAAAGAAGTGTGCCAACTGTATAAAAAAGGAATCAAAATACCTAAAAAAGAATTATGACAGGGTAATTACCTAAACGGACGCAAGTCCCATTTTGAAAATTAACGCTAGCATTCATCCAGTACGAAGTACGAACTCACTAAAGCTTTGTTTTGAGTTTGATGAACTTTGAGTTGAAGGCCTTGGGGTTTTTGACGACGCCGATGTGCGGGAAGCTCTCGACCTCCATCCGCTCTCGCAGTAGTTGGTTGGACACGGCCTGAAACGAGTTCCAACGGTCAGAGACGGTAGGGGACGCCGCACACGAGCACCAAGGGAGAACAGCGGACATTGTGGCAAGTATCCTGCCTTGGCTTCACAGGAAGTATGAGGCAGTTACATTATAAGTTAAGAAACTAAGACTAGAAACTGTAAACGCTCATGAGCAGTACCGGACGATAATTATTGCATCAAAAAGACATGTTTGCGAGCAGCGCTGCAGAGCCGGAGCCGGAGTTGATTTTCGGAAGTCGGAGTCGGAGTCGGGGTCACCGAAAATCCAACGACTCCGCAGCCCTGGTAACAAGCAAAAGGTACTTACTCCTTCGACGGATTTGATGATCCAGTAGAACCTTTCTTTACTTTTGGGATCATCGGTCGCGGTGATTTCGACATCGAGCATGCCGAAAATGTCAACCACTGCCGCTGGGAGGTCGGGGTGGAGCGTCTGAAACGGACAACCGCGAGCCTAAGATCAGTATCGCGGTAGGTAACTAATAGATACTAGGAGTAGGTCCATGCACTATATTGAATGATATACTGTGCCGTGCTTCATGAATATTAAATATTATATCGAACCATCTTGCACAATTACATATAAACGGACTCTTAGACAGATGTCAATGTGAGGACTGGTTGGCAGACGGAACTAGGAGCCTTTAATCAGTACACTGGCCAGGTTATGGTCATGGTGATGACAGGGGAGGCCCGTAGTCTTCACTCACCACAGCCTCTGACAGCGTCTTGGCGACGCTCTCCTTCTTCAGAACGCCGTCGGCGCCAGCCTGGATCAGCCGGTACAGACACATGTGTACATCTGCACAAACAAAACAACAAATTATGGTACAATAGTTTCCTGACTGGGGACTTAAGAACCCGTCGACTACGGCAGGCTGTGATTTTGAAAAAAAAAAAACGTTACGTGCCTTGCATTGACATGACACAGGTGGCATTATGGACAATTTGTGTAACAGCTATGCAGCTGTATTAAGATAAATAAAATTGGTAACAAACCAGTTTGCACCGTTAGTGATGCTATTTCAAAGAAGTTTCAGCATAAACCTCCAAAGGCATTAGCTACCTACCTATCTTATATTTGGAATCCTGAATTTAACCCGCGCACCGACGGGGGGGGGCGGATATCCGCCCCCCCCTGAGGTTTTTCGCGAATAGCGGGAAAACCGCGGCGCGTAGCGCCGCGAAATTTGGTATGACTATTCCCTTATCAATTTTACACATGGTGTGCAAGTTTGAACCTCCTACCTTTCAAGGTCAGGTCACCAGGTCACTTTGAATGACCCAACCTCAAGTCACTTTTTTGCAACTTTGTCACCGTGCCAGAGCTACAGTAGATGTCGGAGGCCTTTGAAAGTCGCAGGATGTTATAAGGTCATTAGTAGCTACAATTTGTATATCTCGGAATTTTGATATCGGTGACCTAAGGTCAGGTCAATTTCGCGACCTGCCCATTATAAGTCAATGGGGGAAAAATGAACTCCCTGTTTTTACCACTAAAACGGGTCGGAATGGCCCCATATACCATACATGACTTCATATACGATCAACCTTCACTACCTTGAGGTCTGTTTTGCTGTTGGGCGGCTGTGAGGTCATGTGACGTCATCAAAGGTCACCAAAGGTTTTTGGCCAATAACTCCGTACAGGAACAAGATACAGACGCGTGGATGGTCTCATTGTGTTCAGCTCGTCAAGACGCATCGAATGATATACATGATGACCTCGAGGTCACGTGACCTGAGGTCAACCTTTGACCTTGACCTTTCGAGGTCAACATATATATCATTCGATGCGGATTGACGAGAGGATCACGATGATGCCCTTAGTTTGTTCCTATCTTGACTAATTCGAAAGTTATTCGAGAAAAACTCTCTCCCTATTTAGCGCCGCCATTTCGACTTTTTCGACCCCTGTGACGTCATCTTTGACCTGACCTGAAAATGACCTTTGTAAAAATTGTAGATCTTGACCGTGCGTATCCGATGCCGTTTACCGCTTGTCGCTATCTTGCTTCGTTCTCGAGATCTCAGGGGGGGGGCGGTCATCCGCCCCCCCCCCGTCGGTACTAAGTTGGCGCAGACCCCCGTCGGTGCGCGGGTTAAGAATTAGGCCATAACATTGTAGCTGTGACAATTAGAGAGAACACTCACCTTCTGAAGAGCCCACTGTGCCAAGAAGTGTTTCATCCTGATTAGGGATGATGTTCTTCAGGTACTGTAAGCTGAAATATTCAAAACATTTGTAACATGACTTCACAGTGAGTATCAAATTTGATGAGAATGAATGGCAACTCAACTGTCAAAAGATTCGAAAACATTGCAAGGCATTGGTAGCATTTATAAGCCTTTGACACTGAATGATAGCATGGGGAAGGAAATTGCATAACATTTTGGTCTACTGGTCTGATCTCTTAATCCGCGCCCGGCTGGGGGTCCTGGATTTCCACGCCCTGCTGGGGGGGGGGGGGGGGGGGGCCCTTGTAACTCGGCTCCTGGGCCACGTAGCGATACGCGGAAGGCGGCGTTCGAAAGAGCGTCAAAAATAATGACGAAATCTCTTTGGTCAATTTTTTGGTCAGGTCAAAGGTCAGGTCACCGCCGATTTCCAGGTCGAATGTCGAAAATTTCCAAGAAGCCAACGCGTAACTCGGGAACCAATAGAGCTACAGCGCCGCGGAAAAGCGCATTCGATAGCCCTATTAACGCCCTTTCTGAGTAATTCTCTCAGATTTGACCTAACGTCAACGGTTTTGCCTGCAGGGGGCAAAAACTGCAAAAATAGCCGATTTTTTTCGGAAACAGTTTTTCTGCAATAACTTTTGACCCAAGCCCTGTACGAGCTTACTTTTACCGGCATCGCGTTCCTCTCGTCAAGACGCATCGAATGAACTATAACTTGACCTTGAAAGGTCAACTTGAAAATTTGACCTCAGGTCAAGGTCATGACCTGACCGGAAAGGGTCATGTTGCATATCAATCGATCCGTATCGTTGAGCTGAACACATCTAAGGCGTTTTCATCGCTCTAGCATGCCTCTATCAAAAGTTATTTGCGAAAAACTGTTAGTTACCATTCGTGACCTAAGATGACCTCAGGGCATAAACAAGGGTCACGTCCACCATTTTCATGTTCAGTGTGTCTAAACCACTTGTAATTCTGTGTTTGGGAGTGTTTATAATTTTTTTCGTCCAAAAGAGGCGCATTTCAATTTTCTCCCATTGACTTATAATGGGGAGGTCGCAAAATTGACCTGACCTTAGGTCATCGATATCAAAATTCTGAGACATACATTTTGTACATGCTATTGCTCTTAGCAATCGCGGAAAGTTTCAAAGCGATCGGTCATTCGGTGTAGCTATGACAGACATTGAAACTTTTAATGAGGTGAGGTCACTTCAAGTGACCTGGTGACCTGACCTTGAATGACCTTGGTCTGAAATTTTCACAACATGTGTAGAATTGATGTATGATAAGGTGTACCAAAAACGGGAGCGCCGCCGTTTTTGAGATATTCGAAAAAAAACACAAGGGGGGGGGGGTGTTCAAACACCCCCCCCCCCCCCCCAGCAGGGCGAGAGTTAAACGCTATGAAGCTCGAGTGTTTGATTAACTATAAAACTATGAATAGGTACCTATGCAAAAATTGTAAATAATACTTCAATGAATATCAGTGGCTGCCATTTTCTTTTTCTTTTTCAATGAGCTTGCCTCTGGACAAGCAGCCATTAGCGTCGCCACGGGGGGGCAAGCGGGGCAGCTTGCCCCCCCAACCTCGGACCGGGCACCCCCTGAGATCGATACAGATCCGATGAGATTTTGGAGTCGGGGGAAAAATGGGGGTACCTTTCTGAGAATGCCTGTGAGGTCAGACTCTGTTGGAGCGTGCAGTTCAAACCAAAGTCAGAGTCGCAGTCGCCAAAATCTTCAAGACTCCGACTCCAGACTCGGAATGTCAATGCCATGATTCATGCCATGTTCCTAGTTGGTTCTTTATTACATTTTGTAGCTGATTTTCATAAATTTTGGAGTGCTGACACATAATTTTCGATCAAAGCGTGACACGAAATCTTCGGGGCCTTTCTCAACTCTCGTCAAATGTCTGCGACAGGCACAAGTACCGTTCAAGTGCCGCAGGGCTCATGAGCCTGCTTTTCACGCAGGCTCCTAAGGAGCTCCACTGAGCTCTAAGAAGCTTTCGGAGGGCCCAAACCGGCCTCTGAGAGTCCCACTGGTGTCCATGTTCTCTAGAGGGCCCATACAGGGATCTTCGAGGACATTATACACAGGGCTGCGGAGTCGGAGTCGGAGTCGGAGTCGGAGTCGGTCGGAGTCGACAGTTGTGACCGGAGTCGGAGTCGGAGTCGATTTTAGAAACCCGAGCCGGAGTCGGAGTCGGAGTCATCGAAAATCTGTCGACTCCGCAGCCCTGCTAGGTCTGCGGAGTCGGAGTCGGGAGTTGGAGTCGGTCGGAGTCGATAATTCTGCCCGGAGTCGGAGTCGGAGTCGGAGCTGGTTTTTGAAAGCCGGAGTCGGAGTCGCCGAAAATCCATCGACTCCGCAGCCTTATACATACGTAGACCTCTGAAGGGCTACACGAATCTTTGAGGATGCCTTCGAAAATTTCTGAAAACCTCAACTGGCCTATGATAGTTCAGCCGAACTTTTGAGGCGACAGACTTTACTAACCCCAACCCGGCATCTGAGGGGTCACAACTCACGTGTCCCTCTGAGGGCCGCAACACATGTTTCTTATGTCCCTACCAACGTAGGGTCCTTAACCCGGCAGGCGGTGGGCCTACCAGCCACCTTCCACGCGGTGGGGGGGGGGGGGCACTTTTTTGCCCCCCCCCCCGTATCTCCGAAACTACTGGACGGATCCGGAAAATTCAAACGGCGTTCGCAAGCCCTGTCAAATTTGTCGAGAGAAACCAAATTTCATTGACCTCGGGGTCACCGATGACGTCACAGGTCAGGTCAAAGATAAAATGTTTCACCGTTCACAGGGCTTCTAGGGAAAGCGCTATAACACCGAGTAAAACGCATTTTGTCGAAAATCAGCGATAAGGCGTCAGTTGTCTAGTACATATGTTGCTATTAGAGGTCACTGGTCATACCAGGTCAGGTCACAGGTCAGGTCACCAAAGGTCACCAAGGGTCACCACATGAGCCCAACTTTACTAAGGTTATGTGATGCATGTTTTATGGCCAGTTTTTCATTTCCAACTCAATGGTGTTGGTTATAAGACCATCAGGTACGGTTTAGGTCACTTTCTGGTGGAGATCAGGTCAAGGTCAGGTCAAAAAAGGTCAAATTTCAAAGTTGATATTTTTGCACAAAATGGGTATCGATTCGATGCAGCTCGTCACGGGGAGTCTAATGGTGGTCTTTGTTTTGCGCTACGAGGTCTAGAATTGCTAAAAATTGAGTTTGAAAATTTGACGTCATCAATTTTGAACAGTTTTTTCGCTATAACTTCGCCAAAAACGAGTTATCGATCTCAAATTTGGTATGTAGATAGAAGGCGGTAGGGACTATCACATATATTCCGGTTTATTCGAAATTCAAAAAACTTTTTGGATTTTTTGGCTATTATATTCAAAAAATCTATTTTTTTGATTTTTGGGGGTCAAAATCCAAAAAAAAATCGAAAAACCGAAATAGCAGTTTTGTAGCCCTTTTGATTCCACACCTTTTATGTCTAAAACATTTTTCTGTATCTCTAAAGCTGTAGGCCTGACAGCTCTTCCCGCGAAACCTTTTTTTGGGTCGAAAATGGCAAAAATGACGTCACTCTTACGTCATTAGCGGCCAACCTATCATAGCCTTTGGAAAAATTTTTGGTCATCATGTGCGCTAGCTGCTCCCGGGAGGGTACTGAAAGTTTGGTGACGATCGGCGCAGCGGTTCTCGAGATATATTGAAAAAAGTAAAGGGGGGGGGCAAAAAAATGCCCCCCCCCCCCCACCGCCTGGAAGGTTAAGGATTCGACACAGACCCTGACGGTTCACACTGTTATGCGAGGGCTCCAGGCTCACCCTGGGCCTAGTCTCTTAGCGCCCGCCGCCCACACTGGCTTCTGAAAGCTCGTGTGCCCTAAAGGGCTTTCCGGGCCCGCCTTAAACAGACTCTTTCCCGCAGTCAGGAAAACGCATGCGAGAGCCTATTCAAATACATGGAAGCACGCTCGCATCAATCGCACGCACCTCCCGCAAGCGATTGATGCGAGAAGAATTACAACGTATTTGAATGGGCTCTCGCATGCGATTTCCTGAACGTGGAAAGAGTCTGTTTCAGCCTTAAGGCTCGGAAAGCCCTAAAGCACCACATACACGTAAATATTTGGGGTGACCCACGCCGACCTCCGGGATCCTAAGCAGGCTTCTGAGAGTCCACACTGACCCTGAGTGGCCTGAAATGGCCTGGAAGTCGCAATCCTATCTCAAAGGGATCCCTTGCCGCCATGCCGTGCGTAACTTTTGGTTCCGTCAAATATTTTTGGTCGCGTTTGCAGCGCTTCCCTTCACTCGAAAAACCAGAAACTTTTTGTTCACACTCGAGTGAACAAAACACTTCTTCTCACTGCAGCAAGGATGAATGATGTACTTCCGATTCACACTTCCGACATTCTCTCTCAGTCTCCGCCGAATGCCCAATTCCTAGCTACAATCGGCGGCTGGGATAAGCCCTATGCATTTCACGTAAAACCTCGGCATGCATGCGTGAATGGAGGTTTTAGCGAGGTGATCCGATTCAAATGGAGCGTTTTTCACCTTCTTCTGGGTAATGATCATGAGCGACGAGAGTCTGCACAGGGGCCCTCTGCAGTGCGTCGGCAATCGCAGCCACTGTAATTCTAACGGTCGTTTTTGTCCAGAAATTTCAAAATATTGATTTTTTTTGTAAAAAAATACATGCTATAGATAGAAGGAAAACTTTGTCACCATCGGATTCCTCGCACCATTGCGCGTCGAATGATATGTAAAACGAGCGAGTACCGGCTGGGGAAAGGCAAGATTTAACACAAAACTTGATTTTGCCCCCCCCCCAACCGAAAATGTCTGGCGACGCCTATTTTTTTTTTTTTTTTTTTTATAAATTTAGTCCGAACCTTTTGATGGGAAGGATTCACAAGGACAGAGCCACCGCTAAGCGAAGCTTGTTGCGATGACCCTGCCCTCTACCCTCCGATCGCGCAATTCCGGTTCTATGGCAGAATTTAGAGTCCAAAGTTTAACGTGCGCACAAAGCCGCGCACGGCCGGTCCCCTCGCTGACTTCACCTGGCTACGGCCTGCCACCAACCGCAACCATACCTGTCAGGAGGCCCATAAATGTCGAGCGCCCGTCGCGCTTCGAACCCGGACTGTCATAACCGGGAACGCGTGCTCTCACCACGCGGAGTCCAACGCTCTAACCAACTGAGCTGCGGGACCGGCCTATGCAAGCAGCAACTAAAAAAATGACTCCTAGCAGCTAGGTATATCATAGTGTGAAGACTAGAGCCCACACAAGGTGGCAGTTTCAACAAGTCCTTCAACTTTGCTCTTTTACAATGCATGATACAAGCAACAGCACCAGAGATGAGTTCGGCACACCATAAAAATGGATACTCACAAGTCACTCCTTCCGACCCTGTCCCATTGCTTGAGCAGCCCTCTGAATTGTTCTGGTGTCATTGCTGCAGACTATGACTGAAAAATAAATAAATAAAAAATGTGGTCAAAGAGTGCATACAAAGACATGATTATAAATATAACCATGTAAAAAAGAAAAACATACTAGTACAAAATGAACAACTGATGGAGATTTTCCCTCAATGCTTATGGTGTTTTCCTTACAACATCTGGGCAGTTAAGCATAAAGAGATGTGTTTTGGTAAATTTAAGCCTTTATTACATAAGTTCACATATTATAATATGTATACCTTTAATCATGTAATGTGCTTTCAGAAATCAGAAGGTATAATCATTAATCAGAGCCTTGTCTCTGCAGAATGATCCTGGAATTTGTTGTCGTATATATGAATTGTTTAGAATGAGAGGTGTTAGAACAAAACAGAACATGTGGTTCAATTAAGAATCTGTATATTTTTTCAAGCTCTATATTTAATAAGCTCTGACAAATATAGGTCATTTTAGCTCATATCAAAAATAATCTAACACTGTTGTAATGATGAATCCAGTAAAGCTGCTTGACATGCTGTTGGGGAACATTCTCTCCAAAATAATTTCATTTCAAGCTTCAAAACTAACCAGCCCTGAGGGAAAGGCAAATGTCCTTCATGTCCAGCCTCAACCCCCCCCCCCCCCCCCATGCTCATCCAAGATCAGCCACACATCCCATGAGGAAATAAGGGTAAAAATAGAACCTTAACATATAATGAGTAGATATAAATAAGGGAAAGGTGATAAATGAAATATTTGTAATGGCTATTTCATACAGAACACTCACGATATCAGTTGTGAAAAACATAATGCTAATCTCCAACTAAAGCACCTGTCTCTCTAAGTCTACATACACTGCAAGTGCAAATGGTAGGTGTCAGGTTTTAAGTAGGCATTAAGTAGGTTCAAAGCAGGTGTTTAGGCAGGCATTAAGTTAAGTTAGGTAAAGTCTATCACTTGTTTTGTAGAATTATGCTCTTTTGGTCTTTTTGGCTAATTCAAAAAGGTGTTAAACATATGTCAACCAAGATTGACACAACTAACATTTTTGGCTCGGAGCAGGTGCTTCAGTTAAGGATTAAGAACTTTAGCTGAAAATTCATGTTTCCAACAATAAACCAGTACACTCTCATGTTAGGATGCAGGTTTTATATCAAAATTATGCCAAAGGAGCAGAAACTTAAATGAACTGAGTAAGAAAATGGAAGCAAACACTTTGACACTGGTAACTGTGGGGCTGGGCAGGCATCACCATGTGCTGTTTTTGCAACCACAACCGAGGAGAGTTGATTTGTTGTTGGTTTGTACATTGTATGTTGTAGGTGGTAGGTTGAAGGTTAGGTTAGGTTTGTTTTGGCTTGGTTAGAAAGAAGCATCTCCTCTCTGAGTATAGTGCCTCTCTTTGGTTGTAAAAACGAAATGTGTTGCTTTGGTGACGCCTGCCCCACTGTTACTGAATCAGCAATCACAATAAGAAGATTACAGTTAGCCAAAACTAAACGTAAAAAAGGAAGTCATCATGGAAACATCCAAATCAGTTTGAAGTAAGTCAGGACTACTGCCAAATTGAATCAAAGGTTATCTAAGCAAATAGTTCATAATGCGGCATTAATAACGCAGAACGATGACTTTACCGGTCGCGTAAAACCATTAATTTGACTTCTGTTTTCTACTATGCACTTCTACAGCATAATCCTCATATTCTCTTGCTCCTTATCAACACTCAAAGAAGGCAAATTGAAAAAGCGGTGCTCCAATTATGCGCGAGTCTCAAAATATTTCCACAGTTTCCACATCGCACGCAAGCAAGTTCACGATTGTATTCCTCAAGGATGCATAAGGGCAAGATACCTATAAGAAACAGGTAGGTCGGATGTTTTGAGTAAAGCCCTGGTGACGTCACTGACATTATTTATATGGAGAATTCCGCCCATAAAGAAAATATTTTACATACGAAAATTTGTATTTCATTAGGAAAAAATACATTCTTTCAATTTCATCATGAAACCTATATAATTTAATTAAAAAACTTGAAATCCTTTGAGTGCTTGTCCCAACCCCTGCTATACCTTTGGTCACGTGACTGCCATAATAAACTTTGCGTTTTGCAATGTTATGACTTAAACAGAAGCGATAAATGTTACAAGCGTATTATTTATGATGTTTTAGGCAGCAATCGTGTAATAACATCCTTGAATTATATACATTCTGCTTAAAAGAGGTTACGTGATGCTACCAGATTGTGCTCGGACAGCATCTTCTTGAACTTCAATTTTAAGTACTTTTTACCTTCATTGAGCCCTAATAACGGACGTTTTTAGTTATAAAATGAGGCAATGAATCTATTGAGGGCAAAATTTAATCATTTTTGCACTTTCAAGCCGGGCTATCCTGGCATGAACTTCGGCCAGTTTGTGTGTGAAGCCTATGGTGAAGGGAAAACTTCACGCCCGGCTGACGTCACAGACCTCGGCTACCAAATCGTGTCCGGTATGGTACTGCTGCATATTTACGTCTGGACAACGAGTTGCGGGGAAAAGTGCTGATTGTGTTGCAGTTTTAGGAGCCGGTGATTAGGCTGGATTTTTGGGTTACTTTTTCGTTCCGATTCATGTATTTCATAGTGTTTGGCTTTTGAATATTTTAGTTCTTTCAGATAAATATTACTTGCCTTACAACTTTTGTAAAAACGTTTCATTTTTTATAAGCCGACGTTCAGAGTCCTAAAAATACATCAGCACTACAATCATTACGGAGCGAGCGAAGCGAGCGGAGTCTCATACTGAATTAAGGAAAAATCCTGAGTATGAGCGGCCGGCCGGCCGTGGGGACGCTCTTCAAAAGCTAATATCTTAGGAACGGGACATCCGATTGACAAGCGGTCTTCTTTACTGAATGTCACTTGGACGTAAAAGTTTTGTGGTGTGATGGCCACCATGCGTTCTTGCCAACCACCGCACGTGGCGCGTGGTAAAGTTGGACATTTTTTCAGAGCCCCCAAAATTGCAACCTCAATAACGGGACAACGGTTGGGCCGATTCAATTGAAACTCGGTACACAGTTAGGTCTCCATCAGATAATTCATCTGCATGTGTTAAGGTTGGGGTGCTACAGCACGTGCGCACGTGCAGGGGGCGCTCCCAGATCTCGAGAACGGCTGGGCCGATTGCGCTCAAATTTGGTACACGGTTGGGGACCAGTTAGTAGGGTGCCGTGCAAAAGTCAGTTTGGACCCCGCTTGCACGTGCGCACGTGCAGGGTGGCGCTTCCAGATCTCGAGAACGGCTGGGCCGATTGTGCTCAAATTTGGCACATCGGTAGAGACCGGTTAGTAGGGTGCCGTGCACAAGTCAGCTGGTGGTACCCCCTCGAAATTTCGCACGTGCAAGGGTCACCCTCTCGCTCGCTCCGTTAGTCGCCCCAAAAGGCGTTATACTGGTTGTAAACAAACAAATGGAGGACCACTTGGCTCTGTTCCAAGGCCATTTTTTTGTTTATCTGGTGGTTTTCTTGCTCTTGTACGTCGTTTTGTTGGATGTTTTGAATCCCTTAAGATTGACTTATATCATATTTAAGAAGCATGTTGACTGAAAACAATCTGAAGTATCCAGGAGGCTGACAGAGGTCCTGACTACTGAGCAATATCAATATCAAGTTGAACAAGTTATGAAATTTTGGTTGATAAACGCAAGTTGATCAGGCTCATATATTAGCAAGAAAAATTAAAATTAAAAGAGCTTATTGTCCAAAAACAGGCTATAATATTGCAGACCTTGGAGCAATACTGAAGAGCACGCTGAGCACTTGAGCAGGATCATGCCAGAAAATGTTGACTGATGAGCGCATATTGATGTATTGGTGTGAATATTGAATGATAACTTACAACAGCAAGATAAATTAGTGCTAACTATCAAGTTAAAATCTAGAATGAATGGACTTGGGCAGTTTTACTATGCATAGATGCTATGCAGATTGTAATGTGCATCAGGTACTCAGTGTCTGGCAAATGAAGCATGCGATCATTCCATTGCTACTGGAGGAGAAAGCTTGGATCACTAAATCCACTTAATGTTGATTTTTATGTTAATCATCATCACTGTATTTCTTGAAAAAACGATGGTAGTAAAATTGTCAATGTGACAATCCATGCAACGATGTGATCATATTATGTGTTCATAGTCATTCGTGATAGTCAATATTGGTCCAATATACAATGGCAAAGCTCTCAGTCTCAGCGTTTCTTCTTGTGGATGGCCAGCAGTGACTCAGAGCTTAGAAGTATTAGTTTTCTTCACAGGGCTGGGATAAAAAGTACTGAGGGTAATCTTCCACCAAGGAACTCTACTTTGACATTGTATGAGATGTAGGCACAAGTAGGTAGGTGCTCAGTTCCTATAGTCAGTAGTTGTGTATGTTTAGTCGGGTTAGCTTAGATCAGATTGTTAGTTTTTTAATTTGCCAAATGTCCATAAAAATGTGACCTGAGCAATGAGCATACCTGAACCTGACTAACCTGACAGCTGACCTAACCTCAATCATCACACATATTTGCAGCCTACCCAAGACCTGCATGGCAGTAGCACCCAGTTATAGGTAGGTAGACTAGGTACTCACCCTAACTCAATCTTACCTGCTAACCTTCAACTTGCCAAAAGTTAGCTCACACTGCCAAGCTGTGTCCAGGGAAACAGTCGACTGAGGAACTGGCTCATTGGGTGGCTGGTGTGCCGTGTGAGTCTATGCATTTAAAGTGTTTCTTCTATGAAGCTGCTCTGCACTGCTGTATGTCATGTTAGATGCTCAGAAAATGTGGGAAATGATTACTAAGCTACTCTAGTGCTTTGTTAATGCTCGAGACATGAACAAGTACAGATCCTGCAGGGTACAGCTATGAGTTAGGTGCTAGGTGAGTATTTTATGTCAATGTGCTGTTCCCCGTTTGACCGTAAGTATACAAACAAGCACAGGGTCACAGTTATATTCAATCTCCACATAAACATACAACAAAAACGGCCATATAGCCTAACTCCGAACACACCACAGATAACTTAAGCCTTTGAAGGCAGAACAATGTTTTGATTAACAGGACAGGTTTACAATAAATCCTCTGTCCTTGGGGGATCTTGCTGCCAAGTTGAGGTATGATGACCGAACTTCAGGATTCATCAACCTTTTCTTGCCACTGCTTATATATGAGAAAGACCAAATGCTTGTTTGTTTTGATTTACAGGACATGTATACAATATATCCTCTGTCCTTGGGGGATCTTGCTGCCAAGTTGAGTTACGATGACTGAACTTCAGGATTGATCAACCTTTTCTTAGCCACTGCTTATAAACGAGAAAGACCAAATGCTTGTTTGTAAACTGCGTTGAAAATTTAATGATCCACCTTCAATTCTGACATGAAGGCACAAATGAAATAGTTCCCTCTCCTTTTGGAATACACAAAGCAAAATATTTAATAAATTTTAGTGGATGGACAAGAGCAATTAGCATAGCTTTCCCTCAAGTTAACTTCTGGCACTGTCGATGAATTACATACACTCACAGTGTATATAAATACAGTGGCGGCAAATGCGCTTGGTCACGTGACCAAATCTGCACGTGCGGTTGTGGCGAGGGCACTTCCCGAAACTCTGGTGCCAACGGCCTCGCGGCGCCCATAGAGAATACATGGGACCTTTTCTTTTCAGACCTATCGTGTCTAAACCAAGCCATTTAGTGCAAGGATACGACTGGTTTGAGATTCAGTAGTCTTTTGGCTATACGTCGGCATAAGAAACGTATTTTTATCGGCAAAATTCGCTAAGTACCAGGTGGTTTTCCGATACCCTGCACGCCTCCTAACCCCCGGCGGCCGACCGGAGGAGTCAGTAGCGCTCCACTCACGACTTATGGCGATAGCTCAAAACACCTTACAGCTAGAGGGCTGCTATTTGGCACACCTTATCTTTGCTTCCATACGCATCTTTGGAAACCAATTGCATTTCCGTCTCAGGTCAGATCACTGACTTATGACGTCACACGTGAACCTCTGCAATAGTCCCAAAATACCGAAACTTCGCAATGCCCTCGGTGCCAGAGGAGTTGTCACAGCGAGCTGATACTTACAGGACATAGTATCCTCTAGAAGTCTCAAAACTTGTATATCTCGGATTTCTCCTAGAGGTCACATGAGGTCAGAGTCAGACCGATCGCGTGACGTCACCATTACAAGTCAATGGGGAAAATATGGAAACTGTAATTTTGACGCCGAGATTGATCTAAACCTAGCTCATGCACATGGAATCGCAATTTCATGCACTTCTTGCAATGTCCAATGCTTCACTTTTGCATCTTTAACCTAGCGTGACGTCATTTATGACGTCACAAAGGTCACAAGTTTTTTCGTCAATAACTCCTGATAAAATTGAACTGGCAAGTCGAAAAAGTCGCCAATGGACTCGGGAAGACCTACCGAATCGAATTATATACGATATAACCTCCTCCGACCAACTTCGTGACCTGAGTGCCTCTGACCTGACTTTGAACCGATGTGAACACCATATGTTGACCCCACCCAAACAAAAGTGTACCATTTGACGCACCGGAGCATGACAAACATGATGGTACTAAAATCGCGACTCTGCGCCGTTTTTTGGCAAAGTTATTTCTTAAAACTCGAAATCGTATTTTGGCCCTCGGGGCACTTGACCTGACCCTCAGAGGCCACCAGTTGACCTGAGACTTTTAAACCGTGCATCAATCGCTGCGTCCCCGGTCCCGTAACGGCACACATGCTCGTTTTTCCCGCGAGGCTAGCTCAATTAGGGCGAGGGAGTCGTAGCCGCCCACTCTGCGGTAGGTATGTAAAAAAAAAACTGATAAGTCTGGTGATGATTGATGCAAGTTTCTTACAGATAATGGTTGATGAAGGTAGGGTATAAGCTATTAAAGATAAGTGAAACAAATTTGCAGCCCTCAGTAGCCTTGATTTATGCAATAGGAGTTATAGAACGACTGTAAGCTGCAGGCTCAGCTCTTCAGTTTCTGTTCTACCTATGCATGCAAACACAATAAAATCAATGGAAGAGTAATAATAGTTAAATTGTATTTTATTGATGCTATTCAAGTTTCAATGGTAACTATGTCACCGATGATTCAATATTATTTGCACGGTATCATTAACCACCACACGTCTAAATATTTAGCATCTAAAATAATGCAGTAAAATAAGCTGCGCCACATCTGCCGACAAAATCTGGTGCCAACTCAAGGTCAAACGGAAAATGTGGTCACGTGACCAATGTCCGGCAGCTGCATACACTGACGCTTATTCGCTTCATATTTTGTAACAAACGCGCTAAAACTGCAATATAACAGCACTATATGCTTCTTGACAAAATGCAATAGTATTAAAAATTTAGCCTTGATGGCATTTATTCTTGGTGGAAACGTAATTACAAAATATTTTGAAGTAACTATTAAATTCCGGCCGAAAACAGTGCACGGTTTAAAAAAGAATCATTCCAATAACGGTCCATTCTTGCGGTCCTGAAATCGCCACTATTTCCGGCCTCTCCAACGCAACTCGTTGTCCAGACGTAAATATGCGGTACTGCTACTGCACGTTCGTCAATCTTAAGGTAGTTTGATAATGATAAACCTTGGGGATTTTTTTTTCAAACGAAACGACGTCTGTCAGGTACGATTATCCCTCGCCCGTATTGGTGTTTTTCCAGCCGCGAGCGTATAAGGGTCCTTTAGACTCCCCTCCCTGCCGTTTCGCCCCTGATCGAGCTAGATAGAGCTTCGCGAAAAAAAAACGAACGTGTTGCCCATAGGCGGCGGAACGGGGAGGGCACCGCGGCACCGTGCCCCCTTTGATTTTGGCATTTTAACACTAATTAGCCCTATGGGCGTTGCATGGAAAGAATGGGACCAAAAGTTGGCAGTGCCCCCCCCCCCCCCCTTAATTGAAGGTGTTCCGCCGCTACTGGTGTTGCCCGTGACGAGAGGAAGCCGATGAATGATACCCAATTTTAGGGTCCTAGGTCATCGGTTGAGTGTTGACTTTCAAGGTCAGGTCAATGACCCAAGAGGCGGGAAAATCGGGACCAGTTAGAACGTCGTAAAGTGTGGCTGCTATGGAGTTCTTCGTGGTGCTGATTACGAATATCGTGTTAGTTTTGATCAAAGATGATATCTTGAGGCATTTAGGCCAGGTCGGGTCAGGTCAGGTCAGGTCAACCCGTAGGGATCCTGCCGGGTACCTACTCGTAGTAGGTGTCACCTGACAGCTTCGTAACATCTTACGAAGCAGGGTTGTGCTCGACTCAAAAAAATTTGCCGACTCGACTCATCATTGAACTCCAGAAAGCCCTGACTCAACTCAGACTCAAACAAGGAGCTGATTTTTTCCCTTGACTCGACTCATGACTCAAGCGGCTCAATGAAAATATGAGTCGACTCAAACTTGACTCAAATTTTTTGTTGAGTCAAGTGAGTTGACTCAAAATTGACTCAGATAAAAAAGTTGTTGAGCGGGGGGGGTGAAAAAAAACATCCGCCAGCAGAGCCAGGGATAGGTAAGTAAGCGGGGGGTATGAAAAGCTTTTATATATATACATATATATATATATATATATATATATATATATATATATATATATATATATATATATATATATATATATATATACATATATATATATATATATATATATATATATATATATATAGGTATATATATAGTTTCTAGAAAGTTGAGTCAGCTGACTCATGTTCCTAAATGTTTGATTCAACTCAATGTCAAAAGCAATTTTACTGACTCAACTCTGACTCAACTCAACGCCTCAACCCGCGCCCTGGTGGGGTCTGTTTATAACGCGACCTGTTGGGGGGGGGGGCTATTTTTTGCCCCCCCCCGTATCTCCGAAACTACTGGACGGATCCGCAAAATTCAAACGGCGTTCGAAAGGCCTGGCAAATTTGTCGAAGGAAACCAAATTTTATTGACCTCGGGGTCACCGATGACGTCACAGGTCAGGTCAAAGATGAAATGTTTCACCGTTCACGGGTCTACTAGGGAATGCGCTATTACACCGAGGAAAACGCACTTTTTCGAGAATCAGCCATAGGGCGCCAGTTGCCTAGTAGATATGTTGCTATTAGAGGTCACTGACAATACCAGGTCAGGTCACAGGTCAGGTCACCGAGGGTCACAGGTCAGCTGTCACATGAACCTAACTTTACTAAGGTTGTGTGATGCATGTTTTACGGCCAATTTTTCATTTCCAACTCAATGGTGTTGGTTATAAGACTATCAGGTACGGCTTAGGTCACTTTCTGGTGAAGGTCAGATCAAGGTCAGGTCAAGGTCAGGCCAAAAAAGGTCAAATTTTAAAGTTGATAGTTTTGCATAAGATGGGTATTGATTCGATGCAGCTCGTCACGGGGAGTGTAATAATGGCCTTTGTTTTGCGCTACGGGGTCTAGAATTGCTAAAAATAGAGTTTGAAAATTTGACGTCATCAATTTTGAACAGTTTTTTCGCTATAACTTCGCGAAAAAAGAGGTATCAATCTAAAATTTGGTATGTGGATGGTAGGCGGTAAGGTCTATCACATATATTCCGGTTTTTGCGAAATTAAAAAAAAAAGGATTTTAAGACTATAATATCCAAAAAATCTATTTTTTGAGTTTTGGGGGTCAAAATCCAAAAATTTCAAATATCCGAAATGGTAGTTTTGTAGCCCTTACAATTCTACAGCTTTTATGTCTTTATTATTTTTCTGTATTTGCAAAGCTATAGGCCTGACAGCTCTTCCCGCGAAACCCTTTTTTGGGTCGAAAACGGCAGAACATGACGTCACTCTGACGTCATTTCCGGCAAACCTACCATAGCTTTTGGAAAAAGAAAAATTTGGTCACAATGTGTAAAATTGATGTTCGGGAGGGTACTGAAAGTTTGGTGACGATCGGCACAGCGCACAGTGGGGATTTTTCCGATCTAGCGCCTATTAATTCAAAAAATATTTTTTGGATTTTGGTTTATTTTTTGTGTCAGTAGGGCTAAGAAATGTCTGAATTTTTCATATATGGCATTGTTTTATCTGTATGTCCACAGCAAAACTAGGAAAAATGCGCCCAAAGTTCACACTCATGCGTGATACTGATTACTCAATGGGCTCAGCAAGGCCCGAAAGTATAGCTCAATTTCATTGTCCTGTCCTGTTGGTTTTAATCTTGCGAGGTCTTAAAGCTGCATATCGTCTGAAAGGCACCTTTATTAGGAATGGAATGGCAAACAGAAAGTATGCCACAACCTTACTAAGGTCACAAAAATGCCCTTTACAAAAAAACCTTACAGACACCATATTGAAGGAATGGTATTCTAAATAAATGTAGGAAATCAACAATGTTCTCCACACTTTTCCACTCCGAAATATATCCTATCGAATTCGCCACTTTCTTCTGCACAAGACAACGCCTAGTTTGGCTGCCGAAACTTGCCTGAACACGGAATATTCACATTAGAGTATCTTAACACCCCACTCGAGGAGCGCTAGGGCAAACAGCACGATATACAGTGGCGGATCCAGGGGAGGGCAAAATGGGCATTTGCCCTCCCCAAAGCCAAATCGTGTGGGCAAGACTATCTTTTTGCCCCTCCCAAAGCATGTAGCGATGAGCAAATCTAATACGGCGTCGATGCCTATATGGACGAAAAGCAGGGCTTCTTTCCGTGACGGCCATTCCGAAGGAAGGAGCTGACCACTGTCTGCTGATATTTTGGGTCGATATGCTGATATTAGATTGAACCCCCTGAACTGAATGTATGCATAAGCATATGCAGTGTGGCCAATGGCCATGGTGTGGGGTAACACGGGGCAAGATGCCCAGTCGGGTAAGACGCCCACCACCCTATATTCGAAATTACCTAAGCAATTCACAGTTTTGTCATTTGTTGGGAGCCTCATTGCTGTGGAGCGTTCCGCGTAAAAAAACGGCGACGTGCCTAGCCGCCATTTTATACCTATTTTTTGCATATGTTCTGAAAATGTCAGACCAAGGTCTCTCTAGGTCACGAAGTCACTAAGCTGTACGTCAAGTGACATAACCTAAAAACAGTTCCAATGCTTGCCATAGCTAAACCGAGTGACGGATCGCTTTGAAACTTTCAGCAGTTAATAAGGGTAACAGTACCTATGTACAAAATGTTAGTCACATGATTTTTATATCGATGACCTAGGGCTAGGTCATTTTTGCGACCTCTCCACTATAAGTCAATAAGAGAAAATTGAAAGGCACCTTTTTTGGGCAAACCTCCTGTCCGGTAGCTCAGTTGGTAAAGCAGTGGACTCCCGGTAGTGAGAGCCCGGGTTTGAGTCGCTCCGGCGCTCGATATTTGAGACTCCTGACGGGGATGGTCTGAGGTTGGTGGAAGGCTGGGAGCAGCCGCAGCCATTCAAAGTCAGGAGTGGGACAGGCCGTGTCTGGCTTCGAAGGGCACGTAAAACATTGACATCGTTAAACGTTAAACAAAATTCTCCTGTCACCCGGAATTACGCGATCGGACGGTAGGGGTCGGGCTCTACGCAACAAGCTCTGCTTAGCGTAGGGACAGCTCCCGTCAATCCGCCCTTTCAAACATTCGTGCTAAATTTATAAGAAACGTCACTCTTAACAATACCGAGTTACAACCTAAACAGCACACAGTGAACCGGAAAATAGCACCCGTGACCCCTCCTTATGTCCCTGAGATCATCTCAGGTCACGAAAGATATGCAATAGTTTGCAGCAATTCGCTAATAACTTCTGCTGGAGGCATTCTAGAGCAATAGAAACACCTTACATGTGTTCAGCTTTACGATACGGATCGACTGATATGCAACACGACCTTTTCCGGTCAGGTCATGACTTGACCAAATGTCAAAGTTGTAAGTTCACTTTTTAAGATCAAATTATAACTCATTCGACGCGTCTTCACGAGAGGAACACGATGCCGGTAAAAGTAAGATCGCACAAGGTTTGATTCAAAAGTTATCACAGAAAATCCGTTCCCGTAAAAGTAGTATTTATTATGGCAGTTTCTCCTGGAGGCTAAACCGTTGATCTTAGGTCCAATCTGAGCGAATTACCGAGAAAGAGCAGTTACAGTGCTATCAAATTAGCTTTTCTGGGGCGCTCTAGCTCTATTCGTTTCCGAGTTATGCGCCAGTTCTTCAAAAATTGTCGAAACTGGACCTAAATATTATCGGGATTTGGCCTTTGATGGGCTATGGTGATCTGACATCTGACCTGACCTTAAAAGTGACTGGGGTAATTTGGTCATTATGTTTGACACTCTTTCAAACGCCGCCTACCGCGTGTTGCTACGTGGCCCAGGAGCCGAGTTAGAAGGGATATGGGCGTTCAAACATCCCCCAGGGTCGTGAAAATCCAGGAGCCCCAGCGCGGCTCGGCACGGGTTAACATAAGACATTTTACACCATCTTACGGTAATATGGTGTAACTGGCGTTGTGAAGTAACTTGGTCACTGGCGCGGTGGTGGGTCGGGGTCGCCGATGGTCGGCTAAACTTTTGCCCTCCCCAAACGGATCGGCTGGATCCGCCCCTGACGATATAGGTATGTTCCGGACATAGGCGAATAATTTTACTTCGTGATTTATATGATGCATATTTTCTGAGACACATTCATTAGGAATAGGATGACAAGCGTAAATTATACATACCGTAACCTTATTAACCATCGCACTTGTGGGGAGGGGGAGGGGGAAGGGGTCGGATAAAACCCCATGGTTTTCCGCAAATTACTCGCGCAAAAAGCGGCCGATCGCGCCGAAACTTTCGGTACCCTCGAGATCATCAATTTTACATCTTACCTAAAAATTTCATGACTCTGACCCAACTGACCTTTGACCTGTGGCATATTTCTCGAGACCATGTTTGGCCGGAATCGCGATTCGGCGTATGCCAGCTCACATTATCCGCGGTTTCCAGTCTTTTTGTGGTTTTAAACGTTCAAATATGTGAAATGATGTTGGTGCCATGCATAATGGTGGGTGTCAAGGTCACGTGAAGGTCAAGTCAAGGTCATTGACCTTTTGATGACCTTGGTTCACTTTTTCGAGTTTTACTTGTTTCTAGGGTAGTTTTTGGTGCTGATTTCGATTTTAGCAGCCATTTGAATATTTACGAAGTAGTTCTAGTGCCTTCGTTCCATGTTACGAAGCTATCAGTAGTAGGTGACACTTCTATGGATGGCCGGCAGGACGCCTACTAATTGATCTAACCTGACCTGACCCGACCTGGCCTAAATGCATAAAGACATCGTCTGTGATCAAAACTAACATGAAATTCGTGATCAGCACCCCAAAATACCCCGTAACACCCTAACTTTGCGAAGTTTCAAGAGGTCTCGATTTCCCAACTTTAGTTGGGTCATTAAACTGACTTGGAAAGTCAGCTTATGACCTTGGACTTTGAAATTGGATATATTCGGCCTAATTTCGTCATAGGCAGCACGCCTGACTTTTCCGCGAAGCTCTAGCTTGATCAGGGGCCAAACGGCTGAGCGGGGGGTCCAATTGAACCCCTATACTATGTTGATTATGCACATTTACAGGTAAAATTCTCACCAGGACACACCAGCCAACATCTGTGCACAATCTGGCTACAATTCTACCTATGGTTTGGCCTCTACGAATAAATACGTGCTAGATCGGAAAAATCCCCACTGTGCAGCGGTTCTGGAGATATATCGAAAAGTCTGGAGGGGGGGGGGGCAAAAAATAGCCCCCCACCAGGTCGCGGGTTAATATTTTTGTCCGACTCAACTCTGACCGTCAACTCAACAGCTCAACATTTTATCCGACTCGACTCAAATCTGACTCATTTGAGTCTCAGAGTTGAGTCAAATTTCTGACTCGACTCATGTGAGTCAAGTACAACCCTGTTACGAAGGCATCAAAACTACTTCGTAAATGTAAATATGGTTGCTAAATTCGAATTCAGCTTCAAAAACTAGCCTAGAAACATTAAAAACAAACTCGAAAAATTGACCCATGGGGCCCTTCTGAGATTTTCACAGCAGATCGTGGCCCACCCGTATAGAAAAAGAGCGCTGAAAATGGAGACAATGTAATGGAGACAAGGGCTCCGCCACGGACTTTTGGTTGGGGGGGACGGGGGACAATTCTTCGCTCATCGCCCTGTGTGTCCTCTAAACCTAGGGTACCCCCAAATCCTGTTTTCTCATCGGATTTAGGCCACTTCGCCTTCGCCGCCCGGGTTGTGTCGGGAAAACGTAAACACGACCACATCTCGGATACGCGCCGGCAGCTCGGCTGGCTGTCATTTGAGCAGGTGGTTCGAGAGAGGGATTGTCTCCTCGTTCACCGACTGCTGAACAGTGAACAGGCCCCCGCAACCCTCAAATCACTGGTCCAGCATCGGGCTGACGTCTCAGAGCGAGAGACCCGCGCGTCAGGCAGCGCAGTCCTCCACACTCGCCGCTGTAGGCTGGAAGCAACTCGCCGTTCCGTGCCGGTCCGGCCGATCCGGGAGTGGAACGAGCTCCCTGCTGAGCTGCGCCGTGTGACGGGCAGGAGGGCGTTCACGAGCGGTGTCACGGCCTTCCTCGTCTCTCCGCCGTAGATGGCGAGCTGCCACTCGTGCCAACACTTATATTTTTATCCGTCTAGCGATGAGCGATGCCTTTAATCTTTATAGCTTTTACCTGGAGCCCGATGCATTTTAACAGTAGTGTTTTTGACAGTGTGCACTTATTTGCTTTTCTCATGACATTGACCATGTCTGTGGATGATTGTGACAATGTATGACTCTGTGGGAGTAAGAGCCAACTGCATGTTGGAACCCACAACGATCCGCAATACATACATACATACATACACTTATTTTTCGTCATTAGAGTAAAAAAAAAATGGTTTGCCCAGTGGCTCCGCCACGGAGTTCAGGTTAAGGGAGGGGGGGGGGGGGCGGTCTCGCAAATCAAAGACGGTTGTAAGAATAGGCAGCGGGTGGCCAGCGGCCCGGCCACCCAACAAATGTTGGGCGGCCGGGCACGGATTAGGCCGGATGGGGTAGCGCGGAGGCTCTTCGCCGTTCGGAGCGATGCCCAGACATGAATAGGTACATGCATGTATCTACTTGTCGCGAATTCAGTTGCGAATTCAGTTATTTTTTTTTTAATCGTTTGTTGATTACGGAGCGAGCGAAGCGAGCGGAGTCTTACGTAGAATAACGGAAATTTCTGAGTATGAGCGGCCGGCCGGCCGGCCGGCCGTGCGGACGCTTTTGCGAGGCTTATATCTCAGCAACCACTTGACCGATTTACATGCGGTAATTTTTGTAGGGTAGCTTCATTCCTTCTACCAAGTATTGGACTATTCCCGATGCATGTGGGTGACCCCTTATGCACGTGCCACGTGCAAAACGAAGAGGTGTCACTTTTGTAATTGTTGCAATATCTCGGTAACTACTTGGCCGATTGCGCTGAAAGTTGGCATGTAGGTAGGCACCCACTAGGCACTGCATATCCATGTGCCAGAGTTGGGGTGCCGCTGCACGTGCGCACGTGCAGGGGTCGTTTCCAGATCTCGAGAACGGCTCGACCGATTGCGCTCAAATTTTGTACACAGTTAGGGACCGGTTAGTAGGGTGCCGTGCACAAGTCAGTTGGGGCCCATTTTGCACGTGCGCACGTGCAGGGTGCCGCTTCCAGATCTCGAGAACGGCTGGGCCGATTGTGCCCAAATTTGGCACATCGCTAGAGACCGGTTAGTAGGGTGCCGTGCACAAGTCAGTTGGAGGTACCCCCTCGCAAGTTCGCACGTGCAAGGCCCACCCTCTCGCTCGCTCCGTTAGTCGCCCCAAAAGGCGTTATACTGGTGGTAAGATATACATAACATCTTAGTTTAAAGGGACTATCCCACCTTTAACATGGGGTTTGAGTTGAGATAGCCAAGTTTGCGGCGAGGTTCAGAAACCACTATCTATCTAGGTTGCAACCCCCGCGGCCTCTTGGTGTTGAAGAAATTCGTTCCCTTCATTTGAAAATGGGCCTTGTACAAGACCCTATCTTCAACATGGAGCGACCGTTAGTGTGACGTCACCTCGTTTAGTCATTCTGATTTAAATGGGTTTGTTCGTTGAAAATCGCTTAACCCTCGCACGACCAGGCCATTTCTCATAACACGAACGACCAGGGGGGGGGGGTTGTTACGACCCCCCCCTGGCGTTTCGAAACGGAAGGTCGTAGAGCTTAGCGGAAAAAACCAACGGATTGCTCTCAACGAGATCTCGCGATTGGTGGTATATTTTTTGGTCCTAGGTCAACATTGGACCTACTTTTGACCGGTCAAAGGTCAAATTTTCGGAAAAATAGACTTTTTTCAACTTTCCGCGGCGATTGCGGCAAAACGGTGGGAGATATCGACTTGAAACCTTCACTATCGTGTTCCTTGATCAATTCTCTATCGTTTGGTATGTATTTCGTTTCCCTAGCTCTAAAAATGGCGCGTTGGGAGCGCCGGAAGTCGGCAAGGTCACAGTCGGCGGCAGAAATTCGAAAAATCAAAATTTAAATTTTTGAAATCTGATTGTATTTTTGGATTTGGAAGGTCCAGTTGCTCCTTATAGAAGCTAATATTGCTGCATATTCCCATTGAGGTGACAAGAATTAGCAAAATAGTGGTTCGGGCGCTTTTCAAAAATAGTACCGGACGCTGTTCCTCTTATGACGTCATAACTCCGTGACCTGACCTGACCCGGTCAATTTTCTTGCACCACACGATAGCCAATGCTTGCCCCAACATGCATGGGAAGTTTCATCATGATCCATCAAACAATGTGGGTATCACCGGCAGAAAACCTAGGGATTCGGCGCACACGTTTGGTAACTGTCGGCCGGAGGCTGTACCTCTTATGACGTCATAACTCCGTGACCTGACATGACCCGATCAATTTTTTTTCGGCAAAAGATGCGCAAAGGTTGCCCCAGAGGGTATTGAAAATTTCAGCCCGCTACGACAAGCCGTTTAGCGTGCACTTCGAAAAAAACTCAGGGGGGGGGGTTGATACAACCCCCCCCTAGGCGTTCTAGGGTTAAAACTTGGTCTGAACTTTGTTGTGGTGCCTACAGAGTAAAAAGGATCAGCTTTATGACAGTAATGTGGCCTGGGGAAGGAGGTAATTTTGGGCTGTGACGTCACATATTTGAAAGTTTGTGTTTGGAATATGGGAAGCCTAAGATGTTTAATGAAAAATAAATGCCAGAACCGTGTTCCTGGTCATCCAATCTATAAAGTCGGGCACAATTTAACTGGTTTTAACAACATTTTAGAAGGTGGGATAGTCCCTTTAAAGGGACTATCCCACCTTTAACATGGGGTTTGAGTTGAGATAGCCAAGTTTGCGGCGAGGTTCAGAAACCACTATCTATCTAGGTTGCAACCCCCGCGGCCTCTTGGTGTTGAAGAAATTCGTTCCCTTCATTTGAAAATGGGCCTTGCGCAAGGCCCTATCTTCAACATGGAGCGACCGTTAGTGTGACGTCACCTCGTTTAGTCATTCTGATTTAAATGGGTTTGTTCGTTGAAAAATCGCTTAAAACTTGGTCTGAACTTTGTTGTGGTGCCTACAGAGTAAAAAGGATCAGCTTTATGACAGTAATGTGGCCTGGGGAAGGAGGTAATTTTGGGCTGTGACGTCACATATTTGAAAGTTTGTGTTTGGAATATGGGAAGCCTAAGATGTTTAATGAAAAATAAATGCCAGAACCGTGTTCCTGGTCATCCAATCTATAAAGTCGGGCACAATTTAACTGGTTTTAACAACATTTTAGAAGGTGGGATAGTCCCTTTAAAGGGACTATCCCACCTTTAACATGGGGTTTGAGTTGAGATAGCCAAGTTTGCGGCGAGGTTCAGAAACCACTATCTATCTAGGTTGCAACCCCCGCGGCCTCTTGGTGTTGAAGAAATTCGTTCCCTTCATTTGAAAATGGGCCTTGCGCAAGGCCCTATCTTCAACATGGAGCGACCGTTAGTGTGACGTCACCTCGTTTAGTCATTCTGATTTAAATGGGTTTGTTCGTTGAAAAATCGCTTAAAACTTGGTCTGAACTTTGTTGTGGTGCCTACAGAGTAAAAAGAATCAGCTTTATGACAGTAATGTGGCCTGGGGAAGGCGGTAATTTTGGGCTGTGACGTCACATATTTGAAAGTTTGTGTTTGGAATATGGGAAGCCTAAGATGTTTAATGAAAAATAAATGCCAGAACCGTGTTCCTGGTCATCCAATCTATTAAGTCGGGCACAATTTAATTGGTTTTAACAACATTTTAGAAGGTGGGATAGTTCCTTTAAAGGGACCGTCCCACCTTCAAAAAAGCTGATGAATTGGCATGAAAGTGATGTCGCTCGGTTTAGAAAGAGCGAAAACGAATATCTACCAAATTTCACCGAAAAATATTCACCGGTTTTCAAGATATTAGACTTTTACTTTTGTTTACTTTTTTTGGGGTCTCCGCTGTTCCTAGCGACTTTATTTGGAAGCAATAGTTTGGCAGCTGAAAGTGCGGCACTTGTTCCGCGCAAAGCAGCATATACCACCACGTGCTACAAAACGTTTTAGTCAAACATTTAAAAATCGTTTTTGTTTACTTTTTTGGGGTCTCCGCTGTTCCTAGCGACTTTATTTGGAAGCAATAGTTTGGCAGCTGAAAGTGCGGCACTTGTTCCGCGCAAAGCAGCATATACCACCACGTGCTACAAAACGTGTTAGTCAAACATTTAAAAATCGTTAGATCTGCGCTGACGTCACACATTCAGAGGGGTATTCAAAAGCATTAGCCCCTCTGAATCCAAATGCTGCAATTTTGAAATTCAATATTTCCGATTTAAGGCATTTCTCGATGTTGTGAGTGCCGAAACCGGTAATTGTGAGCCAGGGACCCCATTTTGGCTATCTCAACTCAAATCTAATGTTAAGGTGGGAGGGTCCCTTTAAACAATGTTGTTGTCACCTTTTATACAAAAGCAAAGAGCTATATAGTTATTGCACTCGGGATAAATTAATCAGCTACTCTACATGCATCATCCACAAGGACCAGTCGATACCACGATATGTACCTATTCACCATATTATGCTGGCCATTACGAGAACAGCGCTTCAATGCAAACGTTTGTTACCCTGCCCCAAACATTCTCAAACTATTGCAGCTAGCTTCAATGCCTTCATCTGATTGACACTCATACATCACAAATATAGATATTCACAATCTAGGGTATCACTACACTGCAGGTGATAGCGTCGGCCTCCTCCCACGCCGCCTCGCACCTCTACCCACGCGAGGCGGCCAGGGGCGTCGCCACGGCTCCCCAGCTTGTACGGACACATTCTGTCAGCCGTAACACTCGTCAGAGGTGTAAACCCACGCGGGCCCGTGGAGGGCATTTTTCGTCCTCCTCTCCCCACCCCAGACGAATAGTTGCGATAGCCCCCGAATGCCTAGGGGCTTCGGAAAAAATACAAACATATTTTTGATACCTACATTAGGGTAGATGGCAGGTCAGCGGCCCCGAGCTGCGGCTTTTTTTGCAGAGTTCTTCAGCAGAGAAGGTGGTGCCAACGCATTAGTCATATCAAGATGCGTCGAATGACATATAGTTAGGTTGTTTGAAACGGTCAAGTCTTATGCTGACCTCATGTGACCTCGAATGGCCTTTGGTTGACTTTTGCATATGAACAGTCTCATTTGCTGTATTTGAAGTCGCTGGTCACGATTTTGTCATTTTCTTTTGCTCTAAGCATTCATTTAGTTAAGTTAGAGCCTCAATATGACAAAAGTCACATAATTATTATGGCTGACGTATCAGTGAATATCAGTCTATAAAATGATACAGAGTGTAACTAAATTATCCGCACACCTTTCCTTCCGCTGTAGTAAAGAGACAAACAACCTGAGGTTGCTTCCTTTTGATGATGATATAGCCACCTTTCATAAGATCATATTTAGAAATGCCTAGAACATTCCAGCTACTGGGTTTTTAAGCACAGTGGGTTTTGATGTGGACCGACGCCGTATTAGCATGTGCCTACATACAGTTGCTCTGTCCTAGTACCGGGTGTCCCCTCATTCACCTCTTGCTGGACAAAAGTCCGTAAGATCTCGATTGAATTAGGATGAAAACTATTTCCAAGCCGTAGTCCGTTAGTCCAGAAGGATAAGAGCTTCTCCCGGCGTCACTTCTCATTCTCCTACGGACTAATTTGTCTGACAGGATGTTGCTCCGGTAATAGGTGCTCGTCAGTCGTCACTGATGGTGGACTCTTCTGTCAATGGGTTGGTCAATGCACATCTGAAATATCGCACAGCAGCTGAATATGCTCCAGATCTGGATCTCGGCCGCATGTTTAACGCCGGTGACGGCCGGGACGTTTGAGTTACTGGCAGCCAACACAAGGTCGCTTTGACGGTTCAAATGACAATGCAGCGCGAATAGCTGCCCATTTCACCACACCATGCCTTGCTTATGTGTTCCTTCGACCAGTGGATATGTCTTGGCGTGAGGCTAAAGGTGGTGCACCGGCTATTTTCCCGTCAATTTCGTTGTCTTTTTCAGTTTGATGAGCAGAAGAACCAAGGTAAGGGGCGGATAGCGGTGGGTCATGATGTGGGCCCTCTTATCATCGGTCTTGAATTCAAGTCAGTCTGCGTTGGCAAAGGGTGGCTTTTGCGGTCGCAGCCGGGCTGAGTTCACCAATCAAGTCCCAGCTTATTACGCCTCAGGCAGATGTGCAGTTGGCTGCTGCTGATGTCCATGGAGCTGCTGGCAGACCAGCTTCAGGCTCATTGCCGCAATGCCACAAACATGATTCCTAATACAAAAAGAGAGAGTGTGCTCCTTTCTGTCCATTGCCTTTGACGAAAACTAGTTATCAAATGAACCCATCGGTGACTCGATTAATTACTCAGAGCAAGAGTCATCTGGCAAAGGTAGGTCTTTGCTAAGTTGAGAGCCGATACCGGAGGCACTTATACAGCCAGTATTCCCGCCTCTAACATCAGAAAAGAAACTGTGCGAACATATATGGCTAACAAATATATGTCCGGATAATTTCGTTACACCCTAAATGCCAGTAGTAAATACTCTTGCGTGACATTGACTTTGGGACTGCCTTGGATCGTAACTTTACCCACAAATAGGGGACTGATAAGCGTTAAGCTACTTCAAAACATGTGCAAAGACTGCTTTGCAGTCGTCGAAACTTGTACGGACATTCCGTACAAGTTTTCGGGCCTTCCAAAACTTGTACGGACACTGTCCGTAGTGTCCGTAGTGGTGGCGACGCCCATGGAGGCGGCGCACATTGGTCGGAAACGCTCCAGCGAGAGGCCAGCGGCCTTTCCGCAAAAGTTTTTTGCTTGTTATTCCACAACTAGTGAAGCAAACTTCATAAAACTTTGCATACCTTCTCCGTCATATGTAAGCTATCATTTGGATGTCAAGCACTAAATATATGACGTGAATCTGTTAAGTTATGACGTCATAATTGAGTATAATACAGGATCTAGCACCACTTTAAGTCAACAAGGGAAATTGGGAGCTGCTATTCGGGCAACGGGAATGGTTTCATGCACTCCTTGCAAGGTCCAGTGCTTGACTTTAGCATTGTTGACTGCGTGACGTCATTTATGACGTCACTAAGGCCATGTAAGTTTTTCGTCAATAACTCCTGATCAGATGGAGCTAGAGAGTCGGGAAAGCCACCATTGGACTCAGGAAGACCTGCCGAATCGAATGATATGCGATATGACCTCCTTCAACCATTTTCGTGACCTGAGGGGCTCCGACCTGACCTAAACCCGAGGTTAACACCTTAACCCTCGCCGGCACAGGGGGGTTGATGTAACCCCCCTAGGGTTTTTCGCGAATAACTCGCGTAAAAAGCGGCCGATCACGACGAAACTTTCAGTACCCTCGCATTGATCAATTTTACACCTACCCTGAAAATTTCATGACCCTGACCCCAATGACCTTTGACCTGTGACCTCTTTTCCGTGACCATGTTTGGCCGAAATCGCGATTCGGCGTATGTCGGCTCGCATTAGCCGCGCGTTTGCAAGCTTTTCGTGGTTTCAAAGGTTCAGACATGTGATTTGATGTTGCTCCCATACATTAGGATGGGTGTCAAGGTCACCTGAAGGTCAGGTCAGGTCATTGACCTTTGGTGACCTCGGGTGACCTCGGTTCACTTTTTCGAGTTTTCCATGTTTCTAGGCTAGTTTTTGGAGCTGAATTCTAATTTAGCAACCATTTGAACATTAACGAAGTAGTTTTGGCGCCTTCGTGACATGCTACGAAGCTGTCAGAGGCGGTTGACACGTATTACGAATACCCGTCACAACCCCTACCGGTTGACCTGACCTGACCTGACCCGACCTGGTCTAAATGCTTAAAGACATCATCTCTGATCAAAACTAATACGATATTCGTGATCAACAGCCCGGAAAACCACATAGCAGCCGCAATTTACGACTTTCTAACAGGTCCCGATTTTCCCGGTTTTCGGGTCATTGACCTGACCTGGAAGGTCACCCGATGACCTAGGACCTTAAAAATTGGGTATCATCGGCTTCCTCTCGTGACGGGCAACACGCTCGTTTTTTCCGCGAGGCTCTAGCTCGATCAGGGGCCAAACACGAGGGGGGTCGTACCCCCCCCCCCCTTGTGCCGTCGAAGGACGCAAAATGGCCTGTGCCGGCGAGGGTTAAGTTGACTTCACCCGAACACCAAGTATAGCATTCAACGCGCCTGAGCTAGACAAACAAGATTATGCCAAAATCGCGGCAGTGCGACCATTTTTGGCAAAGTAATTAACCTAAAACCGAGCCCGTGCCTTGTGGCACTTACCTGACCTAAGAGGTCACTGGCTGACCTAAGACCTTAAAATCGGGTGGTACCTAATTTTTGCGTCTTATAACGGCACACAAGCTTGTTTTTTTCCGCGAGGCTCTAGCTCAATTAGAGGCGAAACGGCGAGGGAGTTGTACCAACCCTCCCCGGTCAATGTAGAAAACCAATCGGTCCGGCCAGGGTTAATTAAATACCGGAATTGTGATCTAATGTAAAAAGACGGCCCAAGGTAACCCGACGTCAGTGACAGGTGTCCTATATTTGCAGCGTCTTATATTCACGAAGGTTTCAATTTCCACTTTCTTCAGCCGAGTGATGGTTGTCAATAGCAAGGCTCTCTAAATGCAAGCCGTAATCGCCACGCAATATGTGGAAGGCTTTTGATGTCAATACATACATAAATGCATACATAAAACGCGCTTTTCACAAAATTCATAACCTCAAGCGCATCTGTTTTTAATGACCAGTCTACTACGCATGGACGTGCAGGCCACACAGGTCAGCGTAAGCCGGGCGCGGCGGCCGAGCCGAAACTGGGGCGGGGCGGGCGGTAGTTGGGTAGGAAGAGCGGCTCCTGCAAATTTTGCGCAAATATGCGCAGTTAGCTTTTATGTTGCCCTGGTGTAAATTTAAATCCTACTTCATCTCACAAAAAATCAGAGTGGAACTAGATGGGACTACCTGTTGTTTCCTTACCTAAACTTTGCAGTTATATTCCAGAATCACTGTAGGAGAGCCTTCATAAAAAAGCTATAGTACCAGGGGCGTAGGCAGGGGGGGGGCCACTGGGCCATGGCCCCCCCCCTTGGGCGCCGAAGGCGCCCTTTGCGATTGGAGGGCGCCTTCGGCGCCCTCCAATCGCAAATGCAATTGTGATATAATCGAATCGAAAAACAATCGCGACTGGAGGGCGCCCTCCAATCGCGAATGTGTTTACAGGGAAAATACGGATGGAGGGCGCCCTCGGAGGACGCCCATTCCAAATACGCCCTCCAAATACGGTTGGAGGGCTCCCTCTGGCGCCCTCCAACCACATTTGTAGGCTGTAGCTCTCTAAGCGTAACGGTGGTCGCCTATGTAAGCCGCTGTCCTGTAAATAAGCGCCCTCTCACCCGAAGGCGCCCTCCTGTAGGTCGCCACCCTGCTACACATTGCCGCCCTTCTGCTGATCGGCGTCCTCATAATTATTGGCGCTCTTCTACCTATTGCGCCCTCATGTGAAATTTTGAAGGCCGCCTTTCTCCCTTTTGGCACCCTCTTGTTCAGTGCCGCCCTCCTACCTATTGGTTCCCTAGTCCTTCCTGTTGAATGCTAATCGGGGCCCTTCTCCTATTGGCGCCCTCGTGTTGATCGCCGCCCTCCTAACCACTGGCACCCTCCTGTTGATCACCGCCCTCCTATCTACTGGCACCTTCCTGTTGACCAGCGCCCTCCGCACAGACGCCGTCCTGTTCGTGTCATCCTCTTGAGCAAAGGCGCCCTCCTCACCATTGCCACCCCCATTTTAATCGTCACCCTTCCGCTCATTGGCGACTTGCAGTTGATGACCGCCCTCCCACCTATTGGCGACCTCTTGTTGATCGCCACCCTCCTATTGGTGCTCTCCTGTTCCTCGCCACCCTCTTACCTGGTGGCGCCCTCCTGTTGATTGTTGATCGGGGCCCTCCTACCTATTGGTGCCCTCCTGTTGATCGCTGCCCTTCTATCCATTGGCGCCCTCCTGCTGCTCGCCAACTTCCTACCTATCGGTGCCCTACTGTCGAAACTCGGGATGTTGATCGGGGCTCTTCTACCTATTAGCGCCCTCCTGTGGATCGCAGCCCTTCTACCTATTGGCAACATCCGTTGATCGCTGCCCTCCTATCATTTATTTACTCCTTTGGCATGTTCTTCAACTTAGTCGTTCTATTGCACATAGTTGATGTCTTGCCTGTGAAAACTGCCACAAATGAACGTGCATTCAGCACAATGAATGAAGTACCTATACCTACCAAAACTATCTACGCTCTACGATGCATAAAACACGTCTTTGGTCTTAACGGATTGATCCTACTTTACGTGCATCATGGCATCTATATGTATTACGATTAAGTATTGTCAACAGGTTCGGCCGCAACAGCAGGCATCTGAAGTTTCGGTGATTGAAACTGGTTATGTGGGTACACTGTATGCACCTGTGAGAAGGCTATGAAGGCTGGTCTGAGGTAATTTGGATGATGTTTACGCATCTCGCGCTCCGGTATCAATCCGATACGGTGATCTGGTGCGTAGATATGCCACCGCCAATAAACTTTTATACATCGACACCCATGAGCCAAGCTTTCTATACAGTTTGTGTGGCAGCGGCCCGACCAAACCTTAGGTATTTTTTATACCTTCAAATTTGGTAAAAGAGCGAGAGGAGCTTTGAACAGTGATCGTATAAAAGGCGTGCCTAAAAAGCGGAGGAAAAGGTTGTTTTCAAAAATTTCGCGCGCCTTCGGCGCAGCATTTCAAGACCACTTGACCTTTTGTGACCTGGAGTATAAAGAATACACACGATGCAAAATCAATGCAGCACGACCTATACGAGGTTACGCAAAAAAAAAAAAAACTGGTGGCATGGTAAAAAACGCCTCCCACCCCCCCCCCCCCCGTTCCCCCGTTGAGTGATTTTTTATCTCGCGACCGTATGGCGCCCTCCTTGGGTGAGGTGGCGCCCTCCAAACCCTTGCCCCCCCCCCCTTCGCGATTTTCTAAATACGCCGCTGTATAGTACATCTTAGTTAGGGAAAAAGTATACCAAAAATTTTGCACTGACCAGTCGGCAACTTCATAACGAACATTTTGATGCATAATATGTGGGATTTTAATTTGGTGTCTATCAGCAATAAGACTCTGAATATCCGGCTCAAGAAACCTCTTGCTCCGCGTCAGTTTCCGAGTTCTGGGATACCCCATCTTCGGGGGCTGATTACAGCTATTTTTAGTCACCCGGATTAGTTTTTTTGGCCTAAGTATATTAATTTGATCAATTTCAAATCGATCTATGTAAAAAATAATCCGAAACTCCGGAATCGCCCGTGGCCTCTCGTGAGGGCGTTTCCGACCAGTGTGCGGCGCCCCCTGACCACCGACCCGTCACGCGGGCCACAGGCCACCCAACAAATGTTGGGCGCCCGGGCACAGGTTAGCCCGGATGGGGTAGGGCGGAGGCTCTTCGCCGCTCGGAGCGATGCCCAGACATCTGCATTCGCTTACGTATCGTTCAGTATGGGATTGGGGCCCAATGGTAGCATCTGTGTGCCATAAAATGTAACAATGGGCGCTTTCATCTGGCGCTCGCCGGCGCGGACACTATGGCGACCGTCTAAAAACGCCTGTCCGTTTCACGGCCACTATCACGCTGCTTGCCGCTGGCGTTAGCATTGACACCAAGTTGTAATGTTCATGCATTAAAATATCAAGATATTTTTGTTACCATTTGGGTGGTCGATTGTTACCTGTTATTTTGGTGAAAACGTTCAAAAGAAAAATGTAACCAATGTACATATGTGTATAATCCATGTTGTCCATGACATATGTATTATGTGGTATGTCATATCTGCACAATTTGAGACAGGGAGACAGAGCCTGTTATTGTACAGTTGGAGACAGCCAAGCCATTTTTTTCAGCTCTGTACATATTTGCACATTACGTATTACGGCAAAAGCCTGTTAACCTCCCACAACTTGAAAAATGAAATAAAAGGCGGCAATGGAGTTTGAAAGCAATCGCTTCCATATGAAGTAATCCTCTGCTAGCCATTTTTCCTTCATAGGCTTACCCCGTGGCAGTTCCCTTTCTTCTAGAGTGACAAAATCTGCAATACTTTTAAATAACTAAAGGGGAAATTTGGACAGATTTTTTTTTGGGGGGGGGGGACAAAAGACACTATATCCCACCCAACATTTTGGTTGGGTGGGAAGTGTCCCCCGTCCCCCCCCCCCCCCGGTGGCGGAGCCCTTGAATGGAGAGGCCTAGCCATGGCAAGCCAAAAGGTTGACGGTTTTAGGCGGTTGAGCTGCAGTTTCTGAATTCTAATCTGAATGGTGCACAAACTTTTGTTGACTCTCAATTATATCAATTTGTAATGAGCTTGTAAATTCGTGCCGACTCCCATAACAATGCGAGAGGGCTTGATAATTTTGCGTAGCGGATCAAATAACAGCTGTTGGCATCCAACTTCACATTTTGCTTGCATAACGCGTACCTCTAGGCGGATAAATCCTCATTAGAGTCGAGACCCTGATGCAGGCAGCTCGTCCCGAGAGCTGACAGTTTGCGTCAGTGCCAGCTCAGTGGCTGCGCGGGATGCGGCCTGCTGTGGCGCTCACCGGGCCGTGAAAGCGGTGCCGATCCCTCGCTGATGCCGCCGCGGCCCGCACAGACTGAGCGCCAGGTGCCGCTGGGTACGGACGTGCTGCCGAGCGCTGCGGGGCACGGACGGAGCGCCCGGACACCCGAGACGAGTGTGACGCACCCTGATCGGAGGCCGACGAACGTGGCAAACGGAGCCTGGCACGGAGACTTGTCGGTAAATCGTGAAGGGAACTGAGAGCGGTCTGTGGGACAGTCTAATCTGAGGCCGGGAGGAGAGTTTGAAACCGCTGGAACCGCTCAGATACTTCGTAACCGGAACACAGACTGCTGACTGCTGAGGGTAGCTTTCAAGAGCACGAGATTCAGCACATCGAAAAGGACGGGAATCAAGAGGAAATGCCTGTGGTCAAAAGCAGAAGACGCGGCGGCGGTTTCCATAGTGAAGGTAGGCTAACCCGCACTGCTCCCATGAGCGCCGGCACAGCAGGGGCATTCCACGATAGATCGTACATACCAGGCCCGTCACCCTCATCTCTCAGATTTTAATGAAAATCGGTCCTAGGGGTAATCATAGGCCCCAAAGACGCCTGGCAAAATATCAGACTTCTCAGATCAAAACTTTTGGAGTTATATTGCGTTACATTTTTTAACTTCGGTTTGTAACGGTGAGTTTGATGGCCTATAACTCATGAACGGGTTATGCAACCAACAAACGGGAAGCAACACTAAGCTTGCGATGAACCAAAAATTGATATTACTTTTTAAAAATTCTAAAGAAAAATTTTGATTGTTGAACAAAAACCTTAATCTTTTTTCATTTGCCTCTAATCACTTTTGGGACCTAAATTTTTCACATTTTTATTTTTTTCAAAATAAACTTCATGTCATTGCAAATCGACATGCAAAAATCAGAAAGGTGTTCTTTCTATTAGTTCCTCATTTTCCCGCAAACAAAATGGGTTTCGGAGGGGTTGATACGACTCCAGCACGCCGTTTCGCTTCTAATAGAGCTAGAGCCTCGCGGAAAAAACGAGCGTGTGTGCCGTTACAAGTAGCAGCGATTGGTACCCAATTTTAAGGTCTCAGGTTAACGGGTAGCGTCTGAGGTCAGGTCAAGTGACTGAAGTTACGGGTTCGGTTTTTAGTAAATAACTTCGCAAAAAATGGCCGCAGAGCCGCGATTTTGGCATCATTGTGTTCGTCTAGCTCAGTTGCGTCGAATGGTATACTTTTTGTTAGGGTGAGGTCAACTTAAGTAGTTGACCTCGGGTCAAGGTCAGGTCAGAGCCCCTCAGGTTACGAAGCTGGGCAAAGGGTATCATATGGCATATCATTCGATTCGGAAGGTCTTCCTGAGTCCATTGGTGGCTTTCCCGACTCTCTAGCTCAATTTGATCGGGAGTTATTGACGAAAAACTCGTACGACCCTAGTGACGTCATAAATGACGTCACGCAAGGCTAACAATGCAAAAGTGAAGCATTGGACTTTGCAAGGAGTGCATGAAATCACGATACCATGTACGTGAGATAGTTTTAGATCATTCTCGGCGCCAAAATAACATATTTTATATTTACCCATTGACTTATAACAGTGATGTCACGTGACTCATGTGACCTTCAAAAATTCCCAGATATACAAGTTGTGAGACCTCTGGAGGACACCATGTATGCGTCCTGTAAAGGCGGCCGCACACTGGGCCATTCGGCGGGCGAGATTCCGCAAAAGCGGAATGTCGCGGGCGACATTCTTACCGTGATGTCACAAGGCAGCTTTACCACGCCATTTGTAAGCTCCCCTCGCGAAATCACTATTCGAAACCGTTATAGTGACGTAAAATAAATACATTTTTAGAAAGAACACCTTCCTAATTTTTTGCATAGGGGAGAGTGGTGCAGGAGGCCCCCCCTTAAGCTCAGTTGCTATTTTTAGACAACTGATAATATTTAAGAGCTATCGTGTGCATGCGCTGTGAGCATGCATCATTTTCCCATACATATTTGCATTCAAAATGAATCTAGGGGGTACACAAACCGTAAACTTTAACATTTTGGAAAAAGTTGCAAAAGGGCCTCTTACACTATGGGTATGGTAAGACGCCCCCCCCCCCCCCTCGGGCGTTTAACAAGGCAAGTCGACTTGTAAAAGACGTTTTGCGAACACAGCTGCAAGGCCTTTTATTTCGAAAAGCTAAGCAAATACGGTGTTATCGAAACCAATAACACTTCCAAAGCGCTCGAACAATGCGAAAACTAGCACAACCAAACGCTGATGACCAACGAAAATTGTACCTATTACCTCTAGAAAAAGAAACAGAAAAAAAGAAACAAAAACAAACTCCTTGAAAAAAGAATGCCACGCCTGCCGCAGGTGCAGGCGTTTTAGCATCGGGGGCGTTTTTTATCGGGGGGGCGTTTTATAATCCTCGAAGGGAGGGCCTCTTGAAAAAATGCAGTGTTTTAACGTCACAATATTTATGGTTTATGAGACATTTGCAGCGCACCAGAACATGGTCTATTCTGAAGCTAACATGTGACAATTTCGATGAGATAAGATTGCATTTAACAGTCATTGTTTTTTTCAGATATATAAGGGTGATAAAGATGCATATATCTAGCAAGTAAAGGGGCAAAAACAGAAACAGGCTTACCAAAAGTCGCTGCGACGCACCTGATACCTCAGGTTTCGTGAGTTGTTGTTTCAAGAGGGCTTCTGCTTTACAAGAACATTAAAAAATAAATAACATTATTGGTTTGGTAAAAAAAGCGATGGGGCCTCTTACCGACCCTGGGCGTCTTACACGGATCTCCCCTACTTCTTAACAATGAGCTAAATATTTTTTTAAAGAAATAAAAATTCAAAAAAATTTGGTCCCAAAGTCCAAAAAATACAAATGAAAGAAAACTCGATTTGTCATATATAAAAAATAGCGTATTATTCGAAATTTCAAAAATACATATTAATCTCTGTTTCATTGCAAGTTCAATGTTATTTAACATTTGGCATTTAGATAATCCGTCTTAGAGTTACAGCCCGCCAAACTTAGCGCTGCAAAGCAATATCCAAAAAATGTTATACACCATAACTCAAAAAAAACTTATCTGATAAGCCTGAAATTGTTACAGGTGGATTCAGAGCCCCTTATTACCCTTGTGACCAATTTTCGTCAAATTCCGAGAGATGAGGGTGTCAAATTGGAAAAAAGTGGTACGATCTATCGTGGAATGCCCCAGCAGCATTACGCACTGCGCGGAGTCGAGGAGTGAGGATTGAGGAGATACCTATGTCATTTTGCAGGCAAGGCAATTTCGTGGCGTTTCTTAAGGATTTAATTATTGGCATGCTGTAATGTAACTATTTAAATGATACGTACTTCCTTTAATTGCGACTTGAATCGAATTCAGCGCAAGTGCAAATTTCAGGTGCAAGTGCAATTTTTCAAGTGCAATTCAGCGCAAAAACGGTATCATAAAAATTATTATGCCTGTCATTTAGGCTTACTTATCTAATGCCAAGTTCCGCGAAGCGCCCTAAGATGATCTTGAATTTTGAACATGTTTTAAAATTTAAGCCTGCAATTTTTTAGACTTGATGAATATGTTGCCAGATTTCGAAAATTCAACTTGCGGATAGACGATACCCACTAACCAGTTTCATGAAAATGTAATTTTCACTAAAGCAAAACATGCTTAGTTAGAAAATCGCCTTACATTATCTTAGAATACCAGTATAACGCCTTTTGGGGCGACTAACGGAGCGAGCGAGAGGGTGAGCCTTGCACGCGCGAAATTGCGAGGGGGTACCTCCAACTGACAAACTGCACCTTACATGGCACCCTACTAACCGGTCTCTAGCGATGTGCCAAATTTGGGCACAATCGGCCCAGCCGTTCTCGAGATCTGGAAGCGGCACCCTGCACGTGCGCACGTGCAAAATGGGTCCCAACTGACTTGTGCACGGCACCCTACTAACTGGTCCCTAACTGTGTACCAAATTTGAGGGTAATTGGTCGAGCCGTTCTCGAGATCTGGAAACGACCCCTGCACGTGCGCACGTGCAGCAGCGCCCCAACTCTGGCACATGGATATGCAGTGCTTAGTGGGTGCCTACCTAGGCATGCCAACTTTCAGCGCAATCGGCCAAGTAGTTACCGAGATATTGCAACAATTACAAAACGGACACCTCTTCGTTTTGCACGTGGCACGTGCATAAGGGGTCACCCACATGCATCAGGAATAGTCCAATACTTGGTAGAAGGAATGAAGCTACCCTACAAAAATTACCGCGTGTAAATCGGTCAAGTGGTTGCTGAGATATAAGCCTCGCAAAAGCGTGACCACGGCCGGCCGGCCGGCCGGCCGCTCATACTCAGAATATACATTCTTGGACGATACCGCGAAAACGAAATATTTCTATCGAGAGTTTTCAAAGGATTTCATGCACGAGGCCTTGGCCGAGTGCATGAAATTCTTTGAAAACTCGAGATAGAAATATTTCGTCGCGGTAGAGTCCTAGATATTATTTCCTGTATGTTTCTTAATATCGCTCGTTATCTGCTTAAAAAAGGCCGAAATATGCATAAATAAAATACAGTAACATTAACTTCACGTTAGGTACTGAAATACTGGCAGTTCTAATTACTTCACAGTGCAGCAAAGCTTACAAATTTTCTTTAAAACAGAAGCCCTCGATGAAATCAAGCTATCCAAGAAAACCATCCAAGAAAACGTCTCGCGCAAAGTTTCTTGGATGGCTGGATTGCATTGCAAGACTGCATCAAACATACAGGAAATTTCCGTTAATCCAGGGGGGTGTCACTACTTTGTTTCGCCATAGGTCCAATACTGATGTCGTTGGTTTCGATCCCGGTGACGTCAGTGCTGTGTACATCCGGGAACTTCCTGCATTTGTTTCTCATTAGAGGTGGCCATATTGCTTTGTCCCGTGACGACACATTTGCTTCATCGGGATCGAAACTGGCTGTAAACAAACCGCTCAGTGTCGCTACCTCCTATATATGGCCTTGCGTTAATCTAAGGAAAGACTACGCTCGCTTCGCTCGCTCCGTAAAAACCGTTTTCACGACGGCACATTGGTCACATTTGGTGCGATTTGGTCAAATTAAGGTTTATAGTTGTTTTCTAGTAGTTTTCAGCTTATGTTGCACTAAATGCTTTTATAATTAGGAATCTGTTTTATCAAATTATCAGACACTATCTTCGAATAAACATTGCAATAACTTCATGTTATGAAGATATTTGTTGCATATACCGGGCTTCTAAAAAAAAAGTTGGATGATTTTATAACTAACGTATTGAAGGGTGTATCTGTATCAGTGTAACAAAACATAATTGGGTATCACCTAAAACCCTCATCAAAGACATTTCGTTTGAGGGGATTTCGATCCTCGGCAGTCGCCTTTCTGAGCCGCGCCGAGGCCACGAGGAGGCCGAGGCCACGAGGCGTTCATGACCTCGAACGCGAGGTCATGTTCGAGATGATTCCCTTTTTGCTCGATGCACAGTTTAGCCCGGCGCAGCGCGACCTCTGCTGCAGCACGACCCACGGAAAGCTGCAGACGGCACACCGCTGAGTTAACTGCATCCTTATGATCTTCGGAACTTTTTGGGTGGTTTCGGTACACCTAGAACTTGAGGTTGTCCTATAGGAAAAAGTCCGGTGGGGTTACGTTCGGAGAATTCGCCGACCACGGGCGTGTCTCGAACCTCGAGATCACGCGCTGCCCGAAGCGCTCCCATAGCCCCTCCCGGTTTTCTTTAGCGGTATTGGCGTGGCACCGTCTTGCTGGAACCATTGGATCTTAAGCGTTTCCGGATCTCTGCTAATCCTGATATTGCAGAACCCTCCAAAACGTCGCCAGAGCCACCCGATATCGCTGACCATTGACAGTCTGAGTAGCGCATCTCTCACACAAGTGGTGTTCGCCGTGAGCCTTTGATTGGGTTTATGGCCGCCGCTGTGTTCCTTGAATTGCGTGAACCTATTGTTAACAATTCCTCGAGCCAGAAACTTGTCAATAACGTGGAAAATTTTGTTTCATGATGTTGCTCTCTTTGCCCTAAAGTGCTTGCGGATCTTCCGTGGTGTCGAGCCGACCCACTTAGTCTGGGAAAGCATAATTTCACGAGTTTTGCTTTTACTTCCTAAGACCACGGCTTCATCTTTTAAGCTCAAACCATGGTGTCATATAAATCTACGAAAAATTCCCCGTTTTTCCACGTGCATTGATTTTACTTAAATGTTGTTAGGGGTCCTCTATTCGCAAAGAAATCCGTCTAACTTTTTTGAGAAGCCCGGTACAACAGTAATCTTGCGGTACAAGAGCTTTGGTCAGGCTTGGTCAAGTTGGGTGCATTCGCCAATCGCCAGATAACCTGTCGTAAAGACGGCCAAAAGCGATTAACAGAGTAGCTATTATATGAGAAAACATGTAGGTATGTATAAGAGTTGTATAGTTATACTGTATACAGTATATATAGTTAGATTTATTACGGAGCGAGCGAAGCGAGCGTAGTCTTTCCTTAGATTAACGGAGATTTCTGAGTATGAGCGGCCGGCCGGCCTGCCGGCCGGCCGGCCGTGGTCACGCTTTTGCGAGGCTTATATCTCAGCAACCACTTGACCGATTTACACGCGGTAATTTTTGTAGGGTAGCTTCATTCCTTCTACCAAGTATTGGACTATTCCTGATGCATGTGGGTGACCCCTTATGCACGTGCCACGTGCAAAACGAAGAGGTGTCCGTTTTGTAATTGTTGCAATATCTCGGTAACTACTTGGCCGATTGCGCTGAAAGTTGGCATGCCTAGGTAGGCACCCACTAAGCACTGCATATCCATGTGCCAGAGTTGGGGCGCTGCTGCACGTGCGCACGTGCAGGGGTCGTTTCCAGATCTCGAGAACGGCTCGACCAATTACCCTCAAATTTGGTACACAGTTAGGGGCCGGTTAGTAGGGTGCCGTGCACAAGTCAGTTGGGACCCATTTTGCACGTGCGCACGTGCAGGGTGCCGCTTCCAGATCTCGAGAACGGCTGGGCCGATTGTGCCCAAATTTGGCACATCGCTAGAGACCGGTTAGTAGGGTGCCATGCACAAGTCAGTTAGAGGTACCCCCTCGCAATTTCGCGCGTGCAAGGCCCACCCTCTCGCTCGCTCCGTTAGTCGCCCCAAAAGGCGTTATACTGGTATATAGCTGTTTTATAGTCGTATAATTACTTTATTCTAAGCATTTGGTTTCGCAGGAAACATTTGAGCATGATGTTCTGCCATGGAATGTTTTATACTTACACATCGCTCATTTTAATTAGCAAAACATTTAAATTTAGCCGTCCTATAGCTCAGTTGGAAGAGCATTGGACTCCCAGTAGTGAGAGCCCGGGTTCGAGACGCTCCGGCGCTCGATATTTGAGACTCCTGACGGGGATGGTCTGCGGTTGGTGGGAGCAGCCGCGGCCAGTTGAAGTCAATCGAGTGGGACAGGCCGTGTCCGGCTTTGAAGGGCACGTTAAACTTTGGCATCTAAATTCTCCCGTTACCCGGAATTGCGTGATTGGACGGTAGGGGTCGGGGTTTACGCAACAAGCTCTGCTTATAGCGTGAGCTCCGGCTCTGTCAATCCGTCCATTCAAACATTCGAGCTAAATTTATGTAAAAAAGTTGTATGTTCTTCACATAACTTTGAAGGATCCACAGCGTCTTCTGTGGATCCTTCAATCTTATAAATCTCAATCTTAATAACGCCGTGGAATGGATATGGCAACACTGGCTGAAGTTCAGCTGCAGAAAACGACTATCAAATGCAAAATGGTTTTCACGCATTTCAGTGCAGCGTAATTTGACGGTCTAAAGAATCATTTCGTTGACTCAGATAAACCTTTGTCAGCACTGGTATCACTGTGAATGTTACCAAATGCCGTAAATAGAATAGTACGGCATTTTATAAGATTAGGCCCTGGGGCCCATCTTATCCATTTCCTATCGATGGACGCCATATTTTCAACAGTCACACTATTAGTCGAACTGCTAAGGTGTTGCGTAGGCTTACAAACTCTATTGTTGCATATGCAGCTTATGTGACATATTATAGTGCATGTATGGCCTAAACTTTTGAATTCATTTTAAAATATCACAATCGCACTCTTAGACCCATGACTAAGCAATAAATGCGAAACGTTGGGTAATTTCTTGCGTTTTCCCCTTTTAAAATGAATTCAAAAGTTTAGGCCATAAATGCACTATAATATGTCACATCTGTCAACTGATAATCCTCAATATGTAGCTTAGCTGGTGTATGGACCCGTTTACAGCGTGAGAGCCAGATATTTTTTTTTTTAAATTTCTGCCAAATACTTGAGTAGATTCATTACGGCTGTAGCAACTCACTCTCGTTTCAAATGACGAGTAAAGCATTCTTATATCTATGCAGGTGACCGAAGGTTTGTGTTTTTAATAGCTAAAAACGCCATTCGTTGGAATTGTATTTTTTCTGTTGAAAAAGTCTGAGTTATCGGACATTTTAACAAAAGTACGTCCCTTTGATATAATAGGTGGTTATTCACTTTTACATCACCAAGATGCCATACGAATGACTTGCTCGCTTCATTTCGTTACTGCAGTTGTATAATGTATATTTCATCGAATTGGTCTGTCTGCCCCTATCCGCAGCCCCTGCCGCTGACTCCAACCTCGCGCAGACTCAGAGGCCGCGCCACGGGGAGCGAGAGAGGGAGTGGCACGCAGGGAGGGGTGCAGACTGCAGGGCATGAACCGATGGGGAGGGCTGGGCTGGTCAGTCGGGGGCGGGGGAGGGGGAGCGAGGGTGTCAGGTGGGGCGGCGCGGTGCAGAGCAGCGACCGGCCTGTCCCCGTGAGCCCCGCTTATACCCCGCGGCACCCCACTGGACCCGTTGGGATGGCCGCCGGCACAGCCCACATTCCTGCCGCAGCATGATCCATTGCAGGACAATTCATGTTGACAGTCAGCAGTCAGCACAGATGAGCTGCTGCTTGGAAAAGAATCGCATCACTTGTTAATGAAAAGTTTTAACACTGAGTTTTGTTTTGAAATATGTGCTCAAAGTATTCATACATACATTATTAAAGTTTCCCGTAGTTACACGGTAGTCGGTATGAAAAGGGCTCCGTTGCTCAATCGCATGCACGTGACATTCGAGCAGGCCCAATCATCCAATCCATTTTCCCTTTGCACAACTTTGTTTTAGACGTCTTTGGATCTGGGGAATTCTCACCTGTCGGCCATCTAATCCACTCACTTTATGTCTCGATGACTGGATCTCTGTCAGAAGCTCTGACGTTTTTGTGGACGTAATATTATACGGTAATAAAGGCAAATAAAAATGATCCGTGGAAAATTTAATGGCGTCATTAAACGGAACGACCAATGACAATAAACAGTAAGCTAATTTACATTTTGTGGTGCCAAAGTGATGTGGACGATATGATTTCGCTGTCCTCTGACACCGTGTATCGTGGAGGTAAATGACTGATTAGTAACGCTACAGTGGTTAATACTGGGTGTGGTCAGCCGGACTGATAGTGACCCTGCCCCACCTGTCTGGCCCGGTGGGCTGGGGGAGGAGGGGTGGGGTGTCATCCCTGAGTGGGTGCTTTGATCACCGCGTGCACATGGGACCGGGCCAGACAGGGAGGTACTTAGTGGCCACCTGCCGATGTCATCAGACCGGACTGCAGCTGTGACCAGTGACCTGATCAGACCACCTGTGGCTCTCATCAGACCAGACTAGATACCCGCCGCTCTCATCAGACCAGACCAGACTGTCACTGTCATCAGACCAGACACCTGCCGCTCTCATCAGACCAAGCCAGACTGGCTTTGGGACCAGACCAGACACCTGCAGCTGTTACCCCACCAGACACCTCCGGCTCTCATCAGACCAAGCCAGACTGGCTTTGGGACCAGACCAGACACATGTCGCTCTCATCAGACCAGACCAGCTGCATTCGGGATCAGAAGCCATGCCACCTGCCGCTCTCATCAGACCGGACCAGACCTGACTGTCACCCTCACTACTGATCTGGCCAGCGACCAGGTCACCCGCCGCTGTCATTAGACCAGACCAGACCGCAGCTGTAACCAGACCAGACCAGCTGCCGCTGTCATTAGACCAGACCAGACCGCAGCTGTAACCAGACCAGACCAGCTGCGATGGAGGCTAAATTCGACCAAATAATCCGTTACTGTGACCAGTGAATTGACTGTTGACCACTGACCAGGTCACTTGCCGGCGTTAGCCAGGCCGGACCAGACTAGATCTGCATCTGGCGCCAGAACAGACCAGTTCGCCTACCGGTGCAGCCAGACCACATACGATCGACAAGACCAAGTTACAAAATTAGACAAGATCGGTCGACATTGGACTGATCCATCGGTTAGTTGACGTCAGACCAGACCAGCCCAGATTAGACCGCGAGCGACGATGAGAGATGGCCATACCAGATCAGAGCACACATCTTGACTGTCACGATGAAGTTGAATTTAAAAACCTAGCTTCATCATGATTTTCTCATCATCGAATTTTATTAGAGGTGCCTATGTGTTAGCTCTTATTCCACTTTCATTTCTATCCGGATGTCTATCTGCTTTCAAACCTATTGCTAGCTTGTTGAAGTAAAAATGTCGCTTTTTGAGCGAAAACTTGCATCCTGCCAAAACATATTATGTTTATTATTTCAAAATATCGGGCAGCACATGACCGCAGCACCGAGATGGAAAGTAGGTACTTTTATCACAAACATTTGATGTTATTACTTGTGCTCCAAATTCAGTGACAGACCGTGTACGTTTTGCAGAAAATTTTGAAACATGTCATCTTACAATGGCCATCTCATCTAACATCGCAACAATGGCCAGAGGATAAAGTGACTTCACCGGAGGGTGGGGTGGCTTGTTATTATATAGGGAATACGATCGTCCAGCTTCTGCACAAATATAACATCAGCCTAAATTATGAAATTAGGTATAATGCTTTGTTGAAAATTTAGATCCCTACCATGGCTAAAGGGGAAAAGGTATTTGACCAGTTAAATACGGTAAAAAATACGGTAGTGTCTTCGAAAATGCTGCATAGCTGTAACAGCCGGCTCACCCTGCAGGGCCTGGGAGGACAGTAACGCCGTGGCAGCCGCAGGTGACGAGAAGGGAGAGTAATCGAGGTGCTTAGTTTTTTTTTAATTTTGGCAAGTCAGCATATTGCATGTATGCCTTTGTTTTGTACCTACTGCTTAACCCTATTAGTGGCAGGGGGGGTTGTTTTTATCCACCCCTCAGGTTTTTCGGGAATATCTCCGAAACCGCTGAAGCTACGATGCTGAAATTTTCTGACTTTTCCTAAAACTAAATTGGGCACATTCCCTGAAAATTTCAAGTTCATAACTTTACCAGGGGCGGCTCCAGAGCACTGGGAATTGGGGGTCCTATTCGTGAAGCGAGTCATTTGGGCGAAGATCACGATGCTGCACCAGTTTTACGAACAGTGAATGAAAGGTATCATGTAATAACATATACAAAGTTATTGTGCATCCTCTTTTGACACGTTTTTGCTATAATAGGCGGATCCAGGCGTCCAAAAAGGGGGGTTATTTTTTACCTCCCAACATAGGTGCCCTGACACCGCCTATGCATGACCAATACAATTTTAGTCGTTCTCTCATAAGAAAATTGTAACATAACAAGACCATTGCCACCCTTTTTAGAAACAGTACCACAAAAACCTTATTTACTATACTTTTTGTGTACCCCCAATCTCAATGATCTGTATCCGCCTATGATTTTTGAAAATGCATATTTTTAGGATCCATGTGAATTCCTGGTTCATTCTCTATCGATCGGCAAAAGTTGCGTTAAGATTGGTTCAGAAACCTGGCCGTGATAAACAGTCTAAAATGTATCTGCAATTTGCCCGTTTTTACCCCCCTCTACCCCCTATTGACATTTTTATTTTATAGAAATGTAGATCTCGTTGAGCCAAATCGAATGCCGTTTGAATTTTGAAAATCGGCCGGTTAGATCTCGAGATATCAAGGGGGGGTCGTAAACAGCCCCCCCCCCCCCTGCCACTAATATGGGGTAGCCAGGAGCCTGCCACTAATAGGGTTAAATCGCACGATAGGGAAGCTTGAAGTCTAAGTTTCTACCATTCCATAGAACGCCGCACTTTTAGGTAAGTCTTCTCCCAAAATGAAATATACCTAAGATCTATCCCAAAAATGAAATATCACGATAGACTACAACGCCCATCGTGTAGACGATACGGTATACGGTTTGAAATGAAAATATAGTATCAGAAATGAGGAGACACCTTTGGGGGGGGGGGGGTATATTTTCCCCTACGCCATTAGGATCCCCTGTACCTCGGGGTCCGGCGTGTGTGACCTCGGATATGAGCTGAGCCGTCGGCGGGCAGAGGGACCGGAAGCGACTGCTGACGCTCCCCTCCTCTCCCCTCCCCGGCTGCAGCGGCGTGGCCTCCCCTCCCGGCACTGCTGGGTGGGCCGACTATTCGGTACTTTGTCCGGCAGTGAGCACCATTTACTCACTAACCGATGGGGCCGGCGCCATTACTGTCTACCAGGGTCAGGAAACACGTAAATCATAACTGGGAACACGTAAATATGAACAGGAAGCACGTACGGCTCTCGTGAAATTAGGCGGTAGGTTTTGCACTTTTACATTTCCGGCTATATCTCAGAAACTAATCGATCTACGATGAAGCCATTTTACACGATCATGGCCGGCTTGTTACCCAACAAGTCGATCGCATCTTCAACACTTAAAAGCTTAAGACGACTATAGCCTGAAGTACACTAAATTTTCTAGGTGCAAAACCTACCGCTAAAACCCGCGAGACCTGTAGGTATATACAGCCCACCGCTAAAGTAATGTAGGGTTTTACCAATCTCAACGGTTGGCTTTGACTGGCGATTGTTTAATGCGGAGTGATCGAAAAGAAGATGTCAATAGCTAAAGTTGCAGCTGCAAGGGTGACAATACATATAAGCTACATTCAAAGTTTCATTGTAGTCTGGCTAATCGTTCCTAAGCTTCAGAAGCAGAACATACCCATGACTGAAACCCACATTACTTCTGCTGTGGACTGTACCTCTGAGCTGGAAACACGTAAGTCTGAGCTGGGATCTGAATCTGAACTGACCACGCTGAGATATTTGGTTAATCGGCTGCATGAGGCATTGAGGCAGTATCGCGAGTGTCGACGGGGCAGGAATTGGTCACGTCACACTGCCATGGGAACACCAAACAGCTGAGAGTATTCGCCCTTGCTAAATGCTGCTATATGTAATGGAGCCCTATCGAAAAGTAGTGTATGATTAAGAATGCATATTGCATGATGCAGTAATGCGGCGATAACACTAACACTCAGCACATGCAAAATAAATGCTGGATAATGCAAAGGGTGAGCTGTAGCGCATACCATGCCAAAAGCTCATATAGACTTAATTTAATCGGCTTTTTCTGCACGCATAAATTGCATAACTACCTATGTTGTGACTAAAAATGGGGAGTGTGTCTGGCTGGAGGACAGGGTGAGAAGAAAATGCAGAATGCAGTTGCTGAAAGGTGCGAGCTTTTTATTAGAATATGCCTCACTTACTCGGTGATAATCAATGTAAATTGTAATGAATGGTATCAGGCAGATAGAATTAATAGAATAATAAATATAGAATGATCTATTTTACATATTAAGCTCTATACAGATCTATTTAGCTAGAGAATGAATAAGGCAGGCAGCACAATAAACATTTTATTTTGTTGTATTTGGCTCTTGTGACTGGTTGGTCTCAATAAGATCACAGACGTATCGATTGGTGTTTCATAAATGCTGGGATATCCTGTTAATTTTATACAATCGTCTTCCATCTCAAATAACCATTGCCTGGAGTTTGTTTTTCTATAAACATAAGCATAGACATATAGATCGGACATGGCTTGGTTGGCTTCCCCTATAACCTACAGATTTCGCGATGTGAGCGGAGGTGCTAAACTGTGTGTCACACTGACTGACATCGTCCCGTCATTTCGTCCTCGGTAATAGCGGCAGAGACTAAAAACTGCCACGGTAACACGGTGAAAACTGCCGTTCAAGTCATGATTACGTATGCAGCAACACGTTGGGGTAGGTCAAATAGTTGCCCTCATGCTTATCATCACCAGGCGATGAGATTTATACAACGGGTGATCCTCATGCCATAGCGGCGTTCCAATTTTTTTTTACCGCATTTTACGTCATAAGACAAACTGAAATGATCTGCGAGCATGCTAAAATGCATGCCAGAATGCATGATCAGAGATATAGACATGCTAGAGAGTGCCGTGGTTATACATACTCGTATTACCTTGAGTTGAAAGCAAATATACCGGAAGCAAGATCAAACCCCTGATTAGTAGCGGATGCTTTTTTCAATAGTGAATTTTGCATGCCTTTCATCGTGGCTAAATAGCACACCATAGGTGTCTGATGTAATTAATTGGCCTTGTCGCACTGTGCTTACCGTGATTCACTGTTTGCCCATTGTTCGGCCTATTGAGCGAAATGGGTCATCCACCACTATGCACGGGGGATTTAGCTCACCGCGGTATTCCGAACAGGGCTAGGTGGAAAGAAATTAGTTTGAAAAAATAAAGCCCAAAATTGTGGAAAAGAATAGTTGGGTATAGGTAAGTGTTAAGGAAAGCGAGGCCTAGGAAAAGGTGTAGGCATTATAAGATAATAAAAAGATAAAAGATAGAATGTTTCATGCCACTATGAAAAAAAAAATGTTTGTGTCTTTAAAGGGGAAAATATGGTGCCAAGGTGTGAGATACGTGTCATGAAAGTCCTACATGAAAAAGATGAATTCAGTTATCTCAATGTGGCAACGCGCTAAGTTGTTTCCCTTTGGTGTCCGTTTCAGCCTGGTTTCCAGTCCACCGGCGCTGTCTACTGGTTCACTGGACGCTCGTCTGTCTGCTGGTGTGGCTCGCTCCCTATCTGGTCGCTGCTCAGAGGTCAGACCATGACACCGCCCTTCTGGACCCGCTGCCCGCGCCCGTGTCGGCTCGGATGGTTCGAGCTCGACCGGTGCAGGGCGGTAACAGCCTGCAGAGCACCGCCGAACCCGGAGGTGCAGGGGTGGGGGAGCGAGCCGTGGAGAACCCACTGGAGGACCCCCTGCAGCAGCTGAACCTGGAGGAAGGCTCCGGTGGCGGCGAGCAGGACACCGAGGAGGTGGTGGTGAGTGAACGAGTCGTGGAGTCGCAGGACTATGGACGGGCCGTGACTCGTGAGGAGTGAGAACTAACGACAGTAAGGACAGGCCGTGAGGACTAACGACAGTAAGGACCAGGTCGTGAGGACTAACGACATTAACCCTCGCCCTGGCAGGGGGTCGATGCGACCCCCCCTAAGGTTTTTCGAAGATAGCGTAAAAACGGCGGCGCGCAGCGCCGCCAAATTTGGCACAGCCTATGGGGCAACCTTTTTACATATGACCTGAAAATTTCAGGTCCGGGTGACCTTGGGTCACGTCACCAGGTCAAAAAAAAAACGGTACAAGGTCATGGTCAAATGTCAATTTTTTTTTGCACCTGTCCAACTCACAGTTTTCGACTGATTTCCTTCAAGTTTTCAGGATGTGCTAAGTTCACCGAGTTGTATAACATATAGTCCGGCTTTTTTAAGGTCACTGACCTGAGGTCAGTTAGAGGTCATTACGTCGTAATGTTAAGCCTATGGGAAAATACTAAATTCGGAAAATACTGGAGATATCCGCTTCGTTCTATCACTTTTGTGCTTTGAAACCACGGTACTTAACAGCAGGTCACTTGGTGCTTCTTTGTTTGGTGTACTTATCCATGGGTCAGGTCAAATGAGGTCAACTGAGGTCAAATGACGTTTTTGCCAATAACTTGGCACATAATGACGCTAGAGCTTAAAAAATGGTATCATTGTGTTCCTGGTGATCAGCCGAATCGAATGATATGCGATATGATGCAATTTGGTTAACTTGAACTTAATTTATTAATTTAAGTTTACTTAAAATTTAAGAAAAACTTTAAGTACACTTAAGCAAGTCAAAAAGTATATCATTCGACGCGCCTTGACGTGCTGAGTTCACTGGTGCTTTTCTTTTTGCTCTATCTTAATTAGATCAAAAGTTATAAGCGAAAAACTTTTGACCTGTTTTTAGCGAAATTTTTACATTTATACCCCCCAAAACCCCCCTAAATATTGACCTAGAGCAACCAAATTTGCACAGGGGAGAGAACTCCAGGGGGCCCACCTACCTACCAAATTTGGTGTTTCTAGGTGCCATAGGAGCCAATCGCGAGGGGGGGGGTCGCATCGACCCCCCCCCCTGCCAGGCCGTGTTATGAAAAATGCCCTGCCAGGGCGAGGGTTAAGGACTGACATGAGAACTGACGACAGTTAGGACGGGCCGTGAGGACTGACGACATTAAGGACTGTCGTGAGGACTGACGACTTAGGACGGGACATGAGGGCTGATGGCGGCGTATATGTTGGGGGAAACCTTAGACAAATGACGATAAGTTGGGACTTTTGAGGACTGACGATGGCAGATGGAACGGGCCGTGACTCGTTAGGACTTGAGGCTTTGTCTGATTGTGGTGAGTCTCTCGGGTGGGGCGAGGACTGATGAGGGGACCGGCAGCGACCCTGAGCTGCAATTACAGACGCTGGCGCGGGAACCGAGGTGAAGGAAAAATGATGCCAGCTATCGTGCGGTAATACCAGAAATGTAAGAAAAATATATCAGGTGATATGCGAGCTGGGAGTATTTTATGCTTCATATACAGGAGAACAAATTGATAAAGGTGTGTTGCACAATGCACAGCATGTATGCATAGTGTATACCATTGCATGTTTTTAGTTGCTCAGTCAGTAAATGCTTCGTCTTCATCGTATGCATTCTACTTGTTTATAAATTTAGAAAGTCGTTATTATTGGTAGATTTACTTATTCCTGAGGTAAAAATATTTACTCAGGCAGTTATGCACGCTCAGGCCTCATACCGACCGATAAAAGAAAACTGCGTCAATGTCAGAATTTATAACCGAAGTTCGTTAAACCTGTCTCCATGACCGGGCACGCCCAACTGTGCCGAGCCCGGTTCACCGCACAACTGTAGCGAGCCTCGCTACCCCTGGGACTCCAAACCGTTTCAGCTTGGGCCCGTAAACGTTAGATGCAGATCAACATTAGGGTGGCACAAAATGCACGACATTCAAACTAGTCACTCCCTCGCTATGCAAAAACGCTAATGGGCGATGAGAAACAGTTCATCGTTATTCCTGAGTGGCGACGAACAATAGGCGATTCACTGCTAATGACTTACTAACGCATCACAATCACAAATATATAAATCATCGTGCGATATGCGTACCTATTGCGTGCAATTGCGGATAGCTCCTTGACATCTATGTGATTTTATGCTGTTCAGTGTTCATATCCATGTTTTTTATGTAATTTGATGAGTGTTTTATAACTCGTCATTAGCTTTTGTATTTCAATTTTAATATGAGCGGTTTGTGATTCGTCTTAAAAACGATCACATGTCTAACACATTCTTCTGCTCTTTTTCAGAGTCAACAATTTGAAGGACCTCGACGAGAACCAGGCACGTATGGTGACGATGTGTGACTCAGCATGGTTACAGTTTCACAATCATGGTTATAATAGCGTAGAAGTAGCGAAGAGCGCTGGCTCTACACTGGTTTGTGGGCCGTCTGATAGTACGCTGATGAGCGTGTTTGTGTCCGCTGACGTGTGTCCGCTGACGTGTGTCCGCTGACGTGTGTCCGCTGACGTGTGTCCGCTGAAGTGTGTCCGATGTGTGTCCGTTGACTTGTTTCCGCCGACGATTAGATAACGTGCGCTTTGGTCTTTGGTGAGAATCGCAACAGACAGTTCAAGGCAAAGGGAGGAAGGGACTTCGTATACGTCAGTAGGAAACTGTTAAATCCTCTCCAATATACGAAAACCCACGACCAGACGTTAACGTTAATGCTTCGGATGAGTGATGTTTAGCCAAATCACACTCAATTTAACCTTTGTCTTTACCAACAGGAGTGTTGGAGTGCGATTTCGGTTCGGGCGACCGGGGCGTGTCGCTGTGTGATTACTCCAACTCCAACATCACCGTGCTCCGGTGGCAGGCCTCCACGGGAAGGTCGAGCAACTGGCTGGGCGGACCTCCAACAGACGCCACCGGCTCGCAGGACGGTGAGGGGGAAACAGAGGCAGAGCGGAAGAAAGAACTATCGATGAATCCCATTGCACATGATTATGATTGCAACGATTTATTGAGTCAATCATTTTATTTGGGTGCACCGTGCATGCAATAGTTGTGCTATGCAATGATTGCATTCGTCAAGGGATGATGCACGTAAGAAATTTTACAAGACAAGCCAAGGCATCACTTTTTTAACAATTGACCAATATGGCAATTGTCTTTCTTTATTTTATACTCGGCATCGTGTCAATGGAAATATTTCAGAACGTAAGCAACATTATGCATGTTGCTTACCAGCACAATCACTAAACGTGTAGATATCGGACCTTGCTTTAACGTGTTCGACATTTGTCACTTATCGTTTCAGGTGGTTACGTGTTTTTCGAGACGTCTGAGCTTCCGGACGATGACGTGTTGCGAGTGAACAGCGAATCGGCTATGCTGGAGAGTGGCCTGCAGCCGCGAACCCCGCCCGCCGGCCAGTGTGTCCAGTGAGTCATCAGCAGCCGCGGGCGGCCTCCCCCCCCCCCCCCCCTCCCGCGGAAACTTCGCGAGGGGTTCCCCGGAGACCGCAGAACAAATAAAGCCTGCTCGACGCCGCACTGCATCCTCCCGGGACGTTTCAAATTATATAACACAATTTGGCATTTGCAGCACCCCGACGCCATGAGCTGTGAGGTGAAGAGGCCAATATCACAGCCGAGGAGGACAGTTGTCAGCTCAGTTACCTTATTGCTATAACATTATCTTGCAGCGCACTTCGACATGTGCATGAGCTATAGGAGTCATGAATGCACTTCCACTGACAACTTGCTAAGATATGCTGATATCTGCTATCTGCCCGCTGCCATTGGTTGTGTCTAATCCAGCCTCTCTGTTTGCAAACTTGATTGTCTATCGTAAGCTACTTGTAAGCGTCTGATTGATGCCACGTATAGGTATGGTATGGCACATCGAAGACGCCTCTAGAACAAAATTATGTCGGCTAGCATTGGAATGGACGCAATGGAGCACTTCAATTTGTATTACATACTCGTAAAACTCTTCCTAAGTCAATCTTCCTTCGTAGGTCAACTTGTTGGATTGCATTGTGCCAATGTGCATATGACACCTAACTTTTGGGAGCTGTTCAAGGCATGAACAGTGCACGGTGCTTTTTATATTCAGCAGGTGCCTTGTTTACTTTCATTGACGATTTTCCATGGTTCATGTTTACCCGTTAGTGGTAGGGAAATGTCAACCGGCCTGGTCTGCCCTAGGTGCTATATCGACCGCCGGTCCCTACGCTGTTGAAAAGCACCGCTATGTGGTGTGGTGTAGTGTTTATGTATAGTCGACTACAGAATGATGTTCCACTCCTCAGAAGCTATCAGTTGACCGGAGCGCTAAGTTGTGCCGTTTATCACGCAATTAAGCGTGTCGATTGTGAGCATTGGTACACTCGGGGGCAGATTGATGTTCCACCACTCCCTACCTATCTCGGGCTCCCATGGCTCAGCACTGGCTGCTGCCAGTGGCAGCACAGGCAGCACTGGCACTGGCAGGCAGTGCTGACCCGTGCTGAGGGCAGGCAACACTGGCAGCAGCCACTGCTGATCCATGGGAGCCCGATTGGGTAGGGAGTGGTGGAACATCAATCTGCCCCCGAGTGTACAAAGCTATAATTTGTGAACTCAGCCCGTGTGATGCGGCACAGCCTACCACTCCAGGCAAGTAATTGCCTGTGAAAAGTGGAACATCATTCTGTAGTCGACTATACCCTGCCTACCCGCCAGGTTCGCCTACCACCGCGAGGGGCTGAGCGCCGGTGAGCTGCGCGTCCTACTGCACCCGGTGAGTGACGCCGAGCTGCTCGGGTACCCGGCGGATCACAGCGGGGACACGGTGCTGGCTCACAGCTCCGCTGACGTGGCCGGCGCCTGGAGCTCGGCTGAGATGATCTACACCTACCCCGGTAGACACACGGTGAGAAGGGGAAAACGCTGAGAGCGGTGACTGAACACAATTGGTGCAATGATGACCGTAAATTTTCACTTTCGCTCATTAGGCGTTTACATGAGCGAAAGTGTAATGTAAATGCTCTCCGTCAATGACGGGATCGTATTTAAAATTTCGCTTTTGACTGTTGAAAGTGCAAGCTATTTCTAACTCATGCGAATAAAATATCGTCGTTTAGGAAACGAATGCAAAATCAGGCTACAAGGGGTTGAATTGTGGCAGCGATGACGTCTTCTATCTCCCGCGGGCAGATTGTGTTCGAGGCGATCCCGTGCCGGTCGCGTCGTGTTGGCTCGTGTAGTCCCGACTACCGCGGCCACATCGCCGTCGACTCGGTACGTCTGGCCCCGGACGGGTGTCTGGGACACTGCACCTTCGACGGCGGCGCGTGCGGCTGGACCCAGGACGACAGCGACGACTTTCAGTGGGGGCTGAGCCGCGGCAGCCTCAGCCGCGACACCGGCCCGAGGGCGGTGAGTCAGTGGGGCCAGATAGGTGAATCGATGCGGAGTGGGGACAGATGGTCTGGTAAGACAGAAGAGGAGTAATAGGCGAGTCACGATGGACACAGGGTGGTGAGTTTGTCGGAATAGTGGGTCCCGAGCGGTGTTCAGTGGGGATAATGGCCCGAGGAGGCGAGGGCTTTGGTTTGTACTTTGTACCTTCAAGATTACCGGCGCTGTTACTGGTCAACGTCATTACTTTGATCAGCAGTACTGTCTCAATTTTCCGGTAAACTTTCCCTCAAGACACGACCTCCAACTCCCGTCCCTGCGGCTCCGGTCTGTGAATACCGCTGGGCCACTCCCGCCACGGCGGACCACTGAACCCCTGACCCCACACACCCTATCCGTGTCACCAACAGGACCACGGCAGCGAGCTGTTCGGCAGCACCTCAGGCGGCTACATGTTCGCCAGCTCGGCGTTCCCGCGCCGGCCGGGCGACCGGGCGCGCCTGCTGAGCCCCCAGCTGTCCGCCGGCCAGCCGCGCTGTTTCCGTTTCTGGCTGTACCTGTTCGGCCCGGGCGTGGGCACGCTGCGCGTCCTGCTGCTGGCTGGCGACCGGCGGCAGGAGCTGTGGCGGCTCTCCGGGCCGGCTGGTCAGCAGTGGCACCAGGGACTGGTCACTGTCTCGGCAGAGGCCGGCACCTTCAGGGTGAGCAGAGGCGGAGAGGAAGGGAGGCAGCGTGGGGCGACGTGGGTCGATGGGCAGTACGGGGGTAGGAGGAGAGAGATGTTTGATTAAACTTATCACTGGGTTGTCTTGGTGGAGGAGGTCGGGATGCCTGTTATGACACTGAAGGCTGCGACATCCTTTTGACCTGTTCTGCTGTGTGACACCCCGCTGACCTGCCATGACCTGCGACCCGCTGACTTGCCCTGACTTGTGGCCCGCTGAATTGCGATACGTGACTCGTGACACCTGACTGACCTCTAACATTTGACTGACATCATCTGACCTGTGACCCTCGCTGACCTGCTCTGAGCTGTAACTGCCCGCTGACCTGCCCTGACCTGTGACCCCTGACCTTCCCCGATAAGTGACCCGATACCATGACCTATGACCCTTCGACTGACCGGCCCTGACCTGTGACCCTCCGGCTGACCTATCCCGACCTGTGACCCTCCGGCTGACCCGCACTGACCTGCGTCTCAGCTGGCGCTGGAGGCGGAGCTGGGCACGGAGCGGCTCGGCGACATCGCCGTCGATGACGTCTCGCTGGAGAGCGGCATTTGTCCGGCGGCCCCGCAGACGGCCGCGCCCTGGTCTTCGGGCTGCACGTTCGAGGTGAGTGGTCTCCAGCGAGTGGCCACTGGGCCCTGAGTCGCCCTGAGCGGGTCGGACAGTTACAAGTACTGCAGCTGACTCGCAGCTGTGTGACCGGCCGAACAGCTCAGATGCGTTGCCTCACCAGCACGAGTGGCATATCCAAATGCATTCAGCATGTCGATGGTTAATGTGTATGTAAATAGGTGCAATATGCTGACAATTTTATTTGCGTATCTTAAAGAACAATCATTTACAATTTCTGTCACACCTTATCAGCATATATGTATATTCACATGATTCGCACCAAATCAATTCAAAATGTCAATCATTGCGATTAGCGTGCACGCCTCGTACATTAACCCGCGCGGGGCTGGGGTCTCCAGCCGAACGCGCGGGGCTGGGGGGGGGGGTAAATTTTACCCCCCCTGTTATCTCCCGAACTAATGGTCCGATCTGGAAAATTCAAACGCCAATCGAAAGATCTCATCACGAACAACTAAAAACATGTACTTAATTTTAAGTTTGAGGTCAAGGTCAAGGTCAGGTCAAGGGTACAAATTGCAAGTTCCTACAGTATCGGCCTTGCACCGTAGTTGCCGAAGAATGGAGTCATGGACTGAGACTGATCGCCCAAAACGTGTTCTTAGGCCACCAAGACAATATTCGTTGCATACAATATCATTCAGAGGTCAAGGTCAAGGTCAGGTCAGGTCAGGTCAGGTCAGGTCAGGTCACCAAAAACAAAATATAGAAAAGGGCATGTGCGACACATGTTTTATGGGTCATTTTACTCATAGAATTCAATAGGCACACTCAATAAGTGATATGGACCACCTCTGGATGAATTTCAGGTCGAGGTCAGGTCAAGGTCAGGTCAAGTGAGGTCAAATTTTGAAGTTGGTTATTAAGGCCTAAAAAGGTGTCTATCTGATGCAGTTTTTCACGGCGAATCGAATGGTGCTACTTTTGTTTCCGTACGAGGTCTAGAACTTCCAAAAAAGTCATTTTTAAATTTTTGTGTGTCGTGACGTCATACAATTTTGAATAACTCCCACATTTTTGAACCGATTCTTGTAAAACTTGGTATGTAGGTGCACATAGACCACTTCTCTGACATATATTCCGGTTTTTTCGATACACTCAAAGTTTTGGATTTTATAGCTATTTTCCCAAAAAAATCAGTTTTTTGAAAAAATTTGGGCCAAAATCCAAAATTTTCGAAACACCGAGATAGCCATTTGATAGACAAAGTAAAATTACGTATATCCTTTTTTGTTACGTCTTGATTCCTTTAAAAATGAAGATGTTAGCGGCGTTTGAACTTTTGCCGTTTTTTGAGGCGAAAATGGCGAACATGACGTCACTAAAACGTCAATTTCTCAAAAATTTTCCGACGGATTTCGCTCAAATTTTCAGGGAACGTGTCAAATTGATGTAAGAAAAGGTACTGAAAGTTTGGCGGCGCTGCGCGCCGCCGTTTTTGAGATATTGCAAAAATTCGCGAGGGGGGGTAAAATTTACCCCCCCAGCCCCGCGCGGGTTAATATGCACAACAGAGCAGACTTACAACCATATTTAACCATCACTTTCTCCATATCCGTCCGTTTACCGTGCTAATTTCGCCCTCGCATTCCGATTGTAGCGGCGGCCCCACAGTATTTCACAGCATACGACGTCCCTAATTTATGTTCAGGTGGACACGTGCGGTTGGGCCGGTGTCGAGGGCGACCGCGGCCTCTGGGAGCGGGTGGTGGCCGCGGCCACGGACGGCGTCCCAGCCACCGACCACACGACCGGCCGGCCCGGCGGCGGCCTGGTGCGTCTGGGGCCGGCCGACCCGCCGCCGCCCGGCCACATGGCGCGCCTCCTCTCCCCGCGGCTCGACCGGCCCGACGGCGCCGCCACCGACGCGTGCCTTACGTTCAGGTGGGTCCGCTGACGTCAGATCCATCTGACGTTCAAGCGAGTTGGCCGCCGTGAAACACATCTCACGTTCATTGAAGTTCACCCGAAGCTTTTAAAAATTCGAATATCCTTCTATTATAGCAGTCTTGGCTTTCGGCTCCCTAACGGTTAGTTTGTTTCACAAGAATACGAAAATGCTTTTACCCGTCATGCAGGCACCAGCGTGCTTATTTGCAAAAGACATTTCTATTAAAGATGCTGATTATAGTCGCGCTGCGCACATGCACAATTTCAACACAACGATTTCCAACTCTAGGTAGGTATATCGACATCACTCGTTTTTTCTATCAGCAGCTAAATGGTAACAATGACAGCCAAATACAATGGTACTAAATACAAATACAAATACCAAATACCTAGATGAAGTGTCACTTGTGAACTATATCCGGAAATTACCTCTAAGATTGGTCAACAACTAAAGGCCGCCGTCCACTGGTAGAGTACGCGCTGGGGCGGTTCAGCGCCGGAAGCGCGATGAATCGCAGGCAGCTGATTCTTCGGTGGCTGTTGGGCGCCGAATCACGCGCTGACGACTGAAGATTACTTTACGGCTCCTGACGACTTGAAATACTTCAACTTTTCAACGCGTTCTGGGTACTGGACAATAACGCGCAAAATGCGCGCATAACCATTGAATGGCGGAGAAAATCATTCAATTTATTCGAAGCAAATACGTCAAACGAAGCTCATTGACAATTTTAAGCATGCGAATCACAAGTAATTTTTGATCAAGCACAACATCACTTCTTAAATAGTCCCCAAGCTACTTCCCGAACGCAGTTTTGGAGCCGACCTAGGGATATGCAGAAGGTAGGCATGCAAGCAGGACGGCTCGGTGGTGGCTGTCACCAGCTAGGTACTGCGCAGCGCCCGTGGACTCCGTCTGATCGACGCTCCTCGGGGCTGGTGAGTCCGCGGTCGGCGCTCGCGCTGGGCGTGTCACGCTCGGCCCAGTTTCCCTAGACTCCACCTGACTGATGCTCTAGGGGGTTGGTGAGTCGGCGCTCGCTCAAGAGCGTGTCTCGCTCTGCTCAGACGCGTGGGCCGCCTCCTCGGCCTCATCTTTTTCCAGCTTCTTTAGGCACTCAAGCACCTTACTGCGAACTTCATTGACGTCGTAGATGGGAACTAGCTTGATCTGGTTTCCGACGGCCTGCTTCGTGGCCAGAATGGCCTCCAGCTGACTCATAAAACGTTTGGCGAACTCTTCAAACTCCGCTGCTTCGAATTTCGCAGTGGCATCATCGACGGCGTGCGCGGCCGTTCGGATCGGGGTGGCCTCCTCCATTGCCACGCGGTACGTTTTGCCACCCTCTTCAATGCGGTACACCTGAGTTTCTCCGAACTTCCTTCCATGGTCTTCGATGCCTTCCAGCTTCTGTAAACCAAACAAATAAACACATAAACCAGTTAGTTAGAAGTCAGTGAGTGTATGTGTGTACGGCTGGAGTATTTAATGGTGACAGGGTTTAGACCAAGATGTTTAGCTTGTAATCTTCCCACCTGTGCCTCGTTTCATAAAGCGAGTCCGTAACTTACGCCGGTTTTTGGTCTTGCATTGCAAGCGCATGTGAAGCGATGAATTTATTTCCCCTCTCCCTTCTGTTCTTGCTTGCAAAATAAATAAATTCAATGATTCAATCTATCGTCATCGCTTCACATGCACTTGCAATACAAGACCTAAAACCGGCGTAAGTTAACGGACTCGCTTTATGAAACGAGGCCCTGGTTGGTAAACAAAGGACATTCATAGACAAACATTTACCTAATTACATTTTTTGGTAACTCATGTAACCGAAAAGTGGCCGAGGTGAGCGCATGACGATACATTTCAATACCAATAACGTTTGTTGTTCAAGTTGAAGCAGCTTATCTATTCGTAATTAGCAGCCCTCCTTTCTGCAAAGTCCGCTTTGCCCCGCCCCTACCTTGCTGATAGCCTCTAGAAAGGTCATCCGAGGTCATTTGAGGCTACAAACAGATTTTTGCCAATAACTCTCGATTGGAAAGAGATAGAACACTGGGAGTGGGGATGGCTTAAATTGTGTTTGTCTTGTCGAGACGCATCGAATGACATGCAACATGACCTATTTGGGTCACCACGTGACCTTGAGGCTTGACCTGAGGTCAAAATTTGACCTTGACTTTTCCAGGTAAAAAATATATATGTTTCGAAGCGACTGAAGGAGAGAAACACGATAGTGCCATTGCCAATTCTTCATCTTTGCTGGTTCAAAAGTTATTCTTTGCTGGTTCAAAAGTTATTCGTGATAAAACTTTTATCCAAAAACAGCTATTTTCACAATATTTGACCTATGGAGGCTTAACCGTTGACCAGAGGTCAGTTTTGATGATGAACTTATCAAAAGAAGAGTTAAAAAGCTATCGATTGCTTTCCCATGCATTTTTCTAGCTATCATAGTTCCTGAGATAACTGCATGTTTTCTGAAAAAATATAATGACATTTGGCAAATTTTGACCTTTGATGACCTCCAGTAACCCCAATATTGCTCGAAGATGAAAAATGACAAAAAATGGTAACATGTGCCCCCCCCCCCCACCCCCACTAGGACGAAGTTGGCTGAGACCGCCACTGGGGCGCGGGTTAAGATACCAAATTATTGCTTCCAAATGACGTCATATATGAACAGCGAATGCCCCGCAAATATAAAAAGTAAGAGCCTTATATAAAACAAAACGGTTCATATTTTTCGGTGAACTTTGGTCGATATTTATTTTTAATCTAACTGAACCACGAGACATCACTTTCATGCCAATTCATGAACTTTTGAAGGAGGAAGGAGGATCCCTTTAACAGGTTGTCTTGGAACGCAGAGGCATAGACGGCGGAACGGGGAGGACACCCGGGCACCGTGCCCCCCTTTGATTTTGGCATTTTAACATTAGCCCTATGGGCGTTGCATGGAAAGAATGGGACCAAAAGTCGGCAGTGCCCCCCCCTTAATTGAAGGTGTTCCGTCGCTACTGCGCAGAGGCCAGAATTGGATAATGCATTTGCCGATAATGGTATCCGGATCGGAATAAACATTGATCTATAACACGCGCCGGGCGGGGGGAGTGTTCGGACACTCCCTTGCGGATTTTCGCAGATAGGTATCTCAAAAATGGCGTCGCGGGGTGACGCCGTTTTTGGCACACCTGTGCAGTCTACACAACGCACCGGGTAAATTGCTGCCCGAAATTAAGAATTACAAGTTAACCCGCGCCCCACGGGGGGGGGGCTATTCATAGCCCCCCTCCCATTTTTCTGCAATAACTTCTAAACCGCTTGGCATATCGACGCCAAACTTTCAGTACCTTCGGGTGCATCAATTTGACATCTTTTGTCAAAATATGAACTTCGTAGCTACCATAGGTCGGCCGGAAATGACGTCAGAGTGACGTCATGTTCGGCCGAAATCGACGCAAAACATTGAACCACGGGAATCATTCCCAAGAGCTCAGTTTTTAAGCTAGCTCCAATTTCTTTGCATGACAGGACTCAAAATCACGGGCGTAGGAACGTCATGAAAAGTGGGTGGGCCACCCTGTTGAGGGGCCTCCTTTTCCAGGGGGGCCCCCTATTTTCAGGGGCCTCCAACTTTTTCATCGTACTGCTTTCAAGTATGACCTCCAAATCTAGCTTCTGAGATCGGGCAGATGTACCCAGGCCCCAGGGGCCAGGGGCGTAAGTCGTAACCGCTTAACCCTCGCCCGTAAACGGCGATCTGCCACCTTCGCCCATGCAGGGGGGGGGGGGGGTTGGTGCGACCCCCCCCCCTTGGCGTTTGAAAACGGAGCGTCGTAGAGCTTAGCGGAAAAGACCAACGGATTGCTCTCGCCGAGATCTCGCGATTGGTGGTATATTTTTTGGTCCTAGGTCAACATTTGACCTACTTTTGACCGGTCAAAGGTCAAATTTTCGGAAAAATAGACTTTTTCAACTTTCCGCGGCGATTGCGGCAAAACGGTGGGAGATATCGACTTGAAACCTTCACTATCGTGCTCCTTGATCAATTCTCTATCGTTTGGTATGTATTTCGTTTCCCTAGCTCTAAAAATGGCGCGTTGGGAGCGCCGGAAGTCGGCAAGGTCACAGTCGGCGGCAGAAATTCGAAAAATTAAAAATTTAATTTTTTTAAATCTGATTGTATTTTTGGATTTGGGAGGTCCATTTGCTCCCTATAGAAGCTAATATTGCTGCATAATCCCATTGAGGTGACAAGAATTAGCAAAATAGTGGTTCGGGCGCTTTTCAAAAATAGTACCGGACGCTGTTCCTCTTGTGACGTCATAGCTCCGTGACCTGACCTGACCCGGTCAAGTTTCTTATACCATATGATAGCCAATACTTGCCCCAACATGCATGGGAAGTTTCATCACGATCCATCAACCGATGTCCGTACCACCGGCAGGAAACCTCGGGCGTTGGCACTCAGTTTGTGAAAATCCGGCCGGAGGCTGTTCCCTTTGTGACGTCATAACTCCGTGACCTGACATGACCCGGTCAAATTTTTTTTTTATCAAAAGATGCGCAAGGTTTGCCCCATAAGGTACCCAAAATTTGGCGGCGCTGCGCGCCGCCGTTTTTGCACTATTTCCGAAAAGCCTCGGGGGGGGGGGGGGTTGCACCAACCCCCCCCCCCCCTACATGGGCGAGGGTTAAGCGAACAGCGCGGGAAGTCCGCACTATTCTTAAAAGTTATTCCCCTCTCCGATTTTTTTATTTTAGAATCTATTTGTCGCAAACGGCGCATGACCCCTAAAAACCCTTATACAAATGTCTTCCTCGTTTCCCAGGCGCCCCTAGCTCCATAGGCGCCCCTCTTTGGCATATAAGCGCCCTATAGTCATCATCAGAGACATCCCTATATGACCAACAGGCGCCCCTTGTTGCATAAAATGTGCCCTTGTCTTAGGCGCTACTCTTTTATTGACATTAGAGGCGCCTCCCTTTGCCATGCCGGCGCCCCTGTTTCGTATGAATGCACCCCTATGGCATTGATAGGCGCCCCTCTATTGCATGTGGACGCCCATATATGTAGGCCTCGGAGGCGCCCCTCTATTGCATGTACATAGGTGCCCTTACTGCCTCAGAGCCGCTCCTCTTTGGCATGCAGACGCCCGTCTTTCGTACGGAGGAGCCGCTATGGCATTGAAAGTCGCCCCTCAACTGCAGTCTGCATGTCGACACCCCAGTAGGCATCATATGTACCGTCTTTCGCAATCAGACACCCCTATGAGCATCACAGGCGGCCGTATGGGCATCGCAGGCGCCATGGGCGTCGAAAACGGAGGGACAGGGAGACGCGTCCCTTCGGTTGAGGAATCCGAGAGGCAAATCCCCCAAAATAAACACCCGAGGATTCTTAAAAATAACTATTTGCAGAATAGTCAACTCCGACCGTCTCCGGCTTCAACCCCGCAGTCGTGCAGACTTACATTAAATTTCCAACTTCTAGGAAACAAGCTGCACGGTTGATGCAGGACCACAAAACTTAGATTCATGTTGAATGATGTTGAGGGTTTCTTTGAAAATGAGCCCTATTATTATTGAAAGATAAGCAAGTAATAGCCTTTGGCTCATTGTATAATAGACAAAAGAAATATTCTTTTCTTTCCATTATTCTTTTCTTTTCTTTTCCATATTCTTATATTATATTCTTCCATTTCTTTTCCATATTCTTTTCTTTTCTTTTCTTTTCTATATTTCTATATTCTTTTCCATTTCTTTTGTCTATTATACAATGAGCCAAAGGCTATTACTTGCTTATCTTTCACAAAACTTAGAGGCTGCTTGACTCGGTGACCCGACCTTAGGTGTTCTGACCTCTTACATGCTACAAGGCTTGCTTGTGTTTTGTGTTTTGTGTTTTGGGGCTGTATTTTGACAAATGTTTTTGCCATTTTTCGCGACGCTTCGCGCCGCCGATTCCTACAGCAGTCAAAAAGAGAGATTGTGGCTGTAATATCTCCCCTCCTCCTACACGGGCATGAATGCATTATGTATCAGATTCAGATTGGTGGCATGCGTCAACAATTGGTACACCCTAAAAGAAGAGCAGTGGCTTTGCCCCTAATTGTGTCAAATTGAATCGGACTTCGGATGTCTACTGTAAAAAAATCCGGCTTGTAGGTACGACCTTTAACACAGATAGTGTATTGGGCTAAGACTTAACCCGCGCCCTGATGGGGGGGGGGGGGCCATTTTGGCCCCCCCCCCCCCCCCTGTGGTTTTTCTTAAATAGCGAGAGCCAAATTTTGGGTACCTTACCGGGCATCAATTTAACACCTTCACACAAAATTTCAAGTCACAGGTCACCTCAGGTCAGGAGTTATTGTGGTCAAACTGAGGTCATGTTCGAGCAAAAATGAGCAAAAAACATGACATCTTGAAACGCTCACCAATTCTACAGTTAACAAGCAATTTTAAAGTTCTTTATGTCGGTGTGTAGAGAAAAGACGGCGCTACAAAACTGCTGTCTCGGATTTTCGAAATTTTGGGATTTTGACCCCCAAAAATAAAAAATTGATTTTTTTTAGAAAAACTCAAAAAATTTCCAATTTTTTTTCGAATTTCGAAAAAAACCGGAATATATGTGATAGTCCCTACGCTCTTCGATATACATACCAAATTTTAGATCGATACCTCTTTTTTTGGCCAAGTTATAGCAAAAAAACTGTTAAAAATTGATGACGTCAAATTTTTGAACTCAATTTTTAGCAATTCTAGACCTGGTAGCGCAAAACGGAGACCACCATTGAACTCCCCGTGACGAGCTGCATCGAATCGATACCCATTTTATGCAAAAATATCAACTTTGAAATTTGACCTAATTTGACCTGACCTTGACCTGACCTTGACCTGACCTTGACCAAAACGTGACCTAAGCCGGCCCTTAAGTCTGTCTGACCCACATAATCGCATTTGTCATGTAAAATGGACCATAAAACATGTATCACACGACACTTTCATATTGTGACCCCCCCCAGTGACCTGACCTCTGTGACCTGACCTGGTATCAGTGACCTCAAATAGCAAAATATGTGTTTGAAGAACATTTCTCCACCGATGATTTTCAATGAAATGCATTTTACTCGATTTTACAACGCATTTCTTGAAATGCCTGTAAACGGTGAAAATTCGACCTTTGACCTGACCTGTGACGTCATCGGTTTGACCGAGGTCAATGAAATTGGGTCACAAGGTAGTTCCCCGTTGGGGCTATCCAACACCATTTACCGCTTGTCGCTATATTGCGTGGTTCTCGAGATCTGAGGGGGGGCCAAAATGCCCCCCCCCCCCCCCCCATCAGACCGCGTTGCTCGGCAGACCCCATCTGGGCGCGGGTTAAGAGTGCAGCGACAATACCTACTTTTGGGTTTTAAGTCTGCCGATATGTCCCCCCCCCCGCCCCCCAGTAAAAAATCCATGGCGACGACCCTGGCAGGCGCTCTTCTCTTGCATACAGGCGGGCGCCCCTTTTCCTATGAATTCATATCAATTATCAACTCTCTTTCGCATGTAGGCGCCCTTATCACCTACGCGCCGGCGTTGGACTCTTATATGCAGAGGGCGGCATGAGACTTATCAGAGCTAAAGCGATAGAGCTTGCCAGGCGCCTTCAGAAGCCCTGTGTGGTTCTTAGAGACCGCATGATGCTCTCAGACGCAGGAGGGGCCCTCGGAGTCGACAGTGTCAGTGTGGGACCTTCAGAGTCGCCAATGGGTGCCCGACAGATGTGGACCCTCAGGGACGCCGGTATGGGACATAAGAGCTCGGTGAGAGCTTGTGTGGTGTTTCAGTGGCCTTTGAAGCCGTTAAACATCAACATGGTGCTCTCAGGCGCCGGTGAGTCCTCAGAGTCACCGGTGTGGGGCCTTCAGAGCTCAGAGATACTGGTGTGGGGCCCTCAGAGGTGTCGGTGTGGGTCCTTCTGATGCACCTATAGAGCCTTGAGATGCATAGGTGTGTGGCCCATAGAGGCGCCGGTGTAGGGCCCCCAGAGCCACCGATATAGGGCCTTAAGAGACACTGGTATGACCCTCAAAGGCGCCGGTGTGTGGCGCTCATAAACACTGGTGTGGAGCCATCACGGGCGGGTGGAGCCGTTAGAGGCCGGAAAGAGCCCTTAGATGCCTACAAGGAGCCTTCAGAAGCCGGCGTGGCACCCATATGGAGATAAGCGTGTCTACTTAGGAGCCCTTGCGGTGCTCTCATGAGCTCTGTGGGGCCCTAACAAGCCGAAATATGGCCCGAGTTTTTTTTTTCAACGGCCAGTTGCCGCCACATGGCTCTTCGGGCTATTATTCTCAGGTGCCTCCTCTGCCTAGTTTGAATAGAAGGGCCTCTCAGACCATCAGTCTCGGAGGCCTATTCTGGCCACCATCAGTCTCAGGGGCCTCCTTTGGCAAGTATTGATAGAAGGGCCTCTCAGATCACCAATCTCAGCGGCTTGCTCTGGCTAGTATAAACAGAAGAGCCTCTCAGATAATTAATTTCAGGGTCGTCTCTTAGCTACTTATGAATAGGAGGGGCTCTCAGACCCTCAATTTCAGGGACCTCCTCTGCCGATTATGAATAGTAGGGCCTCTCAAACCACCAGTCTCAGGTGCCTCCTCTGGTCAGTATGAAAAGAAATGCCTCTCAGACTCAGACCATCAGTCTCATGGGCCTCCTCTGGCTAGTATAAATAGAAGGGCCTGTAAGACCATCAGTCCCAGGGGCCTCCACTGGTTAGTATAAGTAGAAGAGCCTCTCAGACCATTAATCTCAGGGGGCTTTTGTGGCCAGTATAAATAAAAGGGCCTCTCAGACCATCAGTCTCGGGGGCCTCCTTAGAACAGTGTGGATAGAGGGGCCTCCTCAGATTCACTATAGGACCTCTATGACCACCAGTCTCAGGGGCCTCCTGTGGCCAGTATGAATATAAGAGCCTCTCTGACCATCAGTCTCAGGGACCTCTTCTGACTAGTGTGGATAGAGGGCCCTCCCAGACCACCGGTTTCAGGGGCCTCCTGTAGCCAGTATGAACAGAAGGGCCTCACAGCCCATCAGTCTCAGGGGCCTCTTCTGCCTGGTGTGAATATGAGGGCCTCTCAGACCATCAGTCTCAGGGGCCTCCTCTGCCTAGTGTGAATATAGAGCTTCACAGGCCATCAGTCTCAGGTGACTCTTCTGACTAGTGTGGATAGGGGGACCTCCCAGACCACAAGCCTCAGGGGCCTCCTGTGGTCAGTATGAATAGAAGGGCCCCTCAGTTTATCAGTCTCATGGGCTTCCTCTACCTGGTGTGATTATACACTGTAAAAAATGTCACGAGCCAATTCTATGACAAGGAGTGGGTTACACGGTCGTCCATTGTACCAGGCGCGGATACAAGGGGGGGGGGCCATGGGGGCCATGGCCCCCCTTGGCCGATTTTTTTCAAAAATAAAATAAAAAGTTAAAAAGCTGAAAAGGGGGCCTCCTGAAAATAAAGTGGCTATTCATGTTGAGATGTTGCCTGAACAGCTAGATAAGCTCAATAGACGCAGTTTTTTTTGGGGGGGGCCAACAAGTGGGAAGATGGGGCCTCCAACAGGTGGGATTATGGGGGCCTCCTGGTTTCTAATGGCCCCTCCCTTGGAGATTTTCTGGATCCGCCTCTGCATTGTACCTTGCTGTTATATATAGGGACATTATCAGCCTGAGCGTTGTTAGTTAAAGAGTGCCCTCGTAAAACAATTGGTTACAAACGGTAACCTAATAACTTAAATGCTTCCCTAACACCCCTTCCTGCTAATCAACAGATTTCGCGCTGTGTCGGAAAACTACGCATAGTCTCATAATTATATCCGCCAGAAGCTTGTTGCATGCTAGTTACATGCGTGTTTCATTATCGTGTCATATTATTATTATGTCGGCTAATGAGGCACCGCCCTGCACGTGCTTTAAATATAATCCTGCGCACACGCCACCTACACTGTAAAAAAACTTACAAGCCCCTCGTGGAGGAATTCTCAGCGCAAAAATAACATTGCAGGAGCGTGTAAATTTGGCTAATTTTAGGCTAGTTGCCGAGTAACAAGCTTGTTCGACAAGGCTGTGCCTCGTATGCATACGACCACCGTGCTCCACCTAGTTTGACAACACGCACGTAAATAGCGTGGGTAGTGCGTCTACTAGGTGTCATAACAGCCCCTGCCTGGTAAGGTAACTAGCCACTGCCTACTAATCCATACCCAGTAATGGTACTAGCCCCCAAGGCTAGTAGTGGTACTAGCTCAAGGCCAGTAGTGGCACTGGTTAACTAGTACCACTACTGGCCTTCGGGGTCGAGGCATGCTGTAAAAAAATCTTACAAGCCCCTTGTAGGAAAACCGCTGGCGCAAAAATGAGCATGCAGCGACGTGTAAAAATCGCCTCATATTTAGCTAGTAAGAGGGTACAAGCTTGTTTCGTTAGTAAATGACAAGCCCACGCCTCATAAACCGAGCACCCCCGTGTCAGCCCCTCGTTTCGTTATTCGGTACCTCGTTTGAAAACGAGGGCAAAACCAGCAGATCGGTACGCCGATTAGGCTCCTTAGCAGGACTCGCCTGATAACCCAACCAGCTAGCGCCTGCTATTGCTGCCCAGTAGTAATACTAGCCCAATTGCGTCACCCCCCCCCCTCCTTCTCCCCAGCCGCCCCTCCGACTGGTGGACGACCCGGCCAACGACAGCCACGACAGCGTGCCAGCCACGTTACAAAAAAAAACATACACAAAAATAACGTTTATTACTTATTAGCATACGATACAAAATATCTAAATATATACATATTACAATATCATAGTGGAGTGGTGTAAAAGCTGATTCGAGTCACCACCAATAACATTCACAAAATAATACGGTTGCATGAGACACGATCGGGCACTTCCACGGGCTCTGACGCAACGGCACTTACAACAGGCGAGTGAGCAAGTTGATCCTGCCATGTCAGGTACATTGTGCACTGTGCAGTCCATCAAATATTTGCCATACTTTGCAGATTCAAGCAAGTATTTTTTTCTGGGCGAGGCTTACCAACAGAAATATCGCTGACTTCCGGTATACCTTCATGCCTCAGTCTCCCACAACTTTAAGCAGCTCTGCAAACAGAAAAGAAAATTAACTGCTGATTTTAAAATATCAGTGAGGATGGCTTTATTATCTACATCAACTGACTTTTGTATAAGATAAATCAATGTGAGGCAATATGTGTAGCTTACACATTTGGAAAAAAGGCTAGACAGCAACTGAAAGAAAGTCCGTCTTCCAATAGTCGGAATTCAAACGAAACAGTGGCCCACAACGGTCAAGGGGTGAATCCTATGACGCAACATGTGTTCAGAATATTACAAAATAAATAAAATGTCCCCCATTGCTACGTAAATATCATACAATATAACGTACCTTCGAAATATCCCAGTCCGAGAACTTCACAACGCACCGTGCCACAACACAACCGCACCAACCGCCGGCAGCCGCAGAACTGAACAATGGCGGCCGGAAATGACGGCCCCGCGCCGGAAGTGAAGGACGCGTTTTAGAAGCAGTCTCAGACTCGTCGCTGCTCACCGTAGCAGGGATTTATGAGGCACTACCGAATCAAAGTCGTTTCGCCTCATTCGGCAACACGAAAACCCTACCAGGACTAGTCCGATGATGAGTTTCCGACTAGGTGGCGTGTGCGCAGGATTATATTTAAAGCACGTGCAGGGCGGTGCCTCATTAGCCGACATAATAATAATATGACACGATAATGTAACACGCATGTAACTAGCATGCAACAAGCTTCTGGCGGATTTAATTATGAGACTATGCGTAGTTATCCGACACAGCGCGAAATCTGTTGATAAGCAGGAAGGGGTGTTAGGGAAGCATTTAAGTTATTAGGTTACCGTTTGTAACCAATTATTTCACGAGGCCACTCTTTAACTAACAACTCTCAGGCTGATAATGTCCCTATATATATCAGCAAGGTGCAATGGACGACCGTGTAACCCACTCCTTGTCATAGAATTGGCTCGTGACATTTTTTTACAGTGGCACTGGGTCGACGGAATTCCGTCGACGGAATTCCGTCGACCAGTGCCCCCGACTCTTGACCGCCACCCGCAAGTAAACAGACTGAGTAGCGCTGCAGCACATTTATTCGGGCACGAGAACGAGAACGAGAACAATAACAGCGCCAGGACAATAACTATAACTTTAACAACAACAACAACAACAACAACAACAACAACAACAACTAACTGAATAATTTTCAATAAGGTTTCTTAAATAACCACCATCAAACATTTGTGATTTTTTCATTCATTAGCTCTGCACCGGCGGCAGTCGCGGGGTGCAGGTAGGCCAGGACATACATGGCCCCATTCTTTACCTGCAGAGAAGTCTGTAATGGGTGAAAAAAACGAATATTAACATTATTATTATCATAAGGCATACCAATCTGGAAAATGATTAAATTAAAGTTGAATAAAGTGATAGATTCCTGCCACAAGCTAGCTGAAGTCCCAAACATATAGCTATTCTGACTTGGATAGACGATACCGGCGCACTTCTGCCAACGACGGGCGACATTATGCGATACTATACATCTTCTAAGAAGCTCAACAACATAATAACTTTTGTTTACAAATGGACAACCTTTTTGTTGAGCACACAGCAAATGATACAAGATGCCTCACCTTCAATCAAGCCAAAGAGCAGTTGGGCAGACACACACAGTAATGGCGACGCAACACAAAATGGACGCCGGCTCCCGGAAGCGGGGGGGGGGGGGACTCCTTCTGAAAGCAGCCACAGACTCCTAGGTTGTAACATGCGACGAGGATAGCTATGAGGCACATCCTCATAGCCATCCAAAGCCGCTGACCACGCAAGCTTGCCAGCACGTTTACCAGCTGCAGGCGTTCGTGACAACAAGCGGGGTTGCACGCAAGGTTATCCGTTTAGTAGGTGCCAGCCGGGGCCTCGTCAGCTGAGCTAATAGCGAAATGACCTAATTGAGGGACACGCTAAAAACTGGCCGAGAACAAGCCAACGGCGGGTAACACTGTGAGGCTGTGCGTAGTTCATTAACACTGCGCAAAATTAGGTTCCTGAACATGTTCTCGCTCGTAGGCATTTGTTCCACAAGCGGCATTGTTAACGTGCATGGCTCTGACTACTAATGTCCATATATGTTGTAACGAGGAGCAAGGGAGGCACTCGTAAAAAATGCTCATTTCAAAATTAGCTAGTGAATTTTTTTTACAGTGTACGAGGGGCTTGTAAGTTTTTTTTTTACAGTGTAGTCGAAAACTCATCATCGGACTAGTCCTGGTAGGGTTTCGTGTTGCCGAATGAGGCGAAACGACTTTGATTCGGTAGTGCCTCATAAATCCCTGCTACGGTGAGCAGCGACGAGTCTGAGACTGCTTCTTAAACGCGTCCTTCACTTCCGGCGGGGCCGTCATTTCCGGCCGCCATTGTTCAGTTCTGCGGCTGCCGGCGGTTGGTGCGGTTGTGTTGTGGCACGGTGCGTTGTGAAGTCCTCGGACTGGGATATTTCGAAGGTACGTTATACTGTATGATATTCACGTAGCAATGGGCGACATTTTATTTATTTTGTAATATTCTGAACACATGTTGCGGCATAGAATTCACCCCTTGACCGTTGTGGGCCACTGTTTCGTTTGAATTCCGACTATTGAAAGACGGACTTTCTTTCAGTTGCTGTCTAGCCTTTTTTCCAAATGTGTAAGCTACACATATTGCCTCACATCGATTTATCTTATAAAAAAGTTAGTTGATGTAGATAATAAAGCCATCCTCACTGATATTTTAAAATCAGCAGTTAATTTTCTTTTCTGTTTGCAGAGTTGCTTAAAGTTGTGGGAGACTGAGGCATGAAGGTATACCGGAAGCCAGCGATATTTCTGTTGGTAAGCCTCACCCAGAAAAAAATACTTACTTGAATCTGCAAAGTATGTCAAATATTTGATGGACTGCACAGTGCACAAAGTACCTGACATGGCAGGATCAACTTGCTCACTCGCCTGTTGAAAGTGCCGTTGCGTCAGAGCCCGTGGAAGTGCCGGACCGTGTCTCATGCAACCGTATTATTTTGTGAATGTTATTGGTGGTGACTCGAATCAGCTTTTGCACCACTCCACTTACCACTATGATATTGTAATATGTGTATATTACGATATTTTGTATCGTATGCTAATAAGTAATAAACGTTATTTTTGTGTATGTTTTTTTTTTGTAACGTGGCTGGCACGCTGTCGTGGCTGTCGTTGGCCGGGTCGTCCACCAGTCGGAGGGGCGGCTGGGGAGAAGGGGGGGGGATGCAATTGAGCTAGTATTACTACTGGGCATCAATAGCAGGCGCTAGCTGGTTGGGTTACCAGGCGAGTCCTGCTAAGGAGCCTAATATAGGCGTACCGATCTGCTGGTTTTGTCCTCGTTTTCAAACGAGGTACCGAATAACGAAACGAGGGGCTGACACGGGGGTGCTCGGTTTATGAGGCGTAGGCTTGTCATTTACTAACGAAACAAGCTTGTACCCTCTTACTAGCTAAATATGAGGCGATTTTTACACGTCGCTGCATGCTCATTTTTGCGCCAGAGGTTTTCCTACAAGGGGCTTGTAAGATTTTTTTTACAGTGTAAGGGCCTCTCAGACCATCAGTCTCAGGGGCCTCCTCTGACTACAGTGTAGATGGAGGGGCCTCCCAGACCATCAGTCTCAGGGGCCTCTTCTGACTATTGAGGATGGAGGGGCCTCCTCTGACTAGTGAGGGTATAGACTAGGGGGCCTCCCACACCGCCAGTGTCAGGGGCCTATATTCTGAGTAGTATGGATAGAGGGGCCTCCCAGACCGCCAGTGTCAGGGGCCTCCCCAGACCAGTGTGGATATTGGGGCCTCCTCAGATCAGGGCCTCCTCCTCAGTGCCTCCTTGGACCCACTAGGGTCCCTTGAAGTCCGTGCGTGGGGATTCGTGGAACTTATTTTTACCGAGTTTGTTTATTCTGGAAGGTGACGACGTCCTCTCAACTCGAGACGGGAGGGCCTCGAGTAAAAAGTGGGGGGGGGCCAAAACACATGGTTGGCCCCCCACCTCAAAAAGTGGGTGGGCACTTGCCCACCTGGCCCCCCCGGTTCCTACGCCTATGCTCAAAATAGACTGCGCTAGCAAACTGCTGTCTCGGATTTTCAAAATCTTGAAAATTGAATATATTAAAATCACAAATTTATATTATCTTTTTTCAAAAAGTTTTTGACTTTTCGAAAAAAAAACGGAATATATGTGATAGAACACATGCTTATGACCTACCCTAGCAAGTTTTAGCCAGATATCTTCGAAAATAGCGGGTAAGGGCGGGTAAGAGGACGCAGGCGACAGGAGTACGCAGCAGCTGTTTCAGTTGCTTAGCAACGCCTCATCAGCGTCATCTCGAGTCCTAAGGAAGCTGTCTCTCACGCGGCTTCGATGGTTGAAAGTGGGCGCGCTACGGGTTCACTTATCTTTTTTAGAGGATTAGACGTGTTTTTCCACATCGCTTTTAGACTTTTTGGGGTGCAGGAAAAGGTGTGACATTTCTCAGGGAGTGGCAATAGAATTTTCATTTTTTCCTATCAAGATACCACGGGGAATCTGGTGCGTGTGCCAAGTCCCAATTGTTTACGCGACGACTGTGGCGCCAGCTCTCAGCCCGCTTTGTGTCTACCGTATGTGTCGGTCATGAGTACGCATTGCCGTGGCGGACAAGAGTACGCAGTTTTCCGAGTGCGTGGTTGTGTTGCATTAGGTAATCCAACTTAGTGTATCAGGCGCGCAACCCCTCAGCAGATTCACGGGATTGGCCAACAAGGTGGATGACACTCGGGGGGACGCCGAGCAGTTGGGGAAACCACGAAGAGCATCACTGTTTCTGGTAGACCAGGGGGCAATGCATTTGCACGACCACAGCGGGGCGCCTCGACTCTGTTAAGAGTGACCGTTTTAGTGGCTGCGGCAATAAAGATAACAATAGTTTAATTACTTGCATGAATGCATTGATTCCAGCGAGTAGGAATGCATACACGTAGTGCGTACTCCACCCGCACGAAGTGCGTACTCTTGTAATGAGTATCGGGCAAGAGTACGCAAATGCAGGGTGTTAGAAAATTGCTTACGGTCATACTTTAAATTGGACGTAGGCCGCTGTGGTCATGACAGTTTGTGGACAAATGATCAGGCTTTATGGGAATATACTGATCGTAGCCGTAAACCAAAACCGAACGGCATGAGACGACAAAATGCATTAGGTGCGTACTCTTGTACGGTCCTCCCCTAAGTTATACGCATTATAGCAAAAATTTCACAATTATACATTTTTCAAATCATTTTTCAGTACGCACACAGAAAAATATTAACACCGAGCTGGTTTATTTTACACCAAAGTAGGGGAGAGTGGGGATAACTGGGACGCGGGAGAAGTGGGACACCTTCAATATCTTAGTGACCGATTGGACAAACAATTTTTTTTTTGCATATTTTCTCATGAATTTAGTCGGGGCACGTCACAGCCAAGCGGTTTCCTTTTCCGGTTGCCTGTCTCTGAGATATTGAGTTAGGGTCTAAAATGTGATTTTTTGGCATTTTACTCTAATTCAATTTGCCGCTTATTCAGCGATGTGAAATGTTCAGGCCGCTCACCTTTGGATATCAGTGAAGTCATCTTAATTGTGCAGAGACACTTTTTTATGTATCTGTTATACTTTTTGTGTGGGAGAGCAGCTGAAATAAAAATGACGACTTGGGGAGAACTGGGACAACGTGCCTAAACACTGTCCCAGTTCTCCCGCATGCAAATGCATGGGAATTTTTTTCCAGGATACTCAGTGCTATCAGTGTAATTAAAAAAAGATAATCGAGGTGATTTCTTTAGGTGTCAACTTTAAAAACACCTTCTTCTTCGTGATGAGTCATCAAATTTTTATTGTATTCCATTTAAATCACATTTCTCGACCAGTCCCAGTTCTCCCCATCATCTGTCCCACTTCTCCTGGACGTGTCCCAGTTCACCCCATTGCCAACCTTTCCTAAAATTTAAATTTGAGAAGTAACACGTGAACAAACACGCATAAAAACAGTAAAGAATGAAGAAGAAATAAACCGTTTACTAGTAAATGCAATCAATTTACTTAAAGGTAGTGTGCCAGCTTTCCTGGACCGTATGGAGTTAATGGCCCAGATAAGGAGAACCGGATTTTTAGAACTTATCCATACCTTCAAAACTCATGGAAACGTCTTAAATTCTTCAAATTTTGAGTACCCCAGTGCGAAATTCGCCCCGACGGGTTGTCGGTCGTACCCCAACCACATTTCACACCACTATGAACAATAAATGCACACACTGAAATCGCTATTACCGATATGCTCATCCAATCAAGTTTCGATAAACCCGTTCATCATCATCTCCTGCGGTTTCGAACACGCCTGTTAGGTGGTGCGGTAGACCGCGCCCAAAGCCAGGGCCCCGGTAACGTGAGGTAGCCGAGTCGGGGCAGCGTGCGCTGACCCAAGCCGGGGCCGCGCGTCCTCCCGGTGTCATGTGATAGCCCGGGGCTGCCCGCGGGGATGCGGTAGACCGCGCCCAAAGCTGCGGCCCCGGCTTGGGTCAGCGCACGCTGCCCCGACTCGGCTACCTCACGTTACCGGGGCCCTGGCTTTGGGCGCGGCTTCTGCTCATACTTTGTGGTGCGGTGGTGGTGCGTCGGGCCGCGCGCTCTGACTTCGGCCAAGAAAAATGCGTCAGCTGATCATTGTCATTTCTGCCACTTGCGTGTGGTGAAATGGGGTCATAACTTAAGAGACGGCTTTTTCATATCAATTATTTTACATAAAATCATATTTCAAACCATAAATAATGTTCGACAGCCAAATAAAAGAAACAATACCAATACAGGCTTACAGTTTAAGGCTCGACATTGTGTGGTCTACGATTAGACAGCTGATAACTCATTCCCGTACGTCGTAACTCTATAATGACCTTTGCTTATTGTCACATGTGCGCCGCATTCGCGATTGTTGCCGACGCCTGTTTGGAGGTCAGTCCCCTACAGTTGTTATACATATCGAAAAACCGATAAACTTTTAGGCGAAAAGGCACTATTCCAGGCCCATTTTTGATTTTTTTTGCGATATTAGGTAAAAACAGAAGCCTCTTATCCTAGGAAAAATAAAATGGGAAATCTTTTAAAGGTGGCACACTACCTTTAAATCTTAAAGGGACCCTCCCACCTTAACATTAGTTTTGAGTTGAGATAGCCAAATTGGTGGCCATGACCTGCAAATACCGGTTTGGACACTCACAACATCGAAAAATGCTTTAATTCAAAGATATGGAATTTCAAACTTGCAGTTTTCGGATTCAAAGGGGCTAATGCATTGGAATGCCCCCTTAGAATTTGTGACGTCAGCGGAGATCTAACGATTTTTAAATCTTAGACTAAAACCATCGTTAACACGTGGTGGTATACGCTGCTTTGCGCGCAACGTCTGCCGCACTTTAGGGCTGCCAAATTATTGCTTCCAAATAAAGTCGCTAGTAACAGGGGAGATCCCAAAAAGTAAACAAAAGTAAAAGCCTAATATCTTGAAAACCAGTGAATATTTTTCGGTGAAATGTGGTAGATATTCGTTTTCGCTCTTTCTGAACCAAGGGACATCACTTTCATGCCAATTCATTAACTTTTTTGAAGGTGGGAGGGTCCCTTTAAATATTCTATTTTTTACGATTTTTCAAAGTTGACGTCAAAATAATGTCTCACTTCTCCCCAGTCTCCCCTATTTCATGAATATTGTAAAGAGACTACAATTACGCCGAATGCGCTATTAAAGTGAGTGGTATTTTCAAAAGAATGATCGTACCCTTCCATAACGCATCCCTTCTTTTATTATCGAAGTAGAAATGAAGGTGGTTAGTTTATCAAACACCGTTGAGGTACAAAAAGTATATCTAAACTATAAAAAGATGGGATCAGTTTATGTACAGCGAAAGAGGTATTAAAACGACATCAAAGCGGTACGTTTACACCTTGAGGCCTACAATTACCTTGTAAATACTTTAAAAAGACGCCCGTTACTTCTTAAAGGTGCACACAGAAAAATATGAACACCGTTAGCGGTGTAATTGCACAGTACATATCTGAGCACTTGAGGAAAGTTAATTTAGTCCCTTCCCCGCTTAAATTACTCGCGCTTCTAAATGAACACCAGGAAGAAGGTAATAGAACACTGTTAGGAGGGTTGGGTGTTTTACTACATGTAGCAAAACACCCAACCCTCCTAACAGTGTTCTATTACCTTCTTCCTGGTGTTCATTTAGAAGCGCGAGTAATTTAAGCGGGGAAGGGACTAAATTAACTTTTCTGCACACAGAAAAATATTAACACCGTTAGCGGTGTAATTGCACAGTACATATCTGAGCACTTGAGGAAAGTTAATTTAGTCCCTTCCCCGTTTAAATTACTCGCGCTTCCAAATGAACACCAGGAAGAAGGTAATAGAACACTGTTAGGAGGGTTGGGTGTTTTGCTACATGTAGTAAAACACCCAACCCTCCTAACAGTGTTCTATTACCTTCTTCCTGGTGTTCATTTGGAAGCGCGAGTAATTTAAGCGGGGAAGGGACTAAATTAACTTTCCTCAAGTGCTCAGATATGTACTGTGCAATTACACCGCTAAGTGCCCACACAGAAAAATATTAACACCGTTAGCGGTGTAATTGCACAGTACATATCTGAGCACTTGAGGAAAGTTAATTTAGTCCCTTCCCCGCTTAAATTACTCGCGCTTCCAAATGAACACCAGGAAGAAGGTAATAGAACACTGTTAGGAGGGTTGGGTGTTTTGCTACATGTAGTAAAACACCCAACCCTCCTAACAGTGTTCTATTACCTTCTTCCTGGTGTTCATTTGGAAGCGCGAGTAATTTAAGCGGGGAAGGGACTAAATTAACTTTCCTCAAGTGCTCAGATATGTACTGTGCAATTACACCGCTAACGGTGTCAATATTTTTCTGTGTGCAGATATGTACTGTGCAATTACACCGCTAACGGTGTTAATATTTTTCTGTGTGTGTAAAATATCCGTGGAGGTGTTCTCAAAGTAGCTTACGGGGGTTTCCTTTCGCGCATGCGCAAAAGGTCGAATGCGCGTGAGCGTTCGCCGCCATTTTTCTCAGTCTGGTCGGCTCAGGCGTGGAGCGCATTGGCAGTGCTCAGATCATAAAGAATCAGTGATGTTTATCGAATTGTGCGGTGCATATTGTGGAAAGTGGAGAATAGATGTAAAGTGGTGGTTGCAGACTGCAGATACAGCAGTAACAGGATGAGGCGGAAACATTGAGACGTTACTGGCGGAGGCTTGTCGCGAAGGTAAGTTATAACCCTACTCCGGGTGGACTCTGAAAGGTTCGGAATCGGGCCTTTTCGACCCCCTTCAGATATCGAAAACCACTAATCGGAGCGACAAATGGTAAACGGCGTTTGATAGTTCGTTAAAAGGCCTGCAACTTTTATAAATACTTTTGGGGGGTCCGGTCAATATTGAGGTCACCAGAGGTCATAAAAAATAGATTGTTTGAAACAGGTACTTGTGTAGTGTTAGTGTCGCGTCGCTAGCCGCGGCGGTGGCCAGCTGGTGCAGTCCACCGGCCGGCCGGCCGACCGTTGAACGGCCACCGCCTGAGGCCGCCCACTGGTCACGTGACCGGGCGGTCGGGCGGACGGGGTGCGCTGCGCGGCGGCGAGTAGAATGAGCGGGAGCGCGGAGTCGGACGGACGGGGTCTGCGGCCGGCTCGCTGCGTTGGCTCTTGGTTCTCTGTCTAGGGACTGTCTATTTGCTTTCGCTTATCTCATTATCGTTATTGTACATACATGTATCTTGGTCTAGGTTCTCGCTTTCTTTCCCGGTGAGCACACGCTACACTTGCATGACCTTTAATAGGTCAACTTCAAAATTGGGCCTAAGAAGATCATGCTGGATACCAATCAACGCGCCATGACCAGGCAAACGGTTTGGTGCATTTACAAGTCTTTAGCACCATCATATCGTGATTTATTAGCTAAAAATCATTGATGACGTCACATGACCTCAGATGACCCTGCCCGGTACCCCTGTCAGTAAAAGGCACCTGAGTCATTACAGATCAGATAATCTGTCATAATCCCCAAATGATTGGATGGTTTTGACTCGTTTACTCGAAGCAGGACGCATTTCAATATTTTCACATGGGCTTGTAATGTAAAGATCACGACTCTAACCTGGCCTCAGGTCACAGATATACAAATTATGATATATGCAAATTACACATACTGGTAGGTACTGTAATGAAGACCTGAAGAGAGGAAATCGCTCCGTGAAAAACTCTAGCTCTGACGTGATTGCAAACTTTTCTGAGGTGGGGTAAAAAACCGCTCTGGTGACCTGACCTGACCTTAACTGGATTTTTTTTTGCGGAAATTTGTGTAATGAATTTTAGGAAAAGTCGCCAAGAAGAGCTGAATATCTTGAGGCGTTTGGCAATGAAACAAGAAAAACCTGAGGAGGGCCGAAAAGGCCCGGAATAGGCTTTATACCTGTCAAGACTGTGCTTTTATTTTCGGAGGGTATGAAAGTAAATTGCGAATTAAGTATCGAATAACTGAACGAAGTACTTAAAGGGACCCTCCCACCTTCAAAAAAGTTAACGAATTGGCATGGAAGTGATGTCGCTCGGTTCAGAAAGAGCGAAAACGAATATCTACCAAATTTCATCGAAAGATATTCACCAGTTTTCAAGATATTAGACTTTTACTTTTGTTTACTTTTTGGGATCTCCGCTGTTCCTAGCGACTTTATTTGAAAGTGCGGCATTTGTTGCGCGTAAAGCAGCATATACCACCACGTGCTACCAAACGTTTTAGTAAAAGATTTAAAAATCGTTAGATATCTGCGCTGACGTCACACATTCAGAGGGGTATTCCTATGCATTAGCCCCTCTGAATCAAAACGCTGCAATTTTGAAATTCAATATTTCCGATTTAAGGCATTTCTCGATGTTGTGAGTGCCGAAACCGGTAATTGTGAGCCAGGGACCCCATTTTGGCTATCTCAACTCAAATCTAATGTTAAGGTGGGAGGGTCCCTTTAAATAGGGATTGCATGAAGGATCGTTAAATGAGCGCGGGTCTTCTGGCTTGTTTCAGAGTCAGCCAAAGCTGTGGGACACTTCGTGGACTTTGGGCTGTAGTGATCACGGCCAGCCAAACAGTGGCGAACTCCAACGAGACGGCGTCGAAGTGATTGATACAGGATAATAATCCCATAAGGGACAATAATGCGGACGCACTTGGTTAGAGTTGTGTTTTTCTGTTGAAAAAGCAACCCTGAATTTTCTGAAAACTTTCAAAAGCTGTGCCGCACTTCTTAAAAGCCGTTGTCACGATAACAAGATCTTTGTTTGCAGTAGTACCATGGTGATTTCCTGTTTCGTATAGGTTGACTACACCAGTGCCGCAGTGCGAGTCATTAAGCACAGGAAATTGCTGTGGGATTAACGGGTTAGGGGATCACTGAGACAGTAGAATTTGATTTGATTATGTATCGGGTGTTGGATGTTTCCACCTCATTGAGTGTGTTCCACGCGTTGCTGCTGCTTAACCCGCGCCCCGCTGGGGGGGGGGCAGAATCTGCCCCCCCTCCCGTTTTTCGCCAATAACTTCTAAACGCGTTACGCCAGCGACGTCAAACTTTCAGTACCTTATCATACATCAATTTGACACGTTCCCTGAAAATTTGAGCGAAATCCGTCGGAAAATTTTTGAGAAATTGACGTTTTAGTGACGTCATGTTCGCCATTTTCGCCTCAAAAACGGCAAAATTTCAAACGCCGCTAACTTCTTCATTTTTAAAGGAATCAAGACGTAACAAAAAAGGTTATACGTGATTCTACTTTGTCTATCAAATGGCTATCTCGGTTTTTTGAAAATTTTGGATTTTGGCCAAATTTTTTCCAAAAAACTGACTTTTTTGGGAAAATATTTATAAAATCCAAAATTTTGAGTTTATCGAAAAAACCGGAATATATGTCAAAGAAGTGGTCTATGTGCACCTACATACCAATTTTGAGAAGAATCGGTTCAAAAATGTGGGAGTTATTCAAAATTTTATGACGTCACGACACACAAATTTTTTGAAAAATGATTTTTTTAGAAGTTCTAGACCTCGTACGGAAACAAAAATAGCACCATTCGATTCGCCGTGAAAAACTGCATCGGATAGACACCTTTTTAGGCCTTAACAACCAACTTCAAAATTTGACCTCACTTGACCTGACCTTGACCTGACCTCGACCTGAAATTCATCCAGAGGTGGTCCATATCACTTATTGAGTGTGCCTATTGAATTCCATGAGTAAAATGACCCATAAAACATGTGTCGCACATGCCCTTTTCTATATTTTGTTTTTGGTGACCTGACCTGACCTTGACCTTGACCTTTGAATGACATTGTGTGCAACGAATATTGTCTTGGTAGTCTAATAACACGTTTTGGGCAATCAGTCTCAGTCCATTCTTCGGCAACTACGGTGCAAGGCCGATACTGTAGAAACTTGCATTTTGTACCCTTGACCTGACCTTGACCTGACCTCTGACCTACTTAAGCAAAAAATTTGGGCTCTTAAGATCCGCCTTGTTGAGAGCTTTCGATTGCCGTTTTCCCCGTCTTTCTACGACCATCGGTTCGGAAGTTAGACAGGGGGGGCAGAATCTGCCCCCCCCCCAGCAGGGCGCGTATGGCTGAATAGCCCAGCGGGGCGCGGGTTAAGTTTTTGACGTACCCTTTGTTTAAGGCATTCGAATTACGAATACACATGTTCTGTTCCACTTGTTCTACGTTCTGTTCCAACTCCTACAATAGGTGACAAATTGTTTTGTGTTTATTAGCGGATGTCTTATTTTGCAAAATAATCAAACCTTAAGCTTGTGCATCTCGAGATGCAAAAGTGCTAACTTAGCCATAAATAGTGATTTTCGATTTCGTTATACTTGGTGTAGCCGCCGACTACGTTATTATGTTTTTGTTCCTTTCTTTCTTTTCGTTTCCTTTACCGTGCCCTATCCTTCCCTGCCCTGCTCTTTGGTTTCGGTCTGGCTCTTTGTTTGCGCGCTCTAGTTTAGTTTCTGTCTGTGACCTCAGGCTAGGTCACGTGGTGTCTGTGCCCGGGAGCGATGGACCGGGTCAGTGCGGTGAGGGAGAGCGGCGGCGGCCAGGGGCCAGTCTGGTCTGAGTGGCGAGCGGGAGAGCTACGGCCCGTAGCGAGTGTGAGCGCACAACGAACGGGAGAGTGCACGGGAGAGCGCGCTCGATAAGTGACGAGAGAGGTGACGAACGGGAGAGCGTTGAGCCGCTTCACCGAGTGCAGCTGGAGTTCCAGTATATCATTCGAGGGCGCAATTGCCGGTAAGAATCTATCTGTACTGATAAGTTTTTGATTGATATTGATGTTCGATGTTTCAATGTTAGAAAGTTTGAGCCAGACCGATCGATTTAGCTATTTATTTACGTAAAATTCAGAAACGATGTTTTAGGGATGTTCGTTGTCGTTTTCAGTGTCATGGCGTTGAACGATGTTGTTCTTTCGCAGCAACGGCAAGTATTGTCACGCAAAGGCGTGTGTTGGCGAGTACAGGGACCCGCAGTTGCTTCTGTACACACTAGTATTGCAGCGTATTCTTGGCCTGTTACACCATGGGAGGCGAATTGGGAAATGATTGTGCGCTTATTAAAACCACCATCTGAAGGGCTTTAAACTGATGTGCTGCTCTCCTAATTCAATGAACTTTTTATGGCTGTATCAGCAAAACATTGTTTTCAGCGCTTTTTCCTGCCCCATTCCTTCTGAAACCTGGAACCGCTTATTCCATTCACTCCTGCCATCTGACGATGGTCGTGCTGATTACTAGTTCCGGCGCTAGTTATTGCTCCAGTTTTGCACCCGGCACTAACTCAGGCGGCACCGCGGCCCGACCAGTGAGGGTCGGACCGAGCCGACTGCCTGGGGCGCGGTTAGATCGGACGCCCTGCTGGGGAAGGGGACGGGGGTGAGGGGGAGGGGAGGAGGCGGTCACGTGGTCCGTCCAAGCTCGCACATGACCTGTCCCGCGCCCAGCCATGTTCCGTGATCCAAAATGGCACTAGAGAGCTGTGGAATGCCTGGAGGAGACGCTTCGAAAGCGAACTTCAGCAGCACTATTTTAACATATTCTGTGGAGATAAATGAATATTGTCTTGTTGCAGAAAAAAATGTATGCCTACGCTGTATAAGCTGTATCTTTTTAAAAGCTGTAAATAGGATTATTTTTAGGGACCTATAGGTTTCGTATACACAGTGAAGTGTTACATTAAGCCGATTCACTGTTATGGTTAGAACGGAAGAGTTATACTTTTTTTTCTCACAGGGAATCACAATACAATAACAATACGAATAAAACCAGACGTTTCGCACAACAAAGTGCCTTCGTCAGTGGCAAGAAATAAGTAACTAGGCATAGGTGTTATCTTTCGATGATATCGAGGAAGAAGCTAGCTTTGTTTTTTCAAAGATATATTTTCAGCAGTTTTTAAGCACATCATGGAAGCAGGGCTGCGGAGTCGATGGATTTTCGGCGACTCCGACTCCGACTCCGACTCCGGCTTTCAAAAACCAGCACCGACTCCGACTCCGACTCCGGGCAGAATTGTCGACTCCGACCGACTCCAACTCCCGACTCCGACTCCGCAGACCTAGCAGGGCTGCGGAGTCGACAGATTTTCGGTGACTCCGACTCCGACTCCGGCTCGGGTTTCTAAAATCGACTCCGACTCCGACTCCGGTCACAACTGTCGACTCCGACCGACTCCGACTCCGACTCCGACTCCGACTCAGCAGCCCTGCATGGAAGTATATAAACATTTGTGTATTTTATCGGCGACCCGGCTGGCCAGACCGAGACGGTGCCGCATACCTATAGTTCTCATCAATGTTAAACCTACACTTATTTTTCTTCACTGACGAAGGCACGTTGTTTTCCGAAACGTCTGATTTTATTCATAAATATGCATAAATGATCAATAACATGGCAGAAATGTAAAACTTTTATTGTAAAATAGGCCAAATATGAGAATGAGCTTTCGCTTTACACTTACCGAATGAATCTGATGATGCTGTAAAGCGAAAGCTCATTCTCATATTTGGCCTATTTTACAATAAAAGTTTTACATTTCTGCCATGTTATTGATCATTTATGCATATTTATATCTATTCGCCATGGCAAAAAGCACCATCTCACATATTAAAATGATTTTATTCACATTGCTATTGTATTGCCATTGTCCTTGAGAAAAACATACTCATATGGACTGGTCTCAGTTCATGTAAAAATTGTCGCACATTCATCAACACAGATAAAATGAATATTAAACCTCACCACACATACAAGGAGAGGTAAGTAGACCCCGCCTCTATTTTACACCAATAAATCGCGAAAAAGCGAAGGATTGCGACGATTCTTTGGTGCCCTGGAGCTAATCAATTTTACAACTTCCCAGAAAGTTAAATAGCCCTTATCATTTTTGCACCTTTCCCGAAAATTTTAAATCCCTGAACCAAATTATCTTTGACCTGTGATTATTTTTCTCAAGATCATGCCAGGCCAGAATAGCGATTGAGTCAGTCAGCGCACATCTTCCGTGTGTTTCCATAGTCTTCGTAATTAGGGACGTGACAACATGTGAAATATAATATCAAATGTTTGATTGATTGCTGTGGGTGCCAAGATCACGTGAAACTCGTGGAACTGAAAGGTTAAGGTCATTTACTTGAAATGATCTCGGTTAACTTCCTTAAATTTACACCTTTTTACTGTGGCTTTTAGGTAGTGTTGCTTCGAAATTTAGCACCCATTTTAGCGTTCGAAAACTAGGTAATGTTAGGTATCAGTTATACATAGTGCCTATGCAACATGTTGCAGGGCTGTCAGTGCTGGTTAACATTCTATGGATAGCCGGCGGAACGCCTAATGGATGATCTGGCGTGACCCGTCCAACCCGAAATGCTTTGATACATCATCTTTGATCAAAGCAAGTGCATATTCGAAGTCAGGAGCAAGCCAAGTCCCAGCAAAGTTCACTTGGAGAAATTCTAGCAGGACCCAATTTTCCGTGCTTTTAGGTTATTAACTTGATCTGGGAGGTCAACCAATGACCTAGGATCTCAACATTGACCAGGACATAAAAGTAATGGGCTTTTTATCGTCACCGATGACCAGGACTCCAAAATCACCGGATTTCTCTCGTCACAAGCAGCACGCTCTTTTTTCTTTCTTTTTTTTTTCTTTTTGCTTTTTCAGCGAAGCTCTGGCTCTATTATCAAGGGCCGAACGACTGGGGATTTCTACGCCTCTCCGCTACATGTAAGGCGATGAAAAAGCCTAAATGTGTGAGGGTTAAATATCGATTGGTTTTTAAGTGCCGAAGCACTTTAATTTACTTCGATAGCAGTTTTTAAGACCAACGAGCTCGAATATAATAACTTCATGAACAATGTAAGCATCACATAAAATGAATCGTGAGAGAAGCGGTTCAGGATTGAGGAGCTGTGAGACACTTAATAAAAAACGGCATAATTACAAATTGCACTTAAGTTGCACTGGTTTTTAAACATTTTCGTAGCAGACTGGTAGATCAAATTTTAGGATTGATTTCATCTGATGCTCAAATGATGTAGATCTATTCATTCGTTCATTCATGCGACCATCCATTTATAAAAGAAATAAGAATCCAGCGATAAAAATGCTCATTTTACATAAGTGTGAAATACAAACCCAATAAAAGTTTAATGATACGGCAAATTTGACAGCTCTTATAATGAATAGACCAATAACGTAAACCATAGATAACATGAATCATGATTCATGATATCTATGCTTAAACAAATCAAAGTTGAGAGCCCCAAATACGTAACACAATTGAGAGCATTTTAGGCCATCACATTATTTATCAACAATTGTTGTTGGGGGAGGGGGAGGACTGGGGAGGGTGGTTGCTGGCTCATAAACTCCCCCCCCCCCCCAAAAAAAAAAACGAACCGATCATCCGCAAAAAGAACTATTGAGTTCGAACCGAGGTGACGAATCGATTTGTAGGCATGCAGCATGACTAACGATGCCATTTTTTGACTTCTTGTGTCGGTATACATTCCATCATCTGGATAGCATGTCAACATTCTATTTGACAATATATCCCTCGCCCTGGCAGGGGGGGGGGTCGATGCGACCCCCCCTAAGGTTTTTCGAAGATAGCGTAAAAACGGCGGCGCTGCGCCAAATTTGGCACAGCCTATTGGGCAAGCTTTTTACATATAACCTGAAAATTTCAGGTCCGAGTGACCTTGGGTCAGGTCACCAGGTCAAAAAAACCGGTACAAGGTCATGGTCAAATTTCAATTTTCTTTTTGCACCTGTCCAGCTCGCAGTTTTCGACTGATTCCCTTCAAACTTTCAGGATGTGCTAAGTTCACCGAGTTGTATAACATATAGTCCGGCTTTTTTGAGGTCACTGACCTGAGGTCAGTTAGAGGTCATTACGTCGTAATGTTAAGCCTATGGGAAAATACTAAATTCGGAAAATACTGGAGATATCTGCTTCGTTCTATCACTTTTGTGCTTTGAAACCACGGTACTTAACAGCAGATCACTTGGTGCTTCTTTGTTTGGTGTACTTATCCATGGGTCAGGTCAATTGAGGTCAACTGAGGTCAAATGACGTTTTTGCCAATAACTTGGCACATAATGACGCTAGAGCTTAAAAAATGGTATCATTGTGTTCCTGGTGATCAGCCGAATCGAATGATATGCGATATGATGCAATTTGGTTAACTTGAACTTAATTTATTAATTTAAGTTAACTTAAAAATTTAAGAAAAACTTTAAGTACACGTAAGCAAGCTAAAAAGTATATCATTCGACGCGCCTTGACGTGCTGAGTTTCACTGGTGCTTTTCTTTTTGCTCTATCTTACTTAGATCAAAAGTTAAAAGCGAAAAACTTTTGACCTGTTTTTAGCGAAATTTTTACGTTTATACCCCCCAAAACCCCCCTAAATATTGACCTAGAGCAACCAAAGTTGCACAGGGGCGAGAACTCCAGGGGGCCACCTACCTACCAAATTAGGTGTTTCTAGGTGCCATAGGAGCCAATCGCGAGGGGGGGGGGGGGGTCGCATCGACCTGCCAGGCCGTGTTATGAAAAATGCCCTGCCAGGGCGAGGGATATATTTGTAAATGGCCCGGAGTGTATAAAGCATATTGATGCACGAGTCAGGCTAATTTAAGCACGAGTGCACAAAAAGACGAGCGCATCGAGTCTACTTATGCACGAGTGCTTAAATTAGCCGACGAGTGCATCAATGTGCTTTATGCACTCTAAGTCATTTACAAAAACTATTAGTATATAGCATCCGGTGCCTTCTATCGTGCTTTCCCATGTGTTTAGAAGGGCTCATTTTGGGGAGAGGGAAGAAAAAGGGGCATGAAGTTTTTTTGGGGGACTGTAAAATATTATACAGTAGGTATACCCGCGAGCATATCACCTGTTGTCGAACTTGTTCCAATACCCACGCTGTCGCCTGATTTATCCGCCCTTGTTCTGCCTCTTTCTCTATTTCGCTTAGCATACTGTGGTCAAGTTGGGAGCTAAATATCATCATTCTCTGGCTTCAGACAGAGACATCATGGACGCTAACGAATAAATATGTTGATATTGCACTACGTACTAAATATTCCAGATTAATTATATTGTCCGTCAATGTGTACTGGACGAGTAAAGCAGGCACAATAAGAGCAGCTCGAGAAACGCTTTTCGCTCGCCTGGCGAAATATCTCGAGCCGTTTACAAATTTAACTTTGTGCACGGCAACCTTCGAATTTGTAAACGGAAAATTATCGGTGAATGCACCGGACGGCATATACTAATTTGCCACAAACGTATACTATTTGGCGCGATCAGCCTCAAAAATGTTCTGAAACTAAACCGTTCTTCGCAATTAACTTAACCCACGTCATCCCAGCTTATGTACGACAAAAATAGAATAATAATTCGGGATCACTGGCCTGAATTCCAATGCTCAAGGTTTACTCAAAACCGGTGTGGCTGAGGCACTATTCGCTACAACTCGTGACGGCCACCTTTGTTTCGGTAAGCATTTTTTTTCGGTTAGCTATAACTTAATAAGGAAAGGATTGGTGAGTGGGTTGAAAACAGCCCTCACCCCCCCCCCTCTTTCTGGAAACATAAGTAACCGAAAGATCTGGCGATGGTTTATCCACCCCGTCTGCCGCCGCGCTGCGAGGCCTCGATTCGTTCGGTATGTGGATTCCTGAGCGGTCCTCCCCGGAGGCAAGGTGAAAGGTCACGGCCTGTATCATAAATTCCTGAAAAGTTCCTGTTCCTGAATATGTTCTTCAGTTCTTCCAAGGCCTTGGACACCGTTTTATTATATCGCATAAGCATTGCACTTTCTTGTCAATCAACAAATTTAAAGAAAACTTTATCATAATCTTATACTGCGGTAATTGTAGTTCTGCTTACGGTTGCCTCTTTATGATACGGGCCACCACCACCTCCACTGCGCTGGAGCTCTGGCGTTCTACCCCTCCCCGCTACGGACCGGCCCTCGGGCTAGGTGTGTTAGTACTGAGCGCAAACGTGTAGTAGTCACGTGACTTTCATTCACGTAGCGGGAGCGGGAGCTAGTGGCGATACCAAGGACGGGCTCTGGGGAGGCAACCGGCACAGAAAAATAGCACGATTTTAGTTTTGGAAGAATATCTGTTGCGGGTTAGAGGAATTAGGCAAAACATTCGTCCTATGAGCAAACATGTGTTATTCCTCCATACTTTCCGCTACATTTCCTTTCTCCAATGGCCAGCACTTAGCAAATAATAGCACAACTCTGAATTGGTAATATATGTGTACAATAGCAACTGCGGGTCCCTGTACCTATATCGAGTGTTGGCGTTGTGCAATACAGCCAGTCGCGGAGCACGTCCTTTTTGGTGGAGCACCGGGGAGCGGCTACAGTTGCGGCAAAGCCTTCCGCCGGGTGGCCTGCCCGACCAGTAGCGGCAAGCCCGGCCGCAGTTGCAGCGGCCACCTTCTGCCGTGTGGCCTGCATCCCGGCCGCAGTTGCAACGAGACGCACTTCTCGGAGGCTGCGGCGGAGTCTACTGCCGGGTGGCCTGCCCGACTAGCTCCGGTAGCGGCCAAGCTGATCGCCTGTCGCGATAATCATCGGCCCGCCTTCGGCGCGGGAGCATCAGCCCGCCTGTGGCGCGGGAGCATCAGTCCGCCTGTGGCGCGGGAGCATCGGCCCGCCCGTGGCGCGGGAGCATCGGCCCGCCCGTGGCGCGGGAGCATCGGCCCGCCCGTGGCGCGCGGGAGCATCGGCCCGCCTGTGGCGCGGGAACATCGGCCCGCCCGTGGCGCGGGAGCATCGGCCCGCCCGTGGCGCGCGGGAGCATCGGCCCGCCCGTGGCGCGCGGGAGCATCGGCCCGCCCGTGGCGCGCGGGAGCATCGGCCCGCCCGTGGCGCGGGAGCATCGGCCCGCCGGCTGCGGGACCTCAACGGACTTCTGCCGGGCCAGGTGTTGAGTGCGTGCGGGACAACCTTCACAAAAGTAAGCGAGACAATCGGGGCCTGTGTTGTGTGTTTGTTTATTTGTGTGGTGTTTAAGGGTTGTGCTCGATTGTAGGGTGTTTGAACTGTGATTGTGATACCGTGGGGCTGGTCGATTGTTCGCTAGGTTATTTGTTTAGGTCGGGGCGAGAGGGCTGTCCTACTCCTTCCCTTTGAGAGCAGATCCCGCGGTTTCATTTCTACTCGGTCATTAGGTCAGGGCTTCAGGTACCTATAGCAGGACACAGGTAATTGGTTAGGCGACCAACAGTCAGACGTCTTCGTTCACAGCCTTACCAGCTGACGGTGAGTTCGAGTTGTGAATTTATAATTTTGCGCTTTAAATTGAACTTTTTGCCATGGCGACCAAGGAAGATTTGTCCAAACTTAAAACGTCAGACTTGCAGAGTCAGTTAGAGGGTCGTAGCCTCAGCACTGTGGGCAAAAAGCCAGAGTTGGTAGAGCGCCTTTGGGAGTCAATTTCTGGGGACATGGCTGAGTCTAAGGTCGATCAGGGTGGCGAAGCAGGAGCAATTCATGAGCCGGCTCCATCAGCCCAGTTTTTGGTCACTAAACTTAAACTTCTCAAAGAGAAGCAGGAGATAGAGCAGGAGAAATTGAGGGTCAATTTTAGATCAGAGCAAATTGATTTGGAGCTGCAGCTTGCTGAGGTCACGGGGGGAGAGTTTGATCTGGACTCACTGAAGTTCACGCAGATTCAGACCAACTCAGCGTCTGACATGAGCCCGGAACAGTCTGGGCTCATGAGTTCTCATTTGCAGAGGATGTCACTCCCTCCCAACGAGCTAAAAAAGTTTTCGGGAGACAGTCAAGTACCGTCTGTGGATCAGTGCCTTTGACGCTCGCATTGACTCAAAAATTGGGGATGCTAGTGAGAAGCTCCATTATCTCGATCAGTTCACGTGCGGTGTTCCGAACCAGTTGGTGCGCGGGTGCATGTTTTTGAAATCGGACGGTTACCAGCAGGCTCGCAAACTTCTTGAGGAACGCTATGGGGATTTGTATCGGGTCATGGATGAGTATTCCAAGAGGCTGAGGGAATGGCCTCGGCTTCATGCTGATGACGTCTCGTCGTGGGACCGCTTGCTGCTCTTTCTGCGGGAGATATCGAACGTCGTGAGCGGTGTAAACGGTTCAGAGTTCGAGCATCCGATGACGATTAGGTCGATTCTCGGTAAGTTTCCTTCGGCTCTGCACGACAGATTTCTGAGACAGGTGGACTCCAGGCAGCAGAGGATGAAGGATTCACGGGTGACACTCGCTGATGTAGTAGAGTTTTTGGAAACCGAGGTGAGGGTTAACAGGAACCTCCTGTTCGGTTCCAGTAAGGTTGAGGACACTCATCCCGTCAAACCAGATGGCAAGCGCGGTGCGTCTGGTTCTGGTTTCCCGAGTCACAAGGTAAATGCAGTTACCGGTGTGACAGGGAGACAGCCTTGCACGTTCTGCAATGGTGATCATTTTGTGGCTTACTGCGAGCAGCTGCGATTTCAGCCGTTTCACGTGCGAGACGACCATGTCAGGAGCAGGAGGCTCTGTTTGGGCTGTCTGCGCAGTGGTCACTTGATCAGGTCGTGTAAGAAGCGTCTGACGTGCACGATTTGTAAGAGACCCCACCCGACCTTACTGCATAGGTCGCCGACTGATTTAACGTCCGTGCGCGCTGGTGCGGGTGTGGTCGCTCCGTCGACGCCAGCGCCACCTGCGCGGTCGGAGCCAGCGCCATCTGGGCGCTCTGTGCTGTCACCGTCTGCACGCTCTGCGCCGGCGCTGTCTGCTCCCACGGGGCAGCAGGTTGCGGTGCAACCAGCTGGGAGCCCCTCAGTGGTGACTGCGGGTGTCGCGGTGGGCGGTAGTGACCGCCAGGCATTTATGCCTGTCGTGGCAGTGAAGCTGAAGGCGCCGTCGGGTAAGGTGGTAGTCTGTAACGCATTTTTGGATGGAGGCTCTAGCAGCTGCTTTGGGACGGAAGCGCTTGCTGGGAAGCTGGGAGCTCGTGTGGAACAGACCACAGTGTCTGTAGACACAGTCTGTGGCCAGAGACAGGTTGTCGAGTCGTCCATGTTGGACAATGTTCAGGTGTCTGGTCTGGGCGGAGAGTCGTGGCACCAGCTTCCCACGCAGGGGCGGTTCTCCCATATAGGCAAGGTAGGCAGTGCCTACGTCATTTGTCGTCTCCCCTGCGTCTACACCCTCACTAGACTGTGGCTTTTGATTATTTGATTGCTTTTGTTAAATATCTTTTGCTTTCCGTGTTTCAAAATGGGTTGAAACGAAAGAAAATTGCCTAAACTTCTCAAAAACATCGATCAAAGATCGTATTATAACAACAAGTTGACAAAAACCTTTGCCTAATTGTGCCTACCTCGTCCTACTAGATTATCGACTATTGCCATGTTGAGGCTATTGAGCCTTTTGGTAGAAAAAGTTTAGATGGTCGGCACATCGACTAGGTGCTACCTTCTAGCTTTCAAACTGAACTTTTTATCAAGTCCATTTATCATAGAATAAAACACATTTTACGTTATCAATTTTTATCATTAGCTTAGGGAACCTAGCGTTGTTATGCCTATTGTGTTATTCTATTGTTTCTTAAAAATTATATGGGACGAACTAGACTCCTACTGGGACACTAGCTTCCCTCTGGCGGCAGACGTGTAAGCTCTAGTTAAGTTAATGGTTTTTGTAGATGACGCTGCTGTCGCTGCTTGACGCATCCCGACTGAGCAAAAGGCTGTCTTTTCCTCCCTTTTACCTATTCTGTATTCAGCTTTTCTGTCTCACCTACCAAGTGCCTACCTACTTTCAATAGGTCAGCGCCGCCCCTGTTCCCACGGTGTTCACGCTGCAGAGCCTGCCGGTCACTGTCGAGGATCGGTGTCCAATTGAGGAGGTGCGAAAGTGGGCTCATTTGTCAGATGTCCAGACTCAGCAGGTGACTGCTCCGGTCGAGCTGCTGATCGGGGTAAATGCGCCCCACCTACACGTGGCAACGGATGTCAGGACGCCCCCGGATGGTGTCGGTCCGTACGGGATCCGTACCGTACTCGGGTGGTACTTCATGGACTCTGTGGAGGGAGAAGGTCGAAAATCGGGTCACCTGGTAAATTTCTTGATGGTTCAGGGGTCAGTGGGTCAGATCGGGTCACGTGACTCGAAGCCGGAGGAGACCGGTGAGTGTTCGGGAATTGACGCGATTCATGGGAGGCCTGATCAGGAGGTCGAGGATGCTGTCGATGACTGTGAGGGGCCTTCGGTGAGCTGTACAGTGTGTCTAAAAAGAATGTACCGTCGCCACTACGTGGCGCTGGTGTCGCGAGCCGGTAGTTGGCTGAATCCGCACCAGACCACACATTCCCAAGCGCTAGGTGACAGCTGCGCAGCGGCCGGTAGTAGCGTAAGCCCGAACCTTCGTGACACGACCCCGGGGGGGGGGGGAGGGAGGGGAGCGGGCGGGGCAGCGCGTGTAGGGAGGGGTGCTCCAGCAAGCTGGCAGTTGTCGCGGCCAAAGGTCAAGGGGTCACACACCAAGCGAACGGACGCTGATGTGGGTTCGTGGGGATCATGAACTTGTGTGTGGTAGGTGCGTCTTGCGATGCACGGGTGATACGCCAGGTCTAAGCCAAAGGATTCAGGGGAGAGCTGAAGAAAAACATCTGGTCAACTACGGCGAATAATGGTGCTGAAAAATGGAAAGTGTGGGTCAATGCAAGCCTTCATAACTATAAACAACTTTTCTGAGGACGCAAAGGCCAGCATTTAATAACGATATCCGGATCGAAATTAGCAATGATTTATAATCAAATGCCGAACTAATAGCGCTGCAAAACCCTCCTAGTAAATTGTCAAGTCGGATTATACCCACTTGAATTAAACTATCCTAAATAAAATTGTTAATTAACTTTCTAACACTGACGTTCTTTATCATACGATAAGTATGGGGTTAACCAAGATTCAGCACCTTCCGCGTTCAAACAATCACCTGTAAGGCTAGAACATTAATGGCCAGGTAAAAACATGGTCGGGATTTGATTAACCGGATTATAAGTCGATTTTTTTTAGTCGGGATTTGATAAGTCGGATTTTTTTACGCCAACCGCATTTTCAAGTCAAGTCAGGTCACTGATCTATGACGTCATAAATGAGCAGTCCTAAAATGAACTGTGTGAAACTGTCCTAAACTGTCCTAAAATGAACATTTAAGGACTGTGCTAAAATGTCCCAACTTCGCAACACCCTCAGTACAGAGCTTTCATAGGGAGATAAAACTTACAGGATCTTATAGTTATATGATCGAGAGGTCTCACAACTTGTATAAATGTATATATCGGATTTTCTGAAGGGTCGCCTGAGATCAGGTCAGTCTCTCACCATTAAAAGTCAGGGGAATATGGAAATTGCTAGTTTGGTCCGGAAATGATATACAACTATCTCAAATTCTCAAGCACACGGAATCGTGATTTCATGCGCTCCTTGCAAGGTCTGATGCTTCAATTTTGCTTTGTTGATCTTGCGTGACGTCATTTATCACGTAACTAAGGCTATCAGTTTTTCGTCAATAACTCCCGATCAACTAAAGCTACCGAGTCGATAAAGCCACTAATGGACATGAAAAGACCTGCCGAATCGATTGATATGCAATATGGCCTCCTTTGACCAGCTTCGTGACCTGACGGGCTGTGACCTGACCTTGACCCGAGGTTAACACCTTAACTCTCGCCCGTATTGGTGTTTTTCCAGCCTCAAACGTATAAGGGTCCGTTGGACCCCCCCCTTGCCGTTTCGCCCCTGATCGAGCTAGAGCTTCGCGGAAAAAACGAGCGTGTTGGCCGTGACGAGAGGAAGTCGATGATACCCAATTTTAAGGTCCTAGGTCATCGGTTGACTTTCCAGGTCAGGTCAATGACCCAAAAGTCGGGGAAATCGGGACCTGTTAGAAAGTCGTAAAGCGTGGCTGCTATGGGGTTTTCGGGGTGCTGATCACGAATATCATGTTAGTTTTGATCACAGATGATGTCTTCATGCATTTAGGCCAGGTCGGGTCAGGTCAACCAGTAAGGGTATTCGTAGTAGGTGGCAAGCGCCTCTGACAGCTTCGCAACATGTTACGAGGGCACCAAAACTACTTCGTAAATGTTCATATGGCTGCTAAATTCGAATTCAGCTCCTAAAACTGGCCTAGAAACATGTAAAACTCGAAAAAGTGAACCGAGGTCATCAAAGGTCAATGACCTGACCTGACTTTCCGGTGACCTTGACACCCACCCTAATGCATGGAAGCAAGATCATATCCCATGTTTGAACGCTTAAAACCACGAAAAGACTGCAAACGCGCCGCTAATGCGAGCCGACATACGCCGAATCGCGATTCCGGCCAAACATGGTCTCGAAAAGTAGGTCGCAGGTCAAAGGTCATTAGGGTCAGGGTCATGACAATTTAAGGGTGGGTGTAAAATTGATTAACGCGAGGGTACTGAAAGTTTCGTCGCGATCGGCCGCTTTTTACGCGAGTTATTCGCGAAAAAACCGAGGGAAGGGGTCCGTTCGACCCCCCCCCCCCCCTCTATACGGGCGAGGGTTAAGTTGATCTCACCCGAAGAAAAAGTATACCATTCGACACGCCTGAGCTAGACAAACACGATGCTGCTAAAATCGCGGATCTGCGATCATTTTAGCGAAGTTATTTACCAAAAACCGAACCTGTGCATTGGGCCACTTGACCTGACCTCCGAAGTCATCGGCTGACCCTGGTCCTTAAATCGGAGACCAATCGCTGCATTTCGTAACGATGCACGATCGTTTCTTTCGTGAGGCTCTAGCTCAATTAGGGGCGAATCGCCGAAGGGGGTTGTTTCCTCACTTCCAACCCCCAACGTCCCCTCGGTATTCAGAAAACCTGAAGGTCCGGTGAGGGTTAAAACGTTTCTCCTGAACGAGGAAGAAATGTGAAAGTCAAAGCTCTATAGACGTCCTGAAAAAGTGGCCATAATAATAAATTCGTTAGAAATAAGATGCTTTTTAAACGACTTCCTCATATACGTGTAAAATCGGGTGCTGGGACCAATCTTATAAACGCTTTAGAATGGACAGGGTGTCACTGGCTAAAGTTTGGGTGCAGAAAACGGCTATTACCTAAATGCAAAATGGTTTTCATGCATTTCAGTCAATTGTATATTGTCGGTCCCAGTGGCCGAGCTAAAAAAAATCGGTAGTGTTTTGCATCTTTTACGCCCTAAGAAACTACACCATCTATCGAAGTGGGCGGGCTTATTTGGATGGGAGGGCGCATTATGCACGAATCGTGTGCTTTCGTTTATTTTGGACTGTATTTTACCACATCCACTGCTGGTATCACTATTAATATTATCTAATGCCGTGAATACGACAGCATTCCATTTATAAGATTGGGCCAATGGAGTCGCGCCCCGCGAGCTCGGTTTTCCGCTGGGCCGCTACAGGCCAGGAAGTCGGTCTTCGCCTGAGGGCAGGACAAAGGTCAGCGAGGGAGCGCGGGGTCAGCCAGGTGCCGAGCGAAAGCCGCTCCCTCCCCTCTCTTCCCCTCTTCCCCCCTCCCCACCTCGGTATAGATGGGGAGGGACCGAACTGCCAATGACATGCGAGCGGTCAAGGCCGCTCGCGCGGCAGCGGCCCTGGCGGCCGGGTGCCGCAACTGGGATTCAGCCAAGTTACCGATTCGCCTCCTGTGGGAGAGCCAAACCAGGGGACATACTTTTTAGATATACTGTACAGAGCGATCAGAGTTTGTTCCCTCTAATTCGAAGGAGTCCGAGCGAGCTCACGTGTCGTCGGAGTCAAACCCTGTAGATGCGGGCTCTTGGGGCTGCTCGCCGAGCGAGCTGGGCGAGATGTGTCTGATCGGCTCATCTTCCTAAAGCAGGATTTCGATTGTTGGCCGAGTGAGCCCTCCGAGCGACCCGATGTTCCGACAGACGGGATAAAGGGTCAGTCTCCTGTCTGCACTGCAGTGGAAGAGCTTGCAGTGAAATCTCCCAGCGACAGGATGATCGAGTGTCATTCGAGCTTTCTGACACTGAAGAGGGCGGTAGCATGGTTTCAGAAGTTTTCCGAGTGCGTCCGGAGAGGATCTTTCTGTAGAGCAGTGATTGCGAGAGGATGGGAGCTCAGATCAAGCAGGGAGAGGTGGAGACGCTCATGTTCTGATGCCGACTCAGTTTCGCAGCGTCAGTGGCGACGCGTTCAGTATTTGGCCGATCAATTTTGGCTCAGGTGGACCCGGGAATTCGTACCGACGCTCTAAGTTAGGCAAAGATGGACAGATGTTTCGAGGAACCTGGCACCAGGAGATGTAGTGCTGGTGGTTGACCGAGATGTGCCCAGAGGCCAGTGGCTGATGGGTAGAGTACAGAGAGTTTTCCCGAGCAGTGACAATCTGGTCAGAAAGGTCGCAGTAAAGACTGCGAGCTCTTTGCTCCTCAGACCGATTCACAAACTGGTAGTGATACTGCCAAACACAGACTTGTAGCAGGTGAGTCGTGTGACGATTCGGAAGTTCAGTCGGAAGTTTTCATTTAGTTATCGGTAAGTATAGGTGTTTAGGGACTCACAAGCGTGAGAAATAGGTGCGCGGTCGCGACATTGCGCTCACAGGCGGGGGCTCACGGGTGTGGGCTCAGGTGTGTGCTCACGGGTGTGTGCTCACGGGTGTGGGCTCACGAGTGTGTCCTTGTGAGCGTGGGCTCACGGGTGGGCTCGCCTGCGTGAGCTGGAACTGTTAGATGGCGCAGTACTTAGTGGTAAGATCCGAGAAGTTGTAACTTGTAGGTGTGCATATGTCGGAGAGACCTCGGCGGCGGCGATAGTTGACCGCTTCTGGCGGTCAAGGGGGGAGTGTAGCCGCCGACTACGTTATTATGTTTTTGTTCCTTTCTTTCTTTTCGTTTCCTTTACCGTGCCCTATCCTTCCCTGTTCTGCTCTTTGGTTTCGGTCTGGCTCTTTGTTTGCGCGCTCTAGTTTAGTTTCTGTCTGTGACCTCAGGCTAGGTCACGTGGTGTCTGTGCCCGGGAGCGATGGACCGGGTCAGTGCGGTGAGGGAGAGCGGCGGCGGCCAGGGGCCAGTCTGGTCTGAGTGGCGAGCGGGAGAGCTATACGGCCCGTAGCGAGTGTGAGCGCACAACGAACGGGAGAGTGCACGGGAGAGCGCTCGATAAGTGACGAGAGAGGTGACGAACGGGAGAGCGTTGAGCCGCTTCACCGAGTGCAGCTGGAGTTCCAGTATATCATTCGAGGGCGCAATTGCCGGTAAGAATCTATCTGTACTGATAAGTTTTTGATTGATATTGATGTTCGATGTTTCAATGTTAGAAAGTTTGAGCCAGACCGATCGATTTAGCTATTTATTTACGTAAAATTCAGAAACGATGTTTTAGGGATGTTCGTTGTCGTTTTCAGTGTCATGGCGTTGAACGATGTTGTTCTTTCGCAGCAACGGCAAGTATTGTCGCGCAAAGGCGTGTGTTGGCGAGTACCTATATCGAGTGTTGGCGTTGTGCAATACAGCCAGTCGCGGAGCACGTCCTTTTTTGGTGGAGCACCGGGGAGCGGCTACACTTGGTTTACGACACCAGTGTTTGAAACATGCGAATAAACATGTCTTGTATTCGTTGAGGCACTTTGTTTGGACATTTGCAGGAAGCTACGGATGTTATGTATCCTGAAATATTAAGATTAGTCAACGGTATTATTTTAATATGCACGTGTTTTGATAGCTATAATATGGTTTATAAAAGTAAAAAGATTGTATTAATAGAATCGTACAAGTATATTTTTAGTAGATGAGTGTTTTCGTAGATCACACAGAAAAATATTGACACCGTTAGCGGTGTAATTGCACAGTACATATCTGAGCACTTGAGGAAAGTTAATTTAGTCCCTTCCCCGCTTAAATTACTCGCGCTTCCAAATGAACACCAGGAAGAAGGTAATAGAACACTGTTAGGAGGGTTGGGTGTTTTGCTACATGTAGTAAAACACCCAACCCTCCTAACAGTGTTCTATTACCTTCTTCCTGGTGTTCATTTGGAAGCGCGAGTAATTTAAGCGGGGAAGGGACTAAATTAACTTTCCTCAAGTGCTCAGATATGTACTGTGCAATTACACCGCTAACGGTGTCAATATTTTTCTGTGTGCAGATATGTACTATTTGTTGAAAAGGTCTTCTAGGGTGTTTTGTAACCGCGTAAATGGGGTAACGTAGGGGTAATAGCATACTTTTAAAAAAGCTTCAGGGTAAGTTAACACCGTTAACGTTACATCATGGTGTAGTAAAACACCCAACCCTCCTAACAGTGTTCTATTAGCTTCTTCTTGGTGCTCATTTAGAAGCCAATGCGAGTAATTTAAGCGGGGAAGGGACTAAATTAACCTTCCTCAAGTGCTCAGATATGTACTGTGCAATTACACCGCTAACGGTGTTAATATTTTTTTTGTGTGCGTATTTGACATCGTACACCAATATAAATAGCACCATCGTGTTCCTAAGCCCCAACTGCATACGATAGACACTTTTTTCTTAAAAATTTTCAACTTTAAAATTTAATCTTTTTTACCTAAAAATGGTCTGACCTAAGCTAAATTCAACTCAAAATGACCTCGAATGACATAAACAACATCGAATTAGAAATCTATGGCCTAAATGAACCATAAAACATGTGTCACGTGACCGATGCAAGACATTAGATTTCCGTGACCTGTGATGACCTGACCCTGACCTGAAAATCAAAGTTCAAGTTTGGTATACCAAACTAGATACCCTTAGGGTATCTAAAGCATCTACTCACGAGTATGTAAACCGAAAATGAGCCCGATCTGACTTGTAAGACGGTGACCAGAGCCCAAAATGTGAACAAGCAAATTGTCGATAACTTTTACTTTGACCTGACCTGTGACGTCATCGGTGACCTCGAGGTCAATGAAATTAGGTTCCGATCGACAGTTTTCCGGGGCTATCATTATACGCAGACCCCAGTGGGGTGCGGGTTAATGAGAACTGAGAGGTGCCTGAACTATTGAAATGACAACAAAATATCTTAATTGCAGGGGCGTAACTTTATATCTCTTTGGGGGGCTTGAGTCCCCCTGTGCTGAACTGAGCCCCTCTTGGGAAGCTTAGAGCCCCCCTTGATTAATTTTTAATTCTTGACAAAACACACACAAATAGCAAGACACTAACATCCAATTTCCCCATTTTCCACCATACACATGAGTTTCCAGGTTGGGGGATGATCATGGACTTGTAAACACCCTCGCCCGTATATAGGGGGAGGGGGTCGAACGGACCCGCCCCCCTCGGTTTTCGCGAATAACTCGCGTAAAAAGCGTCCGATCGCAACAAAACTTTGAGTACCCTCGCGTGATTCAATTTCACACCTACCCCGAAAATTTCATGACCCTGACTCAAATGACCTTTGACCTGTGACCTACTTTTCGAGATCATGCTTGGTCGTAAATCGGAATCGCGATTCGGCGTATGTCTGCTCGCATTAGCCGCGCGTTTGCAGTCTTTTCGTGGTTTCAAACATGTGATATGATGTTGCTCCCAATGCATTAAGGTGGGTGTGAAGGTCACCTGAAGGTCAGGTCAGGTCATTGACCTTTGATGACCTCGGTTCACTTTTTCGAGTTTTACATGTTTCTAGGCTAGTTTTTGGAGCTGAATTGGAATTTGGCAACCATATGGACATTTACGAAGTAGTTTTGGTGCCCTCCTAATAGGTTACGAAGCTGTCAGAGGTGGTTGACACCTACTATGAATACCTGGCAGGACCCCTACTGGTTGACTTCACTTGACCTGACCTGACCCGACCCGACCTAGCCTAAATGCATCTAGTCTAGAACCATGTAAAACTCGAAAAAAGTGAACCGAGGTCATCAAAGGTCAATGACCTGACTTGATCTTCCGGTGACCTTGACATCCACCCTAATGCATGGGAGCCACATTACATCCCATGTTGAACGCTTAAAACCACGAAAAGACTGCAAACGCGCGGCTAATGCGAGTCGACATGCGCCGAATTGCGATTCCGGCCAAACATGGTCTCGAAAAGCAGGTCACAGGTCAAAGGTCATTTGGACAAGGGTCATGAAATTTTCAGGGTAGGTGTAAAATTGATTAACGCGAGTATACTGAAAGTTTCGTCGCGATCTGCCGCTGTTTACGCGAGTATTCGCAAAAAAAAACGAAGGGTTCGCTTCGTCCTGTCGACCCCCCCCCCCCCCATACGGGCGAGGGTTAACATGAGCCCCATGGGCGTTGCATGGAAAGAATGGGACCAAAAGTCGGCAGTGCTCCCCCCCCCCTTAAATGAAAGTGTTCCGCCGCTACTGGGTAGATGTGGATCGGTGGTTAAACCTGCGCCTGGGTCTCTGAGTTCCAGTCAGCTTCACCGTCGTGCAGGGCGTCCCATTATTTCAATTATTTCAGAGGCTAAGATAAAAAGATTCGTAAAAAGCGATCGACTGCTCCAAACAAATGGGTCCCTCCAACAATGCCTAGGCCAATTTTTGTATGTCCTGCTTACTTCTCCATTGTCCCTTCGTAAGATCACAGATATAAAATCCGAATTACACGAATTGCTTGCGCCGTTACCTTTACATTACTGTGCAGTGCTGCAGAGTCGATTGATCGACTCTTTCTGTACCATTGACAACAGATATGCTCCTAAAACCCACAGCACGGTAAAACTGAATTGTGGTACCTATGAGCCTTTTTCTTTTGACTGAATGTTTCTTGACCAGTGGCGGATCCAGAAAGCGGTCCTGGACGCTACAGATTGGGGATATCCATAAAAAGTTTCTCCAATTTCCAAAAACTCGCCGGATTTCGATTCCTTACGCACTGCTAAGTGCTGAGCAGTTTAAAACAAACTCAAACTTCTAGGATATAAGCTATACGGTTGAAAGGGCCTCAGTTTTTTATATGCAAGGCCACTTGACTTGGTGATCAGATCTTAGGTGCTCTGCCTCTGGCATCAAACTTGTTACACAGGCTGCAAAAGTCATGTTTTAGAGCTGTTTTGCCAAGTGATTTTGCCAATTTTCGCGGCGCTTCGCGCCGCCAATTCATACTCGAGTCAAAAACAGATCGGGAGTTGTAACCCTCGTTAAGCACCCTCATCAAGCATGTGATTAAGCACCCTCACACGCAGACGCAGGCATGTATATGCATTACCATAGACCACTATATATCGTATATACGTATATAGTGGTCTATGGCATTACCTATCAGACTGCGGTGGCACATGTAATTGTTATGTATACCTCGTAGAAGACAAAAGGCTTTACCATTAACGATGTCAAATGGAAACGGACTTCAGACTGTACTGTGTAGGCATTTGACCCATACCATTAGACATATAGTGCATCGGCCTGACAAAGAACAGTAACAATATCTATAGGTTTAAGTTTTTAGCCGGCCGATCCGTCCCTCCTGTCGAAAACCCGTAGGTAGGTACGTACAGACATCCCAAATATGGAAAGTTTTGCTGCTGACTGCTGAGCCCCCCCCCCCCCCCCCCCCTGACAATATCATAAAGTTACACCCCTGCTTAATTGTAAAAGCTTCGGCAGGTCCTGAAGCGGCCGTTTTCTAAAGTCGGTTGAAATTCTTCCACTCATTCAAAAATGATCGCGAAAAAAGTAGGGTCTCAAGGGGTGTGACGTCAACAGTAAGTCCATTTTCACGAATCCCTACCAGTACCACCCATGTAGGAAGATCCTACCTACAAAGTACAAGGTGCTACCTACAAAGTACAAGGTGCTAATTGCTTATGCTATGTATATTGCTTACCTTCTCCGGAGTAAGAAGGCCATGGCGATCGTGATCCGTGAGCCCCCTATCACTCAACAACGCTTCCCGCTTCATGGGCACCACTATCAGCATTCGATTTTTCGATGTGTAAGCTCGAGTATCATCCTGCAGCTCATTGCTCGTCAAATAGTCATTCATGCGCTCTTTGAAGCTAGCCTCCGATCTGTTGTCGTAGTCCAGTGTCTTCGTCAGATAGCCCATGTAGAAGGCCCAAGCAGCGCCCTGGGCATAGCTGATTTGCGAGCTTTCCAAAACCTCTTCCAGGAGAACCTTCGGCGTACCGACATAGTTAAGAGTCACTGCCAGTATCGGGGCGATCAGCACCAGGAACCAGTGGCTGAGCATCAGCCATAGCACCTCCGACGACACCACAAGCTGAACAATAACGATCCCCAGAAGCGCCAGGAAAGTGTGCTTGTCAAGCTCTTGGAGGCCGTGGCTCCCGGCGCCCGTCGGGAGGCCCAAACACTGCCACACTTTCCACTCGCCACCCTTCGAGACAAGGAGGCGAGCGCCGGTCGAGACAAGGAGGCGAGCGCCGGTCAGGCAGAGACCGCACAGGCACACTTGAGTGAACGCGAGCCACAGGCCGTAATTAAAGCTCCATATGGCGTACACAGGCACAGCCACCGCCCCCGGCCAGAAACACCGCTTGCTCATTAGCGAGCCGCAGCTCTCCTCAGTCGACGGCATGGCTGGAGCTCGCCTCCCGGCGCCCGGCGTGCGGCTCGGCTCGACACGGAGTGGCCGTCCGCTCCGACCGCGTGGCGCGGCGATAGCGCCCTGGCGAATCAGCATGGGGCGGCCGGCGAGTGTCGAGTTCTGATGACATCATGCTTCTAATCGTTGGTGGGGTTGCTTGGCCTTCGTGTTCATCAACTGACGCCGTGAGATGTTTATCGCGATGCTCAATGGCAGAGACAAGGGCAAAGAGACGCGGTACGGGACTAAGTGTGCAGTGGTTTATTTGTACACTGCTGTGCGGTAGACCCGTGCGTGTCAAATGCTGCCCCCTCTCGGATGAGAGTCCCGTTCGTGGTGTCTGCATACAATATGCAGTGTGGTTCCGTTGGACGGGACACGGGTGGCGGGTCACCCCCGTCTCCCTGGCCCTCTCGTGAGTCATGCCGGATGGATGACTCGCGGTAGCCTATACGCTGTCGAACGTCAGAGGGACATTTGATTGCAGCAATGGCAAGCAAGGGTATAGGCGACGGCCGACGGTATAGGCAAGAGTGTAAGCTGCAAGACACTGATTGCTTATCATGCACGGATACACTCGGGAAGGCTGCCAGCAGTCACCCATCCCATGCTGGTCATATGATACGTTATCGTCATCCGCAACAGCCGTTAGCGATGACATCCCTATTACCTACTCGAGTTGCTTTGACCTTTGAAAAAAGAGTTGCTTTGACCGTTACACATACCTACCAGACGGAACAGTTACATTTCCCGTTTGGTTTGTACCCATGGCGGATCCAGGGGCGGATTGCATTTGGGGCAAATAAGCACGCAGCGCCCGAAATCGACGAAAATTTGAGGTTTTGAGAATATAACGAAAACATAATCATTTTCATGAAAAAAGTTTGTGTTAAACCGCACAGAATTTCATAACGAATCGAAGATCAATGAGTTTTTTAACCCGCGCCCCGCTGGGGGGGGGGGCAGAATCTGCCCCCCTCCCGTTTTTCGCCAATAACTTCTAAACGCGTTACGCCAGCAACGTCAAACTTTCAGTACCTTATCATACATCAATTTGACACGTTTCCTGAAAATTTGAGCGAAATCCGTCGGAAAATTTTTAAGAAATTGACGTTTTAGTGACGTCATGTTCGTCATTTTCGCCTCAAAAACGGCAAAATTTCAAACGCCGCTAACATCTTCATTTTGTAAGGAATCAAGACGTAACAAAAAAGATTATACGTGATTTTACTTTGTCTATCAAATGGCTATCTCGGTTTTTTGAAAATTTTGGATTTTGGCCCAATTTTTTTTTCAAAAAACTGACTTTTGGGAAAATATTTATAAAATACAAAATTTTGAGTTTATCGAAAAAACCGGAATACATGTCAAAGAAGTGGTCTAAGTGCACCTACATACCAATTTTTAGAAGAATCGGTTCAAAAATGTGGGAGTTATTCAAAATTTTATGACGTCACGACAAACAAAATTTTTGAAAAATGATTTTTTGGAAGTTCTAGGCCTCATACGGAAACAAAAATAGCACCATTCGATTTGCCGTGAAAAACTGCATCAGATAGACACCTTTTTAGGCCTTAACAACCAACTTCAAAATTTGACCTCACTTGACCTGACCTTGACCTGACCTCGACCTGAAATTCAACCAGATGTGGTCCATATTACCTATTGAGTGTGCCTATTTAATTCTATGAGTAAAATGACCCATAAAACATGTGTCGCACATGCCCTTTTCTATATTTTGTTTTTGGTGACCTAACCTGACCTGACCTGACCTTGACCTTGACCTTTGAATGACATTGTATGCAACGAATATTGTCTTGGTAGTCTAAGAACACGTTTTGGACAATCAGTCTCAGTCCATTCTTCGGCAACTACGGTGCAAGGCCGATACTGTAGAAACTTGCATTTTGTACCCTTGACCTGACCTTGACCTGACCTCTGACCTACTTAAGCAAAAAAATTGGGCTCTTAAGATCCGCCTCGTTGAGAGCTTCCGATTGCCGTTTTCCCCGTCTTTCTACGACCATCGGTTCGGAAGTTAGACAGGGGGGGGGCAGAATCTGCCCCCCCCCCCCCCAGCAGGGCGCGTATGGCTGAATAGCCCAGCGGGGCGCGGGTTAATTTCGAGAAACTTGGAAGTATGCCCCCACCCCGCAGCGTCAAAGTTTCTGGATCCACCAATTTTTTGCTGTACACACATATCTATACGCTGTAACACATATCTACTAACCCCCATCAACAGATGAGCTATCCCATTACTGTCGGAGAAGTCCCACTAGCTGTCAGACGGAGCTGTCCCACTACTGTCAGACGGAGCTGTCCCACCATACCGTCAGACGGAGCTATCCCACCTGTCAGACGGAGCTATCCTACTATACTGTCAGACGGAGCTGTCCCACTACTGTCAGACGGAGCTGTCCCACTACTGTCAGACGGAGCTGTCCCACTACTGTCAGACGGAGCAGTCCTACACTGTCAGACGGAGCTGTCCCACCATACCGTCAGACGGAGCTATCCCGCCTGTCAGACGGAGCTATCCTACTATACTGTCAGACGGAGCTGTCCCACTACTGTCAGACGGAGCTGTCCCACTACTGTCAGACGGAGCAGTCCTACACTGTCAGACGGAGCTGTCCCACCATACCGTCAGACGGAGCTATCCCACCTGTCAGACGGAGCTATCCTACTATACTGTCAGACGGAGCTGTCCCACTACTGTCAGACGGAGCTGTCCCACTACTGTCAGACGGAGCAGTCCTACACTGTCAGACGGAGCTATCCCACCTGTCAGACGGAGCTGTCCTACTATACTGTCAGACGGAGCTGTCCCATTACTGTCAGACGGAGCTGTCCCACTACTGTCAGACGGAGCAGTCCTACACTGTCAGACGGAGCTGTCCCACTACTGTCAGACGGAGCTGTCCCACCATACCGTCAGACGGAGCTGTCCTACTACTGTCAGACGGAGCTGTCCCACTACGACGGAGCAGTCCTACTACAGGGTGACACAAAAAAGCGGTCATCACCAAAATTCGAATAACTTCGGAAGTTTTATTCAGATCATCACCAAACTTCGGCCACTTTAGGTCACACCTATGTAGCAGACATCCACCAAGTTTCAAGTCTTCACTACAAATACTTTTAGTACAGTGTGTGTTTTACGGACGCTCCACAATGTGCTCCAGGTGAGCGCCCCGGCGCTGCAGGGCGTAGGCACACCTGCATCCGGCGGGCAAAGTTGCCGATAACCCGATAAGAATAACGTTTCAGGGGTAGCACACCCCCTGAGCACTGTCTCCAGAGGCCATTGCACTCTGTAAAGTGCACTTTGTTAGAAGGAGCTGTCTGATTACTGTCAGACCGCAGACGGATCTATCCCACCTGTCAGATGGAACTGTCATACGAAGCTGTCAGGCGGAGCTATCCCAGTTAACCCGCGCCCCGTAGGGCTATCGGCGGGCCCTGCCATCCGTGGGGGTGGGGGATGGGGGTGGGGTGCGTTTCGCCCCTCCCCTAAGATCTCGGAAAGTTACCGACCTATTTTCAAAATTTAAACGGTGTTCGATAGATAATTAATACGACAGATAATTAATACGACATTAATTAATACGACATAATTAAACGACATTTATTCACTATTCAGTCGTCACTTTGATCTGAGATGCTTTCGGTAAGCAAGGCTAGTCTATTGTCTACCAAAAGCAGTGCGAAATGACTGCTTGCTTGCGAAATGTTTGCTGATTAGATATGCCGCTTAACACAGGTATTGTAAAATTCACAAAACGCCCAGGCACCTGGTTTGTAAAACGCCCATACCATTTTCACATGTAAAAATGTCTTACATTTCAAAAGTGGGTTAATTGCGATGTATTGTTGCCGTCGGGTAAAGAGGTGACAAAAACATTGCAAACAGTGATTTTTTGCAATGGGTCAGTTTATTGAGCCAGCCAACTTTGCTTGCAATTGCTGAAGTATCGTTTGTTTTCGAAACGGTACTCCATCTAATTCGATGCTCCTAAGACCATGCGCGACCTTATTGCGTTTCTATTTACCTAAACAATAGAGTAGTACGGCTGAAGTGAAAACGGAATATTAAATGCATTGTCTATGCAAACGAAATTCATCAACAGGTCACAACCAAAGTGGGGCGTTTTACAACAACCGTCTTGTTTGCAGAGGTATTGCAAAAGCTCATTCTTGCTGGAATGCAACATCCGAGTGCCTTGCGTATTATTTTGTTATGGAGCGAGCGAAGCGAGCGGAGTCTTTCCTTAGATTAACGGAAATTTCTGAGTATGAGCGGCCGGCCGGCCGGCCGGCCGTGCGGACGCTTTCGCGAGGCTTGGGTATATCTCAGCAGCCACTTGACCGATTTACATGCGGTAATTTGTGTAGGGTAGCTTCATTCCTTCTACCAAGCATTGGACTATTCCCGATGCATGTGGGTGACCCCTTATGCACGTGCCACGTGCAAAACGAAGAGGTGTCAGTTTTATAATTGTTGCAATATCTCGGTAACTACTTGGCCGATTGCGCTCAAAGTTGGCATGTAGATAGGAAACCAATAGGCAATGCATATATCCATATGCCAGAGTTGGGGTGCTGCTGCACGTGCGCACGTGCGGGGTCGTTTCCAGATCTCGGGAACGGCTGGACCGATGGCGCTCAAATTTGGTACACGGTTAGGGACCAGTTAGTAGGGTGCCGTGCAAAAGTCAGATGGGACCCATTTTGCACGTGCGCACGTGCAGGGTGCCGCTTCCAGATCTCGAGAACGGCTGGACCGATTGTGCTCAAATTTGGCACATCGCTAGAGACCGCTTAGTTGGGCGCCGTGCACAAGTCAGTTGGAGGTACCCCCTCGAAATTCCGCACGTGCAAGGCTTATCCTCTCGCTCGCTCCGTTAGTCGCCCCAAAAGGCGTTATACTGGTTCAATTAAAGGGACCCTCCCACCTTCAAAAAAGTTAATGAATTGGCATGAAAGTGATGTCGCTCGGTTCAGAAAGAGCAAAAACGAATATCTACCAAATTTCATCGAAAAATATTCACCGGTTTTCAAGATATTAGACTTTTACTTTTGTTTACTTTTTGGGATCCCCGCTGTTCCTAGCGACTTTATTTGAAAGTGCGGCATTTGTTGCGCGCAAAGCAGCATATACCACCGCGTGCTACAAAACGTTTTAGTCAAACATTTAACGGACGTTCGAAAGCCTGATGACGTCATCAGATTCCCGTAATGGTTAAGAGGTAGGGACCACGCTGGTCCCACCCTGCAAGTAAAGGGAAGAAATTTCTTGAACACCATAAAGCTGCGGGGGTTGCGACCAGGATAAATGGTGGTTTCTGAGCCTGGCCGCAAACTTGGCTATCTCAACTCAAAACTAATGTTAAGGTGGGAGGGTCCCTTTAAGTCGGAAGATAAGACTTTAACATAATACCTAATGACGCATGGTGAAATAACCAGTTTAGAGGTGACACACCGTTTTTCTTTAACCCGCGCCCAAGTGTGGGGGGTGTTTGAACACCCCCCTTTCGGTTTTTCGCAGATATCTCAAAAACGGCGGCGCGGAGCGCCGCCGTTTTTGGTACACCTTATCATACATCGATTCTACACATTTTGTGAAAATTTCAGACCAAGGTCATTCAAGGTCAGGTCACCAGGTCACTTGACGTGACCTCACCTCATAAAAAGTTTCAATGTCTGCCATAGCTACACCGAGTGACCGATCACTTTGAAACTTTCAGCGATTGATGAGGGTAACAGTATCTATAAAATGTATATCTCGGAATTTTTATATCGGTGACCTAAGGTCAGGTCAATTTTGCGGCCTCTCCATTATAAGTCAATGGGAGAAAATTGAAAAGCGTCTGTTTTGCACGAACGCCATTCTAGACAATCTCAAACATCGAGATGTAGGTAAAATTGACACACTGAACCGGAAAATGGCAACTGTGACCCCTCGTTATGTCCCCGAGGTCATCTCAGGTCACGAACAAAATCGAACAGTTTTTCGCTAATAACTTCTGATAGAGGCGTGCTAGAGGGCTGAAAACGCCTTATATGTGTTCGGCTCGACGTTGCGGATCGGCTGATATGCAACATGACCTTTTCCGGTCAGGTCATGACCTTGACCTAAGGTCAAATTTTCAAGTTGACCATTCAAGGTCAACTTATAGTTCATTCGACGCGTCTCGACGAGAGGAACACGATGCTGGCAAAAGTAATGTCATGGCTCTTTTGAGTCAAAAGTTATCGCCGAAAAAACGATTTTCGTAAAAACTGCTATTTTTGGAGTTTTTGCCCTCTGGAGGCTAAACCGTTGACCTGAGGTCAAATCTGAGAACATTGCTCAGAAAGGTCTGTAAAATGGCTATCGAATGCGCTTTTCCGCGGCGCTGTAGCTCTATCGGTTCCCGAGATAGCCGTTGGCAGTTTCCAAAATGTTGAAATAGTCAACATTTTACCTTAAGTGACCTCTGGTGACCTGACCTTTGACCTGACCCAAAAAGTGACCTAAGTGTTTTCGTCCTTATTTTTGACGTCCTTTCGATTGCCGCTTACCGCGTGTCGCTACGTGGCCCAGGAGCCGAGCTAGAAGGGGGGTGTTCAAACACCCCCCCCCCCCACACACCAGGTCGTGGAAAATCCAGACTGACACTGGGGCGCGGGTTAACCCGCGCGGGGCTGGGGGAGGGTAAATTTTACCCCCTCGCGAATTTTTGCAATATCTAAAAACGGCGGCGCGCAGCGCCGCCAAACTTTCAGTACCTTTTCTTACATCAATTAGACACGTTCCCTGAAAATTTGAGCGAAATCCTTCGGAAATTTTTTGAGAAAATGACGTTTTAGTGATGTTATGTTCGCCATTTTCGCCTCAAAAACGGCAAAATTTCAAACGCCGCTAACATCTTCATTTTTAAGGGAATCAAGACGTAACAAAAAAGGTTATACGTGATTCTACTTTGTCTATCAAATGGCTGTCTTGGTTTTTTGAAAATTTTTGATTTTGGCCCAATTTTTTTTCTTAAGAAAACTGACTTTTTTGGGAAAACAATTATAAAATCCAAAATTTTGCGTGTATCGAAAAAAACCCCATATATGTCAGAGAAGTATTCCATGTGCACATGCATATCAATTTTTAGAAGAATCGGTTAAAAAATGTGGGAGTTATTTAAAATTTTATGTCGTCACGACAAGCAAATTTTTTGAAAAATGATTTTTTTTTTGAAGTTCTAGACCTCGTACGGAAACAAGAATAGCACCATTCGATTCGCCGTGAAAAACTGCATCACATAGACACCTTTTTAGGCCTTAACAACCAACTTCAAAATTTGGCCTCACTTGACCTGACCTTGACCTGACCTCGACCTGAAATTCAACCAGATGTGGTCCATATTACCTATTGAGTGTGCCTATTGAATTCTATGAATAAAATGACCCATAAAACATGTGTCGCACATGCCCTTTTCTATATTTTGTTTTTGGTGACCTGACCTGACCAGACCTTGACCTTGACCTCTGAATGTTAATGAAATGGGTAACATATGCAAGGAATATTGTCTTGGTAGCCTAAGAACACGTTTTGGGCAATCAGTCTCAGTCCATGACTCCATTCTTCGGCAACTAACCGGCAACTACGGTGCAAGGCCGATACTGTAGACATTTGCAATTTGTACCCTTGACCTGACCTTGACCTCAAACTTTAAATTAAGTACATGTTTTTAGTTGTTCGTGATGAGATCTTTCGATTGGCGTTTGAATTTTCCAAATCGGACCATTAGTTAGGGAGATAACAGGGGGGGGGGTAAAATTTACCCCCCCCCCCAGCCCCGCGCGTTCGGCTGGAGACCCCAGCCCCGCGCGGGTTAAGGGGGGCGTTTTGCACGGTTCTCCTCTAAGAGAAAAGGAGCACTAAATACGTAATAAGCACCTGTAAAAATTCCTAAATTGCATCAATTCGTTCATTACGCCTAATGTGCTGACGGTTGCTGGTTACCACTGTCGGTGTGTAATTGTGTTGCAGGTACTACATGGACCAGGGCGTGGTGGGCAGCTCTGGCGGTCGTCTCGGCGGCCTGCGCGTCTGGACAGAGCGCGACTCGCCCCAGCGGGAGCGTCAACTCATCTGGCGACTGGTGAACGCACAGGGCGCCGGCTGGCGGCTGGCCCGGGCACCTATACAAAACGCAGACGGAGTACAGGTAGGACAGGAAGGGATCTTCCCAGCCCCAGGTGCATGCGAGGGGTGGTTGCCAATATGAGTAACACGAGAAAGCCTGCAGAAGTGCGACAGTGGGAGGCAGATATGCGACAGGTAGGCGTGATACAGATGATGATTCACGCGTCACGGGTGATTCATAATAGAATGCGGTCAGATCATACACTGGCGGATCCAGGGGGGGGGGGGCATTTAGGGCCATGGCCCCCCCCCCCCCAAAGGCCTAAAGTGGCCTGTTTGGCCCCCCCCCAAAACGTCAGAAAAATTGCTAAGAAAATATACCTTGATGGAGGTTTTTAGCCACTTGGTGAAGTAAAGCTTTCCACAGCATAATATGGAGGCAATATGGTAGCAGTGAGGGTCAGTCAAAAGTTGCGCGAGCGGAGTCGCCACCTTAAAAAAAAGACTGTGGTTGGCACGTGTTTATGGCGCGGCAGCTGGTAGTTGGCGGTGTTTCGCGTGGTGTGGCATCACTGGCGGATCCAGGGGGGGGGGGGGGGGCACGGGAGCCTGAGGTGCCCCTGACAGCAGGCCCGTGGTGCCCTTGCTAAGCCTGTGGTGCCCCTGGACCCTGGCAGGCCTGTGGTGCCTCTGGCGGGCCTAGGGTGCCCCTGCTAGGCTGCTGATGCCCCTGGGACCTGACAGGACTGTGGTGCCCCTGACAAGCCTAAAGTGCCCCCAACAGACCCGTGATGCCCCCGACAGGCCCAAGGTGCCCCTGCGTGATGCCGTGATGCCTGCGAGGCCGGTGGGGCCCCTGACAGGCCCATGGTGCCCCTGCGAGGCCCGTGGTGCCCCTGCTAGACCGGTGGTGCCCCTGGCAGGCCTGTGATGCCCCTGCTAGGCCGCTGGTGCCCCTGGGCCCTGACAGGACTATGGTGCCCCTGTAAGGCCTATGGTACCCCTGCTAGGCCTCTGGTGCCCCTGACAGACCCATGGTGCCCCTGCGAGGCCGGTGGTGCCCCTGGCAGGTCTCCGGTGTCCCTGACAGACCTGGGGTGCCCCTGACAAGCCTGTGGGGCCCCTCACAGGCCCGTGGTGCCCTTGCTAGGCCTGTGGTGCCCCTGGCGGGCTGGTGGTGCCCGGTGCCCCTGCTAGGTCGGTGGTGCCCCTGACAGGCCTGTGGTGCCCCCGGGCACCAAGGGGGTCATGACCCATGTGGCCCCCCTTGGATCTGCCACTGATACGTTATGGCTTATGCAATATGCAATTGCAGGCACTTGGTATCCCTCACTTATCCCTCATTGGGGGCTCTGGCGGGCTCCTGAGGGCCCACGTCTATTTCCGGGAGCCCTAGACGGGCTCCTTTGGGTCCTTTCAGTCCACTATAGCATAAGAGGTCTCCACGCGAGTCCTATACATCTGAGGGCGTACCCTGACGTCTGAGGTACCCAAATGCAGCTCCAATGGTCTCTTACACTGGCGGATCCAGGGAGGGGGCATTGAGGGTCATGCCCCCTTCCCAGAGGCCTAAAGTGTCCCGTTTGCCCCCTCCCCCAAACGATAATGAAACATAGATCAATCAGTGCGTGGCCCAGGAGCCGAGTTAGACAGGGGGTGTTTTACCACCTCCCGGCCCGCAAAGGCACCCAAGCACTGACTCGAAGCGGGTTAACTGGTCGACAAAAGCAATGGTAAGTGTTTACAAAGTAATATAAAGGCATGGCTCGGGTGGGCTACCATTTATATATTTTTTCTTTTTAGTTAAAAAAAAAAATATTCATAGTGTCAGGGCTGTGACGAAAAATAAGTGGCCTAAATCCGATGAGAAACAGGATTTGGGGGTACCCTAGGTTTGGCTCCTGCATGAGTTGGCCCCCCCCCCCCAAAACGCAAGCCTGGATCCGCCAGTGAGATCATAGTGATGAATCACGGACTGTCTTTATGTGTGTTTGTGTGTGTAAGCGTGCGCTGTGCTTGCTTTATGTGTAATTGTACGTTGCAAATATCTATGTCATGGCCCCGTTGTCTCGTTCCCTGTCCGGCAGCTGGAGTTGGAGGGCTCGTGGGCCGCTGGCGCCGGTCGGCACGGCGTCATCGCCGTAGACGACATCGTGCTGCTGGATGGGGACTGCACGCCGGCGCCGCCGCAGAGCCGGCCCGCCGCCGGCGACTGCGACTTCACCCACGACGCGTGCGGCTGGAGCAACTCAACGACGGACGAGCGGCGGCAGCAGCGGTGGCGGCTGGCCGCGCCGCTGGCCGCGCAGGCGCCGCGCATCCTCCTCACCGACCACACGTTCAGGGACGCCGGCGGCTACATCTACTTCGACCTGTTCAGCCCGCAGGACCGGCGCGAGCAGCTGCGCATGGTGTCGCCGCTGCTGGAGCCCGCTGCCACCAGCGGCGGCGGCGGCGGCGCGTGCGTGGCTTTCTGGCTGGCGCACCTGTCTCCCTCTGAGCCGACCCAGCTGCGCGTGCTGCTCGAGGTGGTCACCTCCGGTGTCGGGGATGAGGCTCAGTTCGGCGAGCCGACCGTGCTGTGGTCGGTGCGTGCCTCGGAGACCGGCGCCCGCCGGCTCACCTGGCTCTACGGCCAGGCCGGCTTCAGGGCGACGCAGAGCTACCGCGTCACGTTCGAAGGCGACGCCAGCAAGTACGGCTTCGCGCTGGACGACATCACGTTTACCTCCGGCGACTGCGAAGGTAAGCTGAGCCGACCGGTGCGCTACGGGCTACACTCGTGACTATGGAATACTGTTTCATTTACTGCCACCATTTAGAGTTGTTCGAGTCTCATGGGGGAGAAAGGGGTGCGGCAATCACTGCATTTTTTCTCGTTCACATTCTCGAGTCTCAGTCTTGATGTCACTGAGCCACAGGCAGGATGCTGGTTCCGGAAGCGACGCCCTGCACGATATCGCGCCGACAAAACACATCCGACGGAGGTTGTTGCATGATGCACCCTGACCGCTCCGGAGCTATGTCATCAGATTATGTCACGCTGAGCGGCTGCAGGCTAAATCCGCGCCGTGATATCCTGCACGGTCCCCGCTTTCCGCCGTTAACCGACGACTGCAGGATATCTACTGTTACTGACTCACAACTATATCTGCGCTGTGCAGTTGCATGCACGCTGCACAATGCAGAGCCCTCTGGCCCGACTATCACCCCCCGTGTTTCGCTCTGTTCCCAGTTCGACCGAGCAATGCCGCCCCAAATGAAGGGGCACGGGAACAGCGCTCGCTCATCCGCTGACGTTGCCCCTTCGAGACAGTTCTTCTGAGCACTCGGGGCAAAACGTACCGTCACGGGCGGCGTGGCATCGTGATACCGCCGCAGAACGCAAGGACAGCAGCGCGACACGGGCAAAATGTACCGAGACCGGCAGCCGCGGCGCGAGGCCGGTGTGAGCGCTATACATACACGCTACAGTTCCTGTAGATGTGGCGCCGATAAGATAAATATGAATCACATGGGTATGCTTTCATTGTTTAGGAGATGCGTGTTTTCATGCGAAATGTTATGATGTGGCCTCTTCTATATGTATAAGACTGTGTTGTCTTTTTGATTAACCCGCGCCCCAGTGGCGGTCTCAGCCAACTTCGCCCTAGTGGTGGTGGTGGGGGGGGGGGGGGCATATGTTACCACCCACCTCTAACTCAAAAACTAAGGGGGCTAGAAAGACGCAGTAAAAAGCAGTCGATAGCTCTTGATGAGTACGTTTGGAAGCAGTGGCGTAGACAGGGGGGGGCCATGGGGGCCATGGCCCCCCCCTTTCCGCCCAGCCGCCCCGATGGCGCCCCAAGTAGCGCTAACTAAAATAAAGTAGCGCCAACAAGGTGATTCCATTGGGAACATGAGTAAAAGATGAAATGCGAGTAAACGCACCTTACCGCACTTACCTTAATGCCATGACCCTTCGGATAACCCTTATCCCGCAACGCGTTTCCACGTTACGACGTTGGAGGCGCCCCATAATGGCTTTCATTAGGCGCCCCTTTTTTGCATATGGGCGCCTACATGTGCAAAAGGCATCAGAGACGCTTCTAAATGCCTCAAATGCGCCCCTTTTTCGCGTGAAGGCGCCCTTATGACCCCACAGGCGCCCCTTTAGACATCAAGGGCGCCCCTCTTTCGCATTGAGGCGCCCCTCTTACGCATGCAGTCGCCCCTCTTTTATCCCCTCACTCAGGTGCGGGTGCCTCTTGAAGGATGACGCCCCCCTTTGGCAGTTTGTCCGCCTCCGCACCACTCTATTGAGTGTGGTTTCGGTACGCCCCTGCTTACAACATAATATTATGAGGGCTTTTCCCACCAGTCTTACTTAGAAGAGCTTCACCTATGGTGGCAGCCCTGCCCTGCGCAACATTTCAGAACAGCCCCGCTTGCGATGTGGCCCCCTATTCATGCTAAGTGGCGCCCCTGCGCCGTCTTTTTGGGCGCCCCGGCCCCTATTCGTGTTAAGTGGCGCCCCTGCACCATCTTTCTGGGCGCTCCTATTTGTGTTAAGTGGCACCCCTACAACGCCGTTCTGAACGCCCCGCATCAGCCGCCACATCTAGGTCGATGGCGCCCCCTCGAGCCAACGGCGCCCCCTCAAGATCCAACAGCGCCCCCTCAAGAGCCATCGTCACCCTTCTGAAGACCGTATCCGCCACATCCGTAATTGACAATTGACGGCGAGCTCTCAAGAGTCACGAGTACTGACTAAAACCGGCGCAGTCACAGACGTCCAATCCATAAGATCATTGGCTCCCCGCAGCCCGTCACTGCCATCAAGGATCTTTGTATTTACCTACCAGAATGCGTTTACGGAAGGAAGACTTTATGTGTTTATGGAAGACTTAAGACGTCGTCGAGGCTATGTGAAGCAAAGCAGGTAGAGGCCGCCCGGCAAGAGTGGGAGCAAAATAATTAGTAGCCACGACTCTGAGGACGCCTGCGTCTGGTTGCCATGGTAACCGGGCAAATGCGCCATGCGGCACCCTGCCGAAAGCCGCTTGTCCCACTGCGAGTGAGCTGCGAAGCACCAAGCCAAGCACGTGGAGTCCAGAGCTCTGTCGTTAGTTCGAGGCCGTATATCGTTGGGCGCTACTGGTGAAGCGTGATGGACGGACCGCCATCGAAGCGAAAGAAGAAATCTGGCGCGGAGCGGCGGGCAGAGGCGAAGAGCAGTAGCCTCGCCCGGCTGCTGTCCATGAACCGCTCAATTTTGGATTTCGCAAGGTAGGTGAAAACGATCATTTAAATATAATTGAGCAGAATGGCGAATTTGAACTTCAGTGGGAGGAAGCGAGACTTGTTGTTCTCGCATTGTAGGTGGTCGGGGGGAGGGGGGAGGGTAGCACGTGGACTCCTTTTTGCGAATTAAAAGCTGCTGATGGCAAAGGAACCTTCAGCAGGTACCCTAGACTAGAGCTAATCAATTATTCTTCATCATTTCCTGGCCCGAACCGAACCCGAATGACTTTTGACGTGTGACGTTTCTCTGGAGGCCATGTTAGGCCAGAACGGCGGTTTGGTGTGTGTCAGTCAGCTGGCATTATTTGTGCGTTTTCGAACTTTTTGTTGGGCATGAAGAAACGCCAGGCATGAATGTTTATCTAATCGCACTCTTGTGAGAGAGTTGCAATGGCCGAATGTCAATTATAGGTATATACAAGTATTATCGCATATTTTTCATCATCGTGAGTTGATTTCATCCCCATCGAACATCGCGGATACGGTGGCGGCTGAGCGTTGTTAATTTGCATCAGCATTCAGCCATCATGTATGCCTCCCTGGAACTGCCTGAAAAGATCATGATTCTAGTTGACGTCTTCTTAACTGTACCAACTTTTCCCAGGCCTTTATCCCGATCCTCGGTCCCGGCCGGGCCTGCGTCGACCGACTCCCCGACCGACCGATGCGGTCCGTCCGACCCGTCCTCAGCGGCCATGACCTCGCCGAGCGCGGCATTGGACGCCGATCCAGACTCGCCGGACCTGACAGAGGCCGGCTCCTCGGGGTAAGTCTGCCCTTGAGACGGCACGACTTTTATGAAATGACCTCTTTCGATCTTTTTATTCGTCGCTTTTTCAAGTGCCGCTCTTTCGGATGCCGCTTACCGCGTGTAGCTACGTTGCCCAGGTGTCGAGTTAGAAGGGACTGCAGCTCCCGGCCTGGCGCGATAGGCGCCGAGAGCCGGCCGGTGCCCCTCTGGGGCTCCTGGATTCCCACGCACTGCTAGGGGATAGGATAGGGTTGATGGTTTAACACCTTCTAGCTCGGCTGCTGTGCCACGAACTGGTCTGCAATTTTCACATGTCCATAAAAAGACGTATAATTTAGAAGCGGTACTTGCACGTGGGAGGACAATTAATGTACTGATTCGCTCGTTTTTAACCCGGCCCTAATGTCTTACCGCTGTATGGCTGTAAAAAAAGAGTATTTCATTACCACAATATGAACTGTGTTCAAGGCATTTAGTGAATGCGAAATCACTATCTGAACACGCTTGGATAATGAAGGGAAATCGTTTGCAGGATTGCCACTCCTGAGCCTGGGACCTTCCACGGAGTATCATCATCGTGGACAACTGATATCGGCGAAGCGGTCGGTCGGGCCGCCACCCTCTCCAGCGCTAATGTCATGGCGCTTCTGAAGCCGTGGGAAGCACCTGCAGGATTCAAGTGGCCATACACCGAGAGGACGTGTTCAGGCAAACAACGGCGGAACTACCTCGGTCCACAACATCTTTCTGGCAAGTTTGAGTGTTTCTCCTTCTCGCCAGAAAAACAAGGCCTGTATTGCAAGGTGTGCGTGCTGTTTGGCACGCCAGCGGCGCGGGGAATCGGCCCAGGACAGCTAGTACGGACTCCGCTCACCCACTACCAAGACCTGACAAGTGAAAGCAGCGGCAGCCTCACAAATCACCTGAAGCAGCTGTACCACATCACCAACACCGAGAGAGCTGGGATCTTCCGCAAGCAGTTCGCGGCCGGAGTCGATGTCGCTGATATCCAAGACAAAGCGGCGGCGTCTGAGCGTAACAACAACCGCCGGGTCCTTATGCGGCTGCTTCGATGCATCGAGCACATGGGTCGGCTCGGCCAGCCTCTTCGCGGTCACCGGGACAGCGGCCAGCCACCAGCCGGCGGCGCTGCTCCTGCTTACGAGCAAGGAGCTTTCAGGGCCACGCTTCAACTGATGGCTGACTGCGGTGACCAGACCATCCAGCGGCATCTCGCCAAGGCGGGGCGGAATGCTACTTACCTATCACCGCACATTCAAAACGAGCTGATCGGCTGCGTGGATGCAGTGATGAAGGACGCAGTCGTCCGTGAGGTTCAGGCTGCCGAGTTTTTCTCGCTGCTGGCCGATGAAACGACCGACATCAGCTCCAAGGAACAGCTGAGCGTCTGTCTGCGCTATGTTCAGCCAGACAGCAGCTGCGTGCGCGAGCGGCTGCTATGCTTCGAGGAAGCACCGGACCTGACCGGAGCAGGTCTCGCGTCGCAGCTTCTTGGCGTCCTGGCCAAGCACAACATCGACAAGGACAAGATGGTCGGCCAGGGGTACGATGGTGCGGCCGCCATGTCTGGAAAAGAAAAGGGCGTGCAGCATCACATCAGCAAAGAGGTGCCCACAGCCGCATACACTCACTGCATGTCGCATGTTCTCAACCTGTGCCTCGTCAAAGCGACCGAAGTTAAGGAGTTGAGGGCAGCGGTGACCATCATGAATGCGGTTACAAACTTCTTCAACGAGTCCAACAAACGGCTTCTGACGCTGCAAGCCGGTATCGCTGAGAAGTGCCCCGAGAGTTCAAGATCACGGCTCAAGAAGCGATGCGAGACCCGATGGGTCGAGAACCAGGAGGCGACTGAGGTCTTCAAAGAGCTGATGCCAGCTGTAACTCACGCCCTCACGGTTAGTTGACATGGATGATTTTACGCTTAATTATGCCATAAATGTAAGAGCTTTGAGTTAATATGTACTAACGTGAGCGTTAAATATAACATCTTTTTTAATGAGTTCAATCAAAATTAGTTGGCAATATTCGTTGATGGCTTTATGCGATATAGCGGTTTTTCATTATAGTTCCGATCTACTGCGGAGCTACTGGCTACTGCCGTTGCATTTTGTGACTTTTTTACCACTGATAATGTATTTTGACACCATATTATTTAAACAATAAAGTAAACGGTACAGGCTGTGCATGGCCCATGATTAAAGTCCTTTGGAAATATTAGTTATTTATCGCCTTAACTATGTAATTAACCCACTACCGCGTGATTATGACGCTGTTCTTATGGTCCGGTTTACATTTCTTATGCGCTGTGTTTCGCAGACTCTGGCCGAAAGTCGTGACGGCTCTGTGGCCGGCAAAGCGGCGTCACTCCTGGACTCTGTCAGCGCCCCCAGCTTCCGCCTGAGCCTGGAGATCCTGTGTGTGGTGCTCGGCGTCACCAAACCGCTATCAGCCCGTCTTCAGTCCCCCAACCAGGACTTTCTGCAGGCTCTGGACAGTGTCACCGACGCCGTTGAAGTACTTCAAAGCCTCAGGGAAGACAGCGAGAAGTTCCACTCGCTATTCGACGGTGTGGAGGAGGCCGTGGGTGACGTGCCGATGCCTCGATGGGCTAAAGTGGCGAGCACGAGAAACAACTGCGCCCGCGAGTACTACCGCATAAACGTCTACTTGGCGTTCATCGACACTTGCCTCGGACAGATTAACGAGAGGTTCCGCTCCCACCTCAGCCGTGGTGTGCGCCTGAGCGCGCTGCTACCGACAGTGTGCACCAAGTCCAGGACCAGCTTCGAGGAGCTCCGGCCAGCGGTGGATATGTACTCCCGTCTGCTTGACTGCAGCAGCGACCAGGTCAGGCAGATCAACGAGACTAAAACTTATCATTTGCTCAGCCGAGCGAGAACCTCCAGAAGATGCTCCCACTTCCAGTTAAAATCGCATGAAAGTTCTTTAGAATTGAAATGTGCTCAAATGTTCGCAGTTTGTCTATTCGGTTTGAATGCCCGAATTCGTTACGAATGTAATGTAGACAAATTAGCAATTATTTCACCCCGTCCGTCGTTTCCATCCTCAGGACAAACAAATCCTTCTCCTCCACGCCGCATCCCTCGGTCCGGGCTGGACAGGCAACTTTATCTCATGCAGGCTGCTTCCTTGGAGTGGCACCGCTGCTCCCAGGAGAGTACACCCGTAGCCGGGTGCAGTGAGTACTTGGGGGGGGGGGGGGGGCTGCCGCTTGCCGGCTGGCCGGTCTATCCATTTGGACGGGTTCAGCCCCGGTGACTCACAAGGGTACCCGCCCAGACCAATGTCTCTCCCTAGTTCCTATCATCCTTCCGGTTCTGAAATGGTCTTGTCAGACTGAAAGAGCCTAACCAACAAAACAAACAACCATTAAAATTTTTAGGCATGGTTCAAACTAGCGAGTTGTTTGCGTGCTAAGGGAACCATGCCGCACCTGGACTTACCCTAACCCCCTCCTCTGCACTAAATCGTGGCTAGCCAATAATGCAAGCAAACCACCTGTGTGTGTTTGTGTGCACGCGTGTATGCAGTGCGTGTGTGTATGCTGTGGCCAGTGGCCTGTGCCTTAATGCGTGCGTTATTTGTGTGTGTGTGGGGGGGGGGGGCTACTTATTATTATGATTTTACTTCTAAATTCCTTTTCATCTGCCATGGAAGCAATTCTCACATGATTCCGAGATCTTATTAGGTCCGATACGTTCCCAATCCCCTTCCTGTCTTCCCTTTCACATCGCACTTCCCCCTGTCCTCGAAGGTGGAGGCAGAGTTCCGCCTGTGGCAAAAGCGCTGGCTGCGCTGTGAAGCGCACGAACGGCCCCGAACAGTGCTCGAGGCTCTGGCAGAAGCGAGGACGGCTGGGTCGTTCCCAGTGATCGCCAGGCTCCTTCACATCTTCGCCACGCTGCCTGTGACGACGGCGACCAGCGAGCGGTCGTTCAGCGCGCTCAAACGGCTGAAAACGTACCTGCGGTCCACATTGACGGAGGATCGCCTCAACGGCCTGGCCATGCTCTATGTCCACCGAGACATACCTCTAGACGGTGAGGCCGTGCTGAACAGATTTGCCTCCGGAAACCGGCGCCTGAGGTTTTAGGCATGGCTCTACCCGCCGTCGCGCCGACCAGCGACAGCCGACAGGCCAACGGTCAGTTCGAAGAAGTCGCATTGATGCGTTTTATGAGTGTTCACATGACGCATCCTGAGCTTGTATCCTAAGTAGCCAAATAGTCGAGATCAACCCATGGAAAATACACTGTGTTGCAAGGTGTTTTTACTGGATTTTGTTTTATGAGAACCCAGCGAATCTGGTCTCATACTCGTATTTTGGAGCACCTAGTAAGTCATGCAAAAACACGACGTGACTGTTCCTTTTGAATTGACGCGGCCCTCTCGATAGCTGACAATGGCGCCCCTCTCGTGGGAAAAAGTCGCCCCCCTCGAGCACTATGGCCCCCCCTTTTGCTGATTCCTGGCTACGCCGCTGTTTGGAAGTATTTCGGTCATTTTTCATCTTAGAACAATATTGGGGTCACCAGAGGTCATCAAAGGTCAAAATTTGCCGATTGTCATTATATTTTTCAGAAAACATGCCATTATCTCAGGAACTATGATAGCTAGAAAAACGCATGGAAAAGCAATCGATAGCTTTTGAACTCTTCTTCTGATAAGGTAATAGTCAAAAATGACCTCAGGTCAACGGTTTAGCCTCCAGAGGGCAAAAACTAAAAAAATAGCTGTTTTTACGAAGTGTTTTTCGACAATAACTTTTGACCAAAAAAACTAGGACATTTCTATTGCCAGATTCATGTTCCTCTCTCCGAGACGCGTCGAATGAACTATAATTTGACCTTGAAAGGTCAACTTCAAAATTTGACCTCAGGTCAAGGTCATGACCTGACCGGAAAAGGTCATGTTGCGTATCAATCGATGCGTCTCGGCAAGACAAACACAATAAGGCCAACCCCAGCGTTCTACCTTTTTCCAATCGAGAGTTATTGGCAAAAAAAACTGTTTGTAGCCTCAAATGACCTCGGATGACCTTTCCAGAGGCTATCAGCAAAAAAGACACCTTGGTCGTCACGGGTGGTCCAAATCATTGTGCTTCTGAAATATTTGGACTGTTCCGATGCGTACACACGGATCTAGAGGCATTTTCATTTTTCTCCATTGCCTTGTAATGGAAAGGTCACGCCACTGACCTGACCTTAGGTCACGCATATAAAAAATCCGAGATATATGTACAAATTGTAGGCACCCATAACATCATGCAATCCAACAAGTTTAAAACCTCTCTGACAAACACTGCAGGCTGGACATGATTGCAAACTTTTTTAGGCTTGGTCAGTTAACTTGACCTGGTGACCTGACCTGACCTGGGGTCAAAAATTTCACACATTGTCAAAAATTGATGTGCAAAAAGCTACTCCAAGCGGCGCGGCGCGTAGCGCCGCGGTTTTTTATTCACACGCAAAAAACGCGACAGGGTGGTATCATATGCCCCCCCCCACTGGGGCGAAGGTTAACCCTCGCCCGCACATGGGGGGTTGCCACCCCCCAGGTAGTCTTTCTGCTCTGCACTCAACATTTTTAGAGCTTGAAGCCTGATTTTTCGTATAGCTGCTCCTCTATCCTTTCTTGATGTCCACTGAAAATTTCAAGTTTCTGTGGTTTTTTGTTTCGGAGATATGACCTTGTTTTTCAGGTCATGTCATGACCCAAATGACCAATTCTCAACATCTTGCGTTGGCTATGGGCCTTGTGAGCTTTTGACACCTTGATTTCGGCCTTTTTGGCCAATCTTACCTCCAACCTATCATGGAACATGTTGTTCGACGATGTACAGGTGTCAAGGTCAGGGTCAAGGTCAACCTAGCTCATCTAAGATAATTGCGTTTAAGGCAAGATAAATTTACTTTTCGTGAAGTTTTTTGAATGCATTTTTGGTAAGAGCTTCTGAGATCATGATTTCATGTAATATGGACACATAAACAATCGGTGCACACATCAGTATACACACAGACACACACAGACATACAAACACATATCATTGACCTTGACCTAACTTGACCTGAAATGACCTCAGCAGCAAAAACCTGGTCAGGTAGTGAAACGAAGAGGTTCTAGCTGGCTTGGCACCAGAAAGCGGCATCGTCATCGGTATATGATAAGCAGCGCACTTGATATCCAACGGTGACCCAAAACAGCAACATTTTTAGTTTGACCTGACCTGGAAGGTCAATGACTGACCTGAGAAGGTAAAACTGGGTATCATTAGATTCGTCTCTTCCCAAAGAATCTTTTTGGTCTTTACCGCGAAGCTCTATTTCCAACAGGAACGAAATGGCGCGGGGGGGTGGCAACCCCCCCCCCCCCCCCCATGTGCGTTCTAGGATGGGAAAATGGCATGTGCGGGCGAGGGTTAAGCGTACGTTTGGTGTAATGCAAGGTCCAATAATAAAGGCGTTATCCGACAGGTGTTTTGCAATGCGAAACAGTCTTGCGTATTATGTTTTCTTTGCTTGTTTACCTTGTCCTGTCTTTATCCAGTCTCCGAAAGAAACAAAGCCATCAGATTGCCGACAAAGTTACGAAAATCGACTACCTTCTTGCTCGTTATTTGTGTGAGCCCACCTCATGTCACAGCAAGCACATATAACGATCATAATTGTTCGAGCAGACCAACTCATAGGAGACATAACCAGACAATGATAGCAAGTGAGGGGCTGACAAGACAATCTATGCAGCATGCCAGAAGCCGGCTGATAACCTTCGTTCGTTCATTGGGGTTTACGGGCGCGTCGACTGCGGTGGTCATTTTGCGCCCATAACGCTGTACTGGTAAAGCGGATATGTCAACAGAGAACTGACGAACTGAAGAAGACTAGGACTACCTGAGATACGTTATACTAGTAAAACGAGTATATCACAGGAAAACTGATGGATTGAATATAAGAAAAGATGCTGCCGGATAAAACCCAGGGTGAGTCATCACCCAGCAGGTGGCGAATGGTGGTGCCTGGGGCAATGCGGCCGAGGCAGCGTGTCCGGTTTGGTTCGAGGTGCGGGCAACTTAAGAGAATGTGAGTGACTGTGAGCGGCACCGCACAATGGTTACATGTTGGTTGATTATCTCCACGGAGGAGATAGCCATGCGTTGCATACGTATGCCCTATCCGTAGTCTGCAGAGGACCACTTCATGGTGTCTTTTGCCTTGAAAGCAGGACTGCCAGGGCTCCAGAGTAGGTTTCACCTTTCGTAGCTTCTCGGATCCATGGAGACGCCACTCTGTCTGCCAGCTAAACGTCGTAAAAGATCGAACGGCTGGGTAAAAATCGTGAGCCGGCAGAGGCAAACGACGGAGGCAGGGGGCCGCGGCCGCGCGTCTTGCGGCCGCGTCGGCAAGCTCGTTGCCTCTTATGCCTACATGGCTCGGTATCCAGCAGAACTGGATGAATTTACCTGCTCTTTCCACCGACGTAAGACGAGATAAAATGTCTTGTACTATCGGGTTGTCTGGATTAAAACTCCGTAAAGATAAGAGGCTGCTAAGGGAGTCTGACAAGATCAGATAGCAGGAGCTGTCAGACACCTCGATAAAACACAAAGCCTTCTCAATCGCAACGAGCTCGGAAGAAAAAACAGAGGCAGAAGTTGGCAAAGAGAATGTGCGTGTGTCATGACCAGTCACAAAAGCGCAGCCGACACCATGTTCTGTTTTCGAGCCGTCTGTAAAAACCGAGGTAAAACCATCATATGAGGCAATGTGTTCCAGCGCCCGTGCTCGTAGTGTGCATGGCGGCTGATCGTCCTTCCTGATGTCTGTCAGTAAAAGATCGATTCGTGGATACGCATTTCTCCAGGGCGGCGAGGGCGCGCTCCATGTGCGCCTCACGCCGCGAAGAGAAATGTTTGCTTTTGAGAAGAGAGCTTGCATACGTCCACCGAAGGAAGTCGATCGACCAGCCACTCTGTCAGACCGACTGATCTCTCGCGAGAAGACATACGGGTATGCCGGGTGCGAGGGAAATTGACGAAGTTTTAAAACATACCGCATGCCCAACATCTGGCGACGGAAAGATAGCGGTGGCTCGTCAGCCTCAGCCAGAACGCTGCTTGTTGGCGAAGTACGGAAAGCACCCGTAGCAACGCGAAGTGAGGCATGGTGAATGGTGTCAAGCATTTTCTTACGCGACTCGCTGGCGCTGTCATAAATGAAACTTGCGTAGTCGAGCTTTGAACGTACCAGAGAGCGGTAAAGTAAAAGCAAGGTTCGTCGGTCAGCTCCATACGACGTACGTGATACACATTTTAAAATATTTAGAGTTTTAAAACATCTCTCACGAAGAGTTTTAAAATGCTCGTTGTACGTCAGACGTCTGTCCAAAACAACACCAAGAAACTTTGCAACCGGCTGCGTGGGGATATTTCGCCCGTATGAGGCGGATTCCAAGATCAGGATCGTGGCAGCGGCGGCGGCAAAAGTGAACAGCCACAGTCTTTGAAGTTGAGAACTTAAGGCCATTATCCTTGCTCCACTTTTCTAAACGCGTCACAGCAAGCTGAAGTTGTCGCGACGTGTGCCGCACACTTGAGGCGGAGAACCATACCGCCAAATCGTCAACAAAAAGGGATCTCCCTATAGCCGTTGGGAGTCTGTCGCCAATGTCATTAATCATGATAGCAAAAAGTGCCACACTCAAGACGCCTCCCTGTGGAATACCATTCTCCTGAAGGTGGGAGCTGGACAAGTGGTTTCCAACCCTGACACGAAAGGTGCGATAAGATAAAAAGTTGCAAATGAAAAAGCCCATACAGCCACGGATACCATAGCTGAGAAGCTTCCTCAAGATGATCTGCCGTAAAACTGTGTCGTAAGCAGCCTCAATATCAAAAAAGATAGCCCCAAGGTGTTTCTTTTCGGTAAAAGCTGTCCTCACTTCGGTGTCAAGAGCTAAGATATGGTCAACTGAACTGCGGTGTTTCCTGAAACCACACTGCGCGTCCGTAAAAATGTCGTTATGTTCCAGAAACCAACTCAAGCGAGCATTCACCATCTTCTCCATTAACTTGCAAAGGGCAGAGGTCAATGAGATAGGACGGTAGTGAAGTGGGTCAAGTCCCGACTTGCCAGGCTTTAAAATGGGGATCACCGTGGCCTCTTGCCATGCTGCAGGAAACAAACCGCTCTCCCATAGCGAGTTAAATATCGCTAACAGTGTTTCCAGGGCGATAGAAGGAAGGTGCTTCAACATGGAATTGTGAATGGCGTCTGGGCCCTCGGCGACACTTCGAAGCGAGGATATGGCGTGCTTCAGTTCAGTCATTGTAAAAGGCTCGTTATATTCTATATGTTCGTCAGTGGAAAAATCCGCCAAGCCAAGCTGGGGCCGGGCTCGCCCTAGTGCGGGCTGCGAGGGAGCGTCACCCCGGCAGCGCTCTGAGAGTGTTCTAGCTATAGCCTCCGCGACATCAAAAGGATGTATTATATCAGAGTTGTTCACCACGTACGCGTAACCTTCATATACAAATTTTCTTTTGGCGCGACTCGGTCTCGACTCCTTTCACGCCCTCTGTCGATCAGCGTCCTGCATAGGGTCAGTGCCGTGATTTCCCGCTGAAAGACGAGACGGACTGATGAAAGGAGGAGACAATGGGTTGGGAGGGAAGATAATGTAATAGTGGGGGAGTGGGGAGGAGGTGGGGAAAGATGTTCCCTCTGTGATGGTTTGTCAGCAAAGGGAAGGGAAGGTCAGACCCAGCGGGCAGAGGAGGGCGCTTCCAGTCAGCGGGCCGTGGAAGTGGGACGGTCAGTGGACAGTTGAGTGTCACTGCTAGCGGGCAGAGGAGGGCGCTTCCAGCTAGCATGCCGTGGAAGTGGGACGGTCAGCGGACCGTTGAGTGTCACTGCCAGCGGGCAACTTATCGCCTGTCTCCGACGGACGTTCTCCACCTTCGGCATCGCCGACGAACTCACCAGTGACGGCGGCCCTGAATTCACGGCAAAGGAGACTGAGGCTTTCCTGGAAGCCTGGGGAGTGCGTCATCGACTATCCTCTGTGGCATTTCCTCACGCCAACTGTCGGGCCGAAGTCGGAGTGAAGACGATTAAACGCCTCATTGTGGGCAACACCGGCAACAGCGGCGAGCTGGACGTGGATAAGTTCCAACGGGCGATACTAACGTACCGCAACGCCCCCGATCCTTCCACTAAACTATCGCCGGCACAATGCGTGTTCGGGCGCCCGGTGCGAGATTTCATCCCCATCCACCCAGGCCAGTACCTTCCTCATCCTACCTGGAGAGAGACTCTACTCGCCCGCGAAGAGGCCCTGAGGAATCGGCACATGCGCTCACACGAGCGCTGGTCTGAACACACCAAACGACTCCCTCCTCTCAAGGTCGGCGACCCAGTTCGCTTACAGAACCAGACTGGACGAGATCCCAAAAAGTGGGATAAAACAGGGCGCATCATCGAGGTCGGTCAACACAACCAGTACGTCGTGCGTGTCGACGGGAGCGGTCGGGTCACTCTGCGAAACCGCCAGTTTCTCCGGAGATACAGCCCCGTCATCCCCAGCCGCGGCGCTCGTCTCGATGATCTACTTGACAGCCTACAACGAAGTCAGCTACCCCCTGCGCGGCTGCCTGATGCCCCCCGGACGGCAACGACGCCCTCGTCGCCGACACTGGTTCCGCGGGTGGAGTCACCCGTGCGGCCGACGGCCGCCCCTCAGATGGAGCCGACACCTTCATCACCGACGCAGTCTCCGTCTCCGGCCCCAGTGCGCACACCTCGCCCCCCATCGCGTTCCCCCGCGTCCCCGCAAAACCAGCAGCGCGCTCGACCGCCGATGCGGGAGGTGTCCGGCAGCCCGCCCTCACAGCAACCACCGATGCTTGATATCCCACCTGCGCCTGTGGTGTGTGCCCAGCATTGATAGGCAAGTTGCACATTTCAGTCATGTATTAATGTATTGCATGCTGGGCACACATCTGAAACAGAGACACACAGGTATATCAGCGTTATGCCTGTCTACTCAGAGTCGGAAGTGGAGAAGAGCTGAGCCGTCCCGAGATGCGCTTTATGCGTGACCACACCTGGCTCGTCGGAGTAAACCGGTTTAAAGAATTAACGTAGGTGCGCCATGATCTGACCTTTGCCTCTTTGATTGTGCGTCGTGCAAAAGCCCGCGCTTTTTTGAAAGCGATGAGGTTCTCCATGGTGCTGTTTCGGTTAAACTGCTTGAAGGCGCGTTTCCGTGCTCGGATTGCGTTCCTACACTCTTCCGTCCACCAAGGGACGGGAGTGCGGTGGGGCTGTCCTGATGTCTTAGGGATGCACGCTTCGGCGGAGCTTAAAAGTAAAGACGTAAAAGCTTCCGCCGATGGAATACAGCCGTCGGCACTGGACAACGAGGTTTCCATCAAAACGGAAAACTCGGCCCAGTCGGCTTTATGCAGGTTCCACCGTTGTGGGCGCTTCCCCAGTGTCGGGGTATCCTGGTACGCAATCCACACCGGAAAGTGGTCACTGCCGAGTGGGTCGTCATGTACAGACCAAGTAAAGAGGTGAGCTAGAAGCGGACTTGCCAAACTCAGGTCAAGCGCCGATGTTTGGCCGGAAGGCAGAGTAAAATGGGTTCGCTGCCCTGTATTTAAAATACAAAGCGACTCATCGCAAATAAAACTTTCTAAGGCACGACCACGTGGGCCGATGTGATCACATCCCCATACCGTGCTATGAGCGTTGAAGTCGCCCACCACAAGGACTGGTGCCGGGAGCTCACAGAGAAGGTGGCGCAGTTCTGCCTCCGGGAAAGCTGTACCAGGAGGGAGGTATAGCGAACAGACTGTGACTTCCCGGTGGTATAGGTGCACTCTCACAGCTACTGCTTGCAGAGGAGAGTTCAGAAGGAGCGGTGTGACTGGCAGACTGTGGTGCACTGCTATGAGGACACCACCATGTGCTATAGTGTCCGAATGCAGGTCCCTGCGGAAGACGGCATAGCCCCTGATGGTGCAAGTCATAGTTGGCGCCAGCTTGGTCTCCTGGAGACAGATTATGAAGGGGTTGCGCCCACGTATGACCGATTGCAAGTCCTGGAAGTTTGGTTTTAAACCTCTACAATTCCACTGCAGGATAAAATGTGCTATAGCTGTAGTTTTGAGCACTTAGGTAAGCGAAAGGTGTCTAAAACTGTAGACTTTGGCTTGTGTTAAAAGAGGGCGAGGACTTAAAAACGCTCCTCGCCGCCGGGGCCCGAGCTACCACCAAAGACCACCTTTGGACGGCCCTCGCGGAGCCTTCCATCGGCAGACCTAGGACGGCCGGTAGCTCCCGGTTGAAACTTCAGCCGCGAGCGGGGGCTACCGTCGTTTGTCGGCGATAGCTCCCACGGAAGTGTGCGCTTCGTGGGGCGGCCTGGGGCGGGCGGCGGCCCCGCCGGTCTCGGTTCCGAAGGTGGCGTGCACGGAGGAGGCCGAGACCCCGACACCTCGCCCGTGGAGGGCGCCGGAGGGGCACCGGAGGGACGCTGTGAGGGGGGCAGTGGGGGGTGGGAACGGAGGAAGTGGAGGGGGTGGTGGGGGAGGTGGGGGCGGAGGTGGAGGAGGCGGAGGTGGAGGAGGGGGCGGAGGAGTAGGGGGAGGTCCCAGCAGAGGCGACGGGGCCGCCCCCGGGGCATCAGAGCCTCTATGGGCCGAAGACACTCGACGCTCCTCAAGAGCCTGGGCAATCCGGCGTTCCCGTCTGGCGTCCTGCTCTAACCGTTCCTCCTGACCGCGGCGCAGCGCAGCCATCACTGCAGTCTCCCTTGGCGGGGGTCGGTGCACTTCAGCAGACGTGCCCGGGGCCCGCTCAGCGGAGCGCAGCGGCGAGACCGGGCCCCGGCGACGACCCCGGGCGAGGGTCCACTCCTCCTCCTGCTTCCTGCTTGGTGACGTCTGTGTGGCGGTGCACGACGACGCTTTAGAGGGCTCCTGTTGAACTGATGAGTTGCTGTGACTGTTGGCATCTGGGACAAAACAAAAGCCGAATGACTTCAGAATCGCTATTAGCTGACCGATGCTGTTGTTGGCATCAGTTTCAGTGGGGCAGCGCTGTCTAGAACCGTTGGCCACACTAGCATAAGACCGCTTGGGATGGAGGGCAGCAAAGCGGTCTCGGGCCTGACGAAATGACAGCCTTTCGGTGACCTTCAGAGACATTATTTCTTTTTCTCTCTGGAAGGCCGGGCATCGCCCATCAAACGAGGAATGTGGAGTCTGAGAGTCGTCACAATTGACGCATCTCAACTCAGACGACGAGCAATCGGCACTGCTGTGATCAGTTGCCGCACATCTCCAGAGGTGAAAAAACCCTGCTACTCGCCTGCGTGCGTAGGTGACAGCCATAGGAATAAAGAGACAGATTCGAGCATCTCAGTTAATGCATTTAAAATAGATAACAAGCCGTTTCCGCTCAAATCAGAGCTGTCTTCCCATAGAGGGCCACTATGGACCACGGCACAAAAATTTAACAGCGTCATCTCTTCGTAGACAGCTGGGGCTGAAAAATCCCGCCGGTGCGACGGCCGGTGCGTTGTGAAGCGCCATAGACAACGGAGGAAAAACGGCGACAGCGCGACAGCTCGTCTCCGCTCGTCGCCGGTTGAACGGCGGCGGGGACCGGCGCGGCCGGCGCGGCCTTGGCCGCCGCCGGAGTAGGGAAGGACCGGGCGACTGGGACGGGGGACTTCACATCTGGGCCACAACTGGGGTGAGGTCCATGACCATCGGTCCCAGAAACTTGGTAGGAGCGTTGATAATTGGTTCTGACTTCTGAAGTAAAGGCAAGTGAATAAGTGACTACTGACAATCCTTTCGTGAGTTCTGATTGAACTGGATCAGGAAGCCAGGACGAGCTTGGACGTCGATCAGACCTATAGGTAAGTTGGATGGTAGTGATTTATTTTTGTTGTTGTGTCACTGAAATGTGGTGATGCGTTGTAATGCCCAGAGGCCGAAATTTGAAAGGTCAGTTTCTTTCTAACATTCTAGCCTCATTTTAAATTTTTAGGCCTAAAAAGGCGATGAGAAAACGTCAAAAAAGTACTTTCTGTTTCAAGATTACTTGTAAAAAATTGGTGACAGCTAGACATCGCGTAGGTGACAGCTTTTGAGTTTTATTCACCTCTGCACATCTCCCGCATGCCGGTCTGTTCCGGCAGCTGTCTCGAGTGTGACCGAATCGAAGACACTGAAAACAACGCATGGGACTCGGGACATATGGTCGAACTTTCACGGACAGATATCCTATCATCACCTCCCTCGGCAGTTCCAGCGAGTTGAAAGTCAGAATGATACTGTGCGTGGGTGCGAGAGCGCCACTTCTCTTGGTGTAGATGCGGCGGGCGGCGGAGACCCCAAACTGTGACAGGCCTTCGGCGATCTCGTCGTTTTGCATGCCCTCCAGATCGTCGCAAAAAATGACCCCTCGGCTGGAATTTTTCGTGCGATGCGGCGAAACGCTGACCGAAAGGTTTACTTCCTTCCTGCTCTGCTGATCCTTAACTGTGTATGTGAAGTGAGTAGCTTTCAGGGCCCTTTCCGCCTCTCTATCGTCAACAAACTCTACTTCGATGCCTCCGTCTCTAAGTTTTTCACACCTCGCAATCTTACCAAATCTGTCACAGCCCTCTCGTCTCTGAAAGGGAGACAGCGACGCGAGTTTTCGTTCGTCGGATGTGAATATAAGAACTTTTGGTCGTGCTCCACCGACTGCACTAGGTGCAAGGGGTTCAGCCGAGGCTGTGGTCCGTGGGGGTGCCAAGTGAGAATCCATGGAAAGTGTAATTGTTTCGGTCCCGCAGCCTCCCACCCACCTCGGAGCCCAACTGGGGGACGGCCACACTCCCCCGTAGGGTGGTGGTCCGCCAGGAGTACTGCAGGACTATACGGGGGCCGGGACGCCAAAAGCAGCAAGACGAAGCCGCCGGGTACGGGGCCGCGTGTGCCGCGGCCGCCGCAGAGCCATGGGGCACGGGACCGGACCTGATCCCGCGCGCGGACATGGATACGGTGGCGCTAAGCCCCGCGCTGAAGGAATCAGGCGGCCCCTGCACCCGGCGGCAACCCCCCGCATACCCGTCGCCCAGCCCCCTTGACCCCGATTAGCCAGTGCCGCACAGGGCGACGCCTGACCGGCCGATTTCCCTCATGCGAGGCCAACATGGGGCATCCCGCAGATCCGGGGATTGGCGCCAAAGGCATGTGTTGGAAGGCTGCCCCGACTAACCCGCAGGGCAGCCCCCTCAACGCCCAGACATCCTCTCCCCGGTCTTTGGGCCGAAGGTACGGCTAGACCGATAAAACCAGGGGAACCAGAGAACAAAGAAGATGAGCGAGTGCAAAAAATAAAAAAAAATAAAAAAAATGGGGGAGCGTTCGAAACCGATGAGGCAAGCAGCCTGCAAGACCGGTACAGCGTAGGAAAACTGAAAACGCAATCAACGCGAGTATCCGCAAAAAAGGCAACAGACAGGTACAAAACAACCAAGAGCAATTCACGTGAAAAGAGTGCAATGCAGCAAACTGGCAATGGAATCGTGCACAAGGAAGATAAGCAAGTGTAAAAAAAAAACTGGGGAAGCGTGCGGAACCGGTGAGGCAAGCAGCCTGCAAGACCGGTACAGCGCAAGAAGACTGAAAACGCAGCCAATGCCAGTGACCGCAAAAGAAATATGGGCAACAAACGGGTACAAGACGACCAAGAGCAATTCACGTGAGAAGATGGCACGATTAGAGACTGGAATCGCATTATGCAATGGAATCGTGCACAGAGAAGATGAGCAAGTGTTAAAAAAAAACTGGGAAGCGTGCGAAACCGATGAGGTAGGCAACCAAATGAGAGCAAACCAGCCAGGTGAGAAGACGGCAACGCGGCCGACTGGCAGTGGCATTGGGCAAACATCAAATCCAGCAAATGTGGGCAAAGTCAAGATCACACATATGGCAATCAACGCGAGTATCCGCAAAAAAGGCAACAGACAGGTACAAAACAACCAAGAGCAATTCACGTGAAAAGAGTGCAATGCAGCAAACTGGCAATGGAATCGTGCACAAGGAAGATAAGCAAGTGTAAAAAAAAACTGGGGAAGCGTGCGGAACCGGTGAGGCAAGCAGCCTGCAAGACCGGTACAGCGCAAGAAGACTGAAAACGCAGCCAATGCCAGTGACCGCAAAAGAAATATGGGCAACAAACGGGTACAAGACGACCAAGAGCAATTCACGTGAAAAGATGGCACGATTAGAGACTGGAATCGCATTATGCAATGGAATCGTGCACAGAGAAGATGAGCAAGTGTTAAAAAAAACTGGGAAGCGTGCGAAACCGATGAGGTAGGCAACCAAATGAGTGCAAACCAGCCAGGAGAAATTCGCGTGAGAAGACGGCAACGCGGCCGACTGGCAATGGCATTGTGCAAACATCAAATCCAGCAAATGTGGGCAAAGTCAAGATCACACATATGTGTATCTAGGGCTGAGGGGGGGGGGGCGCTATTCCACTTCACCCGAGTGTGCCCGTGCGGTGCGTGAGAATGCAGAAAAGGCAACCAATGAAAATGCTCGCAAGAAAGCTGGGCAACAGACAAGTGCAAAAACTTAGTGCAAACCACGTGAGAAGACGGCAAGGCAGTATAAGCTGGCAGTGAAAAGAAACACCCGGAAGGAGCGGAACCGGGCGCAAAAAAGACACTCATCAGAAACAAAGGGAAAAGAGAAACCAAGAAAGGTCTGACTTGTCGTCTATCAATCCAGGGTCGAGTCCGGTTGTAATCGAGCATGAGTCAAGCTGGGGCCGAGGGGGCGCTACTCCCCTTGCTGGCGGAGGTCAGGGCCGCTGCAGGACGCGGGCCCAAGGAACCCAGGCCACCGCCAGCCCCCTGCGGGGCCAATCTTGCAGAAAATCCATCCGACAATCAAATCAGAGCCGAGGTCGAACGCAAGTCAAGCTGGGGCCGAGGGGGCGCTACTCCCCTTACTGGCCGAAGTCACAGCCGCCGCGAGGCCAGAGCCCAATGGTCCCGGCCAAGCAACGGCTCTGACCACGGTCAGCCCCCTGCGGGGGCCGGCTGATAACCTATCGTGGCACTCAGCATAATCCAGCATGAACAATTGTTTGCCAACGACGCTCGCAATAATGCAAAAAAAAAAAAACTTTCGCTAGCATTATGCAAAAGATTGCCACTAGCGATTACGCAATCGACTGTCTCCTTTATACGGTAGATTGTCGCCGCTTGTAATACAGTAACCCAAACAGTACATACACTGTCGCCTACCGAAATACAGTGTAGCGGACAGTCGTTTCTGTAGTCCGGAGCCGCCCAATGACCAACAAATGCCTTTATCGGCTAAGCCTCTGTTGAGTCAACACAGATTTGATAAAACGGCTCAGGCGATTGTGCTGAGTGACTACTGTCGATAGAATGACCAGCCCAGACTCGGATATGTGGTACAGGGGGTATGCCGAGCTGACCTGTGTGGCGGTTCGACGGTTATAACAGATCCAGAGGTCACGGTAGGTCAACGGCACGGCAGAAGGAGGAGCCACAGTGGGTCAAGTCGACAAGCCACGATAGAAGGAGGTCGGAATGTCGCCGTAGGTTGGTAAGTCAAGTTCGGTCGAGCAATGCCCCTCCTACAGTAGACAACATACTAATAGTTGGACACTTCGACCCATGAACAATCGATATAGGACGATATTGAAGCATTTTCGATGCAAGTTTCTAATGAAATTTGTTGCATCGTGGTGCCGCTACGCCACCACTTATTTGGCCACAAATTGACACCTCGTCCCAGCTGACAGCACCCTTGCGACCTGTTCAAAGTACACAAACACATTAGCATACCAGTCTATTGGAAGTTTTGGAAGCAGCTGTCATCGCGTCACGCGTTATAAGTAGCAAAATGAAACAACACAATAGACCCCAATAAAAGGACGCCCAGGGCATTGCATTACACGACAGCTATGTAAAGTACGACTGCAAAAAGCGGCTGCAATCCGAAACGATAGACAATATCAGGCACAGAATACCCTATATTTGTGAACCTGCACAGCAGATAACGTAGTCTGTCCCGCGCCCTGCCCGAAGGTCAAATCACTACCGACGAGTCAGCCCAAACAACCACAGGGCTCAGATCGGTGGGCCGTCGTCCCCGGCTGAACTGACCGCCCTGACCGACAGACAGCTCTCCCCCTCCCCTTTGAGCCGCGCCCTGCCCTTCCCATCGGGCAGACACAGTCGCCAGCGGGTAAAACACGGGCTTAGGCAGCGGCGCCACTGAACACAGCAGGCGTATCCCCATAACGCGGACACCAGCAGCCACGTATGTTATTGTTATCACATCAGTCCCCATAGGCGGCTTAAACACGCAACAGGTCAATAGAGACGATATCATGTATAACGAGTACGCCCACTGCTTGGTCAAGATCACGAACTCCACTTCGTAAGCCTCCAACAATCGCAGCTTCTGAACGAAGCTCGAAATCCTACACGAGCACTTATATCTTCAAATAGCGCATTAATCTGATAGTTTGGTTAAATAGCGATAGCAAACAGCAACACGTTTAACTGTTCGCTCTTCATACAACGAGAAGGCACAGCTCATGAAGCATCCTCTTCTCCATTTCCATCTTCAATACCTCAAAATACTGAGGAGCAGTTTTCAACGAATGCCTCAGGGCTCAAGTCACTACGACCGGTAGATAAGCCTTTTTTAGCTAAGCGCCTGTGTCATAAAAAGCCCCCAGTTCTGCGCAGCTCGCCATTGATAAGTGAGTGTCTGACATCAGTCGTTTAGTCAGGAAGGCGAGAGATACCGGGCGCCAGGAAGTCGCCGCCGAGCGCCGCAGCGATAGCGCGGCTTGTCGAAGCCGATTCGGGAGCCCGGGACTCCCCCTCCTTGAGGCCCCATGGGGGCCGAGGCAGGCTACTGCGTCGCAGCGATTCAGATCATGCTCCATTGGCAGTTTGCAGTTAGACACATGCATAACGGTCACCGCTTCTAGTATGCATATTGTGAGATACTGTCTGGCACTTGCGCTAGAGAAAAACAACTTCATATTCAAGACTTGCCAAACCTGGGGCTTTGCTTGTAGATGCCAAGCCGATCAGCACTGAGGGTTCGGGATCCATTTCAGGGTCTCGGCAAACCACCATGAGGCCCCATCCTCGATATCATCTCCTGCTTCCACCCGGAGACGTCCCAAGACGAACCTTCCCACATCCCTATGCCACACTAACACGCTGCCTCGACAAGGCACACACACCGACCACCTGACGCGACACTACTACACTCCGCCCCCCCCCCCCCCCCAATCCACCCAGCGGCCGACCAAAGGACACCGTACCGTCCAGTCCGCTGCGCCGCGGTCCGAGGGGGCGGACGGGCAGCGGAGAGTCGCGCTACTGCGGTCTCCGCCGGGCGCCGCGCCGCCGACTATGCTGTCCCGGCTCACCAGACATGGAGCCGCTGCACAGGTTATTGAGCAGCTCCTCCAGATCTCGGTCTCTGCAACAGAACGGCGCGGGTTAGAGCACTGCCGTAGAAACAAAGACAAGCGTAAGTCACCGCTGCACAGGTTATTGAGCAGCTCCTCCAGGTCTCGGTCTCTGCAACGGAACGGCGCGGGTTAGAGCGGGGAACCACCAGAACGGGAGGGGTGAACCACAGCGAGAAACTACTGGAACGAGAGGGGCGGGTTAAGACTGGGCGCCTAATTTCTCCTAACCAGAGGAAACCCCTCACTGAAAATGTGTGCTTGGCCTGGTGCAGCACTCGGCAGGAACGCTGGGCAGCGTAATCCGTGAGACCCCGAGCGCGAGAGGGCCTGTGTGGGAAGGCGTGATGAATTCATCGAGAAATAAACCGTGAGTGGATCTGTGATTGTTTTCATGCTATGGCAGAGGACTGAAGGGGCAATTAATTCCAAGACATCCCGTATATGCATACAAAACTGGGGTGATTAATCACGCCGTGCCGTTGGGACAGGGGAGGGCCAGGGAGAAAAGACACCAAGGGCTCGTACTGGCGGGCGACCGGCGATATTTCGACGAGGGTGGCCAGACACCCACGGCGCCTCGTCAGCGGCCGCCGATGTTAAAGGGAAACTCACGAGGGTTCGTCGGCGGGCCGGTGCCAGGGACAGGGAGCAGACACTCACGATGGCTCGTCGGCGGGCGGCCGGAGCCATATAGACCCCATCCTTCCCGTAGGGGGTAATTGTGTACTCACGATGGCTCGTCGGCGGGCGGCCGGTGCCGTTTGGCGCCCGATATTATGCGGTACTGAACCGTATGGTGGTTGGCCTGCAGGTGTTTGAGCGACTGCGACTGGCAGGCGGCCCACTCGCTGATGTCGAACACCCCGCCGTCCATACAGGCGTAGTAGCGCCAGAGCAGGCCCAGCCACCGGCTCTCCGCCCAAATGTCGCCCTGAAATCGGGGACAAAGAGGACAGTGAGGACAGATTCGTGGTGGAATCACAGCAGACCAATCAACAATCAACACTCCACCGATCAAGGTAGTGCATTAGCGGTACATAGGCGATAAGCAGGATAAGACATGCAAACATATGAACAATCAACAAATGCATTACCGCACTCAAACGATAAGGGCTACCAAGACAGCCCAGAGTAAGACAGGCACAGCGTATCTCTCCCGTCAATTCTCCCCTCCCATCCCTGAGTCTCCCTCTCTAGTCTCTCCTGCCAACCCCCACCGGCCCTCCCACCCCGTCCGTCCGGTCCCTCTCACCCCTCTCTCCCGCCTCAGTCGCTCCTCTCACCTCCCTCGCTGCGTGCCGGATCTGACACGAGGCACAGCTACGAGCCGCGTACACGGGCCGGTCCACTCTGGTCCGACGGTGGCGGCGGTTACAGTTGTTACACCTGCGAGAAGAGTAGAGTAAGGCAGTGGTAACTACGGCGGGTACAGTTGTTACACCTGCGAGAAGAGTAGAGAAAGGCAATGGTTACTACGGCGGTTACAGTTGTTACACCTGCAAGGAGTGTAAAGTAATGCATTGGTTACTACGGCCGGGTAGTTGTTACACCTGTAGGGAGAGTCGGGTAGTTGTTACACCTGTAAGGAGAGTAGAGTAAGGCAATGGTTACTACGGCGGGTAGTTGTTACACCTGTGATGAGGGTAAGGGAACGGTTACTATACGGCGGTTATAGTTGTTACAACTGCGGGGAGCATAAGGGACCGACTGCTCGCAAATACTTTATCGTAACTGTACCAGGTTATGAGGTTACCCGTAACCAGTCGCTAGTCTTTTGCCTTCCCAATGATTCTAACCGGAGCATCTGTGTCACTGCATTTTCGTAGCCTCATCGGAGTAAATAACATGTCTCCAAGCCTCCCTCTATCCTCATCTGACTGTGCTAGGCCCATCAATGACTTAGTTATTTTCACACACGTGTTTCCCAGCCTCCAATATCCTCACCTGAGTGTGTTCTGCGTCTCCTCCATCTTCTCTCGCAGGCGTGTCATCATCTCGTCCATATACTGTCGGAAGGCCTCGTTCACCTCGTGCTTTTCTCGCGCCTCAGAATCAAACTCTGCCCGCTTCTCCTGTTTACCGGGAAAAAGGAGAAAAGAGTGGGTGGTGTGAGCTGATTGTTATAGTGAAAAACGACTTCCTCAAAGAACAGTTATAAAACAAAAGTTTTGTGTTGTAAATTCGCACAAATACACAAAAATATAATATGATGAAAAAATAGCCCGTCCTTATACAAGACAAATATAAATCGGAGCAAAAAAAAAAAAAATTCATCCCAAGAGACATAAAACGTAAGAATTGGTCCACACCCCGTCCTCCGCCCCTCGCTGCCACCTACCGGCTCTCCGACCAGCTGGAAGGCACGCTGCAGGATCTTGAAGGCCTCGTCGGCGCCCGGCGAGCGGCTCTTGTCCGGGTGCACGAGCAGCGCCTGACGCCGATAGTACTTCTTGATGTCGGCGTCCGAACAGTCGTGTGTTACACCCAGGATGCTGAGGCGATGACGGTGGAGGGGTAAAAACTCTGTTTCTCATCAGAATGATGAGAAACGTCAGCCAAGCTAGATGACGTTAATTTGAACAGAAGCAGGGTGACGAGGTAAATTGGTTGGTACTGTGCAAAAGGGGCGAGAGCGTAAAGATAAAGAGCAAGGTAGGCAGTAGTGGGAATTGAATATTACTAATCAAACTTATAAATATAGGGAATTGAGGTAAAAATTTAGATCAATAGCAATAATCGGCGGCGGTTCATCAGCCACGGGCCATCGCCCATCATGTCTGCTATCCGTACCTGTACGGGTCGGAGTCCTTGCAGGCGAGCAGTCTGGTCATTGCCTCGTCCCCGGTGGCCGGCAGCGCGATATTCGCCTGGAGGCCCTGCTGGGGCCCGGAGGAGGCGGCGCCCTTCCCGGGCCGGGCCAGCCAGGCTCGGACGGCGGCCAGGCGCGCCGACAGCGCCGCGCGGCCGGCCGCCGCCCAGTGCGCCGCCCACTGCCGACCAGAGAGGGCGCCGCTGCGCACGGCCGTCCACAGCAGGTCGGCAGACATGGCGGCCACGTCCAGTACCAGGTGCAGCAGCCAGGAGACCAGCGCGGCCAGCAGCGCCGCGCCCGGCGCCAGCTGCGCGCGCACCTTGCGCAGTAGCTGCCCGCCGCGGCCGCCGGCGCCCGAGTCGTCGGCGGCGCGCCGGCCGCGGCCCCCCGACCGGCCCGACCCGCGGCCACGGAACGCCAGCTCCTTGGCCACGCGCTCTGACTTGGCCCCGCCGCCGGCACTCAGCAGGTTAACGGGAGGCGGCCCCCGCGACTGGGATAGTGTCTTGTTGTCCGGCTTGTTGAGCGTGATGTCTGGCGGAAAAAGAAACATGCTCAGCGAAACTATCACACAGTTCAGAGTTTGAATAAAATGGTAGGTAGCTAATGTATGAGAAGAAATTTGGCTTAGCAAAACGACGGAAAAAGTCACTCGATTCATATTACCTAATTTTTTGCGGCAACAGTTCACATCATGGAGTATCATTTAATGCAGAATCTCTTGATTTCATCCAGTAGCTCACAAAGACGTTAAGGGGTGTTCCATAAAGTTTTCACAGGGTCTTCTAACTTCACACAGAACTTACCGACTTTCTTGGTCTCGTTGGACGTTTTGCCGCAGTTCTTTTGTTTTCCGACGTTGACGTCCACCTTTTTGGCGGTGTCTCCGTCGGAGGAAGTCGCCGCAGCGGGCGGCGTGTGCACGTGGGTCTGTGCTGGCCCCAGCGTGGATGAGGCGCCCAGGTTGTTGTTGTAGTTGAGCGGCCGGCGCTGGACGGTCGGCTGCGCCCGGTCTGGGTTGTTGTTGAGTGTCTCGGACCGCCGGCCAGAGGCAGAGCCGGGCACCTCTCCGGCGGATACTGGAGGAGGTGGGAGCGGCGGGTCAGGATCAAAACTTTTTCAAGAAGAGGGTCAGAAAATCAGTGGCGAAAGGAGTTCAACGCGACGAAACAGTCATTAAAATGGTAATCTCATGTGGGTTAGATAACAATCAGAGGCAAACTTTGACAAGATAGCACAGAATTTCACACAGTAGCATAGAACAAGGCAAACAATAACTTCCATAAGAGCCATTATATCCACGAAATAATCAGATCCATGAGCTAACCAACATGGTCACAGTTGGGGCAGACAATCTGAGCCCTTCGCCTACCTAGAGGAACGCCCTCTGCCCAGTGGTCACCTGTTCGTGTAAGTTTCTTGCTCTTGGCCTTCTTCTGCTCATTATCCCGCTCCTGCTCGACCTGACCCGGCGGCGTCGGCTCCCCATCGCTGACCGCTGGCTGTGGGGTCGTCTCCTCTTTGGTAGTCTTACTCTCAGCCTCTGAGACGCGTCTCCTCCGACCTCGCCCACCTCTCCTTCCACCCCCTCCGCCTCCCCCACCGGGAGTATCAGCGTCACCACGACTCGTTGTTTGTCGAGCGGCAGAGTCCACCGGTTTCGGCGCAGGTCCCGTCGCCGGCGCTGGCTTGGCGAGGACTGCCGAGTAGCTGGGCCGCGATGGAGGGGCTGCCGAAGCCGGGGCTGGTGATGGATTCTGCTGGACCGATGGTGAGTTTTGGGGTGACGGCGGCGTCTGGTGAGTGGTTGGAGGGTTCTGATGAGCTGGAGGACTCTGGTGAGCTGATGGATTCTGATGCGCCAGAGGTGAGCTCCTGTGAGTCGGCGAGGGACTATGGTGAGTCGGCGACGGATTCTGGTGAGAGGAAGGGACACCCTGGTGGGCCGGCGGCGGGATCGGGTGAGCCGGCGATGGACTCTGTCGGGCCGGCGGGGTGATCGATGCCACTACCGGGGCGGCCGCCGGGTCGGCTGAGTGCGGTGCGGGCGGCGGCTCGGCGGTTCTGGCAGGGGAGCAGCGCTCCGGCGGGTGGTGCGGCACGGGTGGAGGGGTGAGCTCGACTGGCGGCGCCGGGGCCGAGTACCCCAGCCACCCGCCAAGCCAGCTGCTCAGAAAGGAGCCGGGCGGCGGCGGCGGCGGCGGCTGGAGCGGGTCGAACAGCGGCGTGTCGAAGCCGGCCAGGTGCGCCGCCAGGTTGTCGCTGAGGTGCGCCGTGCCCAGCTCACCGTCCGGTGCCGCCGCTCCGGCCACCACCGGGTCGGCCTGGTAGGGCGGCGACGGCGGCGGGCCGCCAAAGTGCAGCTGGTGCCGGTCGCCGCCGTACAGCGGGTGCGGTGAGGGCGCCGCCGGCTGCCAGGCCGCCGCCGCGCCGGTGCTCGCAGAGCCAAACGGCGAGTACTGGCCGTCGCTGGAGCCGTCCGGTCCGAGCTCCGCAGTCAGTCGCTCTATCAGGTTACTGATGGAGTCGCGGCGCTCCAGGTCACCATGGGATTCCATCGCCACTTGATTGCTTCACTTCTGAGACAGCAAAGCCTGGGAAATGTAAAAAAAAACTTGTTATAATCAGGGGTTATGGTGAAATATGTTGGGAGTGACCAAGTTTTTTTAGAAGCAAGACAGGACTGCACAGCAGTAATCCAGTAATGAGGAATACCTATTTGCTTAGCAGTATGACAAAAAAAAATTGTTGAGCAGTGACTAGAGAGCAGTGAGTAGCAGTAACTAATGAGGTCTGGTGAGCAGTGACTAGATAGGTTTAGATGGCACAGTTTCTAAGCAGTGAGGCATTCAGGCTTGTTTAGAATTGAGACAGTGAAGATTCTGAAATGGTCAGGCAGTGGTAAGACAGACTTGGTAGTTGTAAGCCTGAAAAAAACTGTTAAGACAGCAATAGTCTTTGATTGCACTGGCTATATCTGAGAATTATCCTGCCTCATTTTGAAAACAAAACATACCAACTCATTTATGAGTGTACACAGAAATGCAAAGGACATGTATCAGGTATGTAGGTACCCATATTTGGACCTTAGTAGAGCAGAAATCACTCATAGATTTTCCAACCAAGGAGAGGCGCTGTAGGTTTCTAGGTTGTAGGTTGTAAGCTTATAGGTTTGAAGGTTGTAGGTTAGGTTAGCTCAGGCTGGGTGAGGTTTGTTTAGGTTTGGTTAGGAAGAAACATCTCTGGGTAGGTACCTATAGCACCTCTCCCTGGTTGGAAACCTTTGTGTGATGTCTGCTCTACTGATACTCATATTTGATCAATATTGATATTTGTTAGCAGTTGTAAATAACTTAACTTAACATGATCCCCATGAAGTTTTACCTTGTCTTTCAAAAAATCATTGTCCCAAATATTAGGTAGGTTAAGTCAAGTAAAATCTAAAACATTCATGATTAGGTATACTGACTCCTGTGCCACATTCCCATGTGTTAATTCAAGATGCCTATCATAAGCATAATGTAAAAATGTTTCATAAAATAATTTTCATAATACCATCAATTTCAAGTATAATTGTTTTTAGTAGTCAAACTGAGTTCAATATTTATGAGGTACCTAAAGACATGCAATTAAATAGCAATGCATTTTTACTATGCCACCTCAACCTGGCGGCTGGCATCTGAATTGAATTGGATTTCGTTCTCAACTCTGAAAAGTGAAATAGCTATGAAATATGAATGGAAACTAATAAAAACAAAAGAAATTATCAGAACACAGCATGATTTATAATTAATTCATCATTTATCAGAGCCTGTAAATGTTAAAATGTGCCTTAGCCTGCGAGAATACAGCAAAAACCGCAATGCAAGGCCTAAAGTTAAAACAATATGTTATTGTATCTTCTCTATGTTAACCACAAAAAATAGGTATTAGTATATATTAGGTCCGAGTGGACAATTGTGACGCTGTTGATACAAATATGTAACAGCAAAAAATTTAGGTTTCAGGTTAGGTTAGGTTGTAGGTTTGTAGGTTTTAGGTTGGTAGGTTTGTAGGTTAGGTTAGGTTGTAGGTTTGAAGGTTGTAGGTTGGTAGGTTGTAGGTAAATAGGTAAGGTTAGGTCAGGTTTGATTATGTTTATTCTTCTATTTCCAGGACATACAAGTATCATTTTTGGATTCAGGATGTCAAATAATGTAAGAATATGAAAACTTTATCTTTTAACAGTCACTCGGAGTTTGGACTCAATGTATACTTTTACCAAAAGATATTTGCATGGATATACATGAACAAAATAAGGAATTTAAAAATGGCAAAAGCAATGGATCACGATTACACCCTTGGGCCTTGAGAACTCCAGAAAAGACATTACTCATCCGACCCAGCCCAAGCCCAAATCCCCTTGCATATGTATGTCTGAAACAGACGACCCAAAACTAAATGAGCTTTACCAACTAGGATGAGCAGAAAATGACAGACTGAAAGTATAATAGATATCATTCACTATATTTTTTTGGGGGATAATTTTTTCAGTACCTAAATTTCAGTTATTTTGCACTATCATAAGTTCAGTTTGCACTATCGTCTTTTCGCAGGCAATTCCTGTCAAACACAGGTATATCCGGTCATTCTGCACTATTTTAGTTAGTATAGAGGCGATGCCAGATCTGGCATAATAAATGGGTGTGTGGTAGCTCATTTTGCACTAAATCCGGTATATGAGCACTATTCATGATTTCACTGCCGAGCACGAGCTACTGCTATGTTCACAGTATTCTTGAGCCTTGAGGTATTTATTTTTTATGTTGTACGCAAGTTGGACATCAAAGTATGATCCTCCATTCAGCGTATTACTTCCACGATGAAAACGGAATTGGAGCAAGTTTTGTTGCATAGGTCCTGCCCTCTACGCAATACACCACGCCCGGTGCTGCCCCCTAACGACTAATAGGCATGCTGGGTATATATTAGGTAAATTTGTGGACAAAAATGCGCATCGCTTAGGTTCGTGGGAACTGGGACAAAATCATGTACGCAAATGTACGGTACACGGTCTGCCCTCCGGCTTCATCTGGCTCACGATGCAGCGTGACCACTCATGCTCCTCAGCAAAGTACCACCCCCTCGAAATGAGAGCTGGCTAGGCGTTAGGCCGCTGAACGACGAAACGCTGCTGCGAAATGCTACAATCAAGATCCATCTAGTTGATGTGCGTCAATAACAGTCAGACACGTCCCTTCCACGACACGTACGGAAGGGACGTCGAGCGCTTCCTACTAAGCATGGGAAAATGCCACCGCACATTTAGATTAAGCATTTGCTACTGCAATGCTGTACCTACATGCCCATAGCGCCGTTAGATAACCTGACAGAATAAAGACAGCAGCACTGGCGGACCAGTACGCTTGGGCGGACGGTAGGCTCAGTTCACTCTTGGACAAGAAAAGGCAGGATGATCGGCACACGCTGAGGCCGTACGTAAATCAATCTATCCAAATTCCTTGCCAAATCCGTCCAAGAAGCGCGCCTTGCGTCCTATCGGTCCTCTCAAAACGCATGCGCCGAAACAGACGCTAATCGACCTGGCAACAAACAATCTGTAGCTAGTACAGACTAGTATTGTAGTTTATTTCTCCATAATATACTAAAATCATTCTAGATTTAGTAGGGATGCCTAAACATCTACCAAAAATAGTGCGAAATGACTACCATTAGGTGTCATTCAAACTAAAAGTACTGCGAATTAGACTGAAAGCAGTGCTAAAGTCCCTTAAATAGGTGTTATAACTGGTTAGGTGCTAAATGACCCTGTTATACCTCAAATTAACTGGAAATGCCTAGTTTTGCCGAAAATACCACAAAATGACCGGTTTTTAGTGCTGAGAAAATTACCATCCTATTTTTTTCCTCCTTCTTCACAGTAATTCAAGGATTCATCTAAAGATAATTCTAATCCGCAAAGAGGTGACTATTTTTTAGGAACCATGAAAAACGACAAACAATCTAGAGTGAGGAGTGTTTTTATCAGGAACAACGTTTTTATATATGTTACAGGGAGTATGCGATTTCAGTTAGTTTGCAACGACCCTAGGGTGGTTGTAACCTCCCTGAACGATCAGTTTGTTTGCAACGACCCTAGGGACGTTACAAAATAACTGCTCGTTCCGGGACGTTGTAACGAAACTAGGGTCGTTGCAACCTCCCTAGTTAGTATGCAACGAACCTAGGGTTGTTACAAAATAACTGGGGAGTTTAAGAATTCATCGAGTCTCGTTTTACAGGAGGGCCGTCAACAATCTTGACCAATGAAAATCTTGTTCAATCTAATCTAGTTCAGTCTAAAAGAAAAAGAGAACAAAATTTAAACATTCAGCTTAGGAGTATTTCACGACGGCCATCTAGTGCACATTTTGTGCAGATTAGGTGCACAGTTGGTGCAGTTTTGTGCAAATTAGATGGACATTCGCCAGGAAGCCCTTCGTAAAAACGGCCATTATCCGCTCGTTTCCAGTCTTTTTGTGATTATGAACGTTCAAACATGTGAAATGATGGTGGTCCCATGCATTATGGTGGGTGTCAAGGTCACGTGAAGGTCAGGTCAATGTCATTGACCTTTGATGACCTTAGTTCACTTTTTCTGGGTTCATATATTTTTAGGCTAGTTTTTGGAGCTGATTTCGAATTTAGCACCCATTTGAACATTAAAGAAGTAATTTTGGCGCCTTCGTACCATGTCACGAAGCTGCCAGTGATGATTGACACCTACTATGGACAGCTAGCAAGACACCTACTGGTTGACCTGACCTGACCTGACCCGACCTGGCCTAAAAACATCAAGACATTATCGGTGATCAAAGCTTATATGAAATTCGTGATCACCGCCCCGAAAAAAAACTCGAAACAACCTAACTCTCCAAAGTTTTAACAGGTCCCGATTTTCCCGACTTTTGAGTCACTGACCTGACCTGGAAGGTCAACCCATAACCTGTCCCCGCCCTGTGCGTTTGCGGCTAGCAAAACACCAATAAGGGCGAGAGTTAACACCGCAGGACCTGGTTTTCTACATACGCGCCGGCCGGGGGGAGGGTTGGTACGACCCTCTCGTCGTTTTTCACCCCTGATGGAGTTAGAACGTCGCGGAAAAAACGAGCGTGTGTGCCGTTAGGAGACACAGCAACTAGTACCCGAGTTTAAGGTCTCAGGTCAACCGGTGACCGTCAGGTCAAGTGACCCAAGACACGGGTTCGGTTTTTGATTAATAACTTCTTAAAAAACAGTCGCTGAGCGCGATTTTAGCATCAACGTGCTCGCCTTGCTTACGCACATCGAATGGTATACTTTTTGTTCGGGTGAGGTCAACTTGAGGTGTTGACCTCGGGTCAAGGTCAGGTCAAAGACCTCTAGGTCGCGAAATTGGTCAAAGGAGGTCATGTTGCATATTATTCGATTCGGCAGGTCTTCCTGTGTCCATCGGTGGCTTAACCGTCTCGCTAGCTCAGTTTGATCGGGAGTTATTGACGAAAAGCTCGTATGACCCTAGTGACGTCATAAATGACGTCATGCAACGTCAAAAATGCAAAATTGAAGCATCTAACCTTGCAAGGAGTGCATTAAATCACGATCCGTGTGCTTGAGATAGTTTGAGATCGTTCCCGGCGCCAGAATAGCAGTTTTCATTTTTCTCAATGGACTTTTAGTGGTGAGGTCACGTGACCGACCTGACCTCATGTGATCTTTAGGAAAAATCCTAGAGGTACAATGTGAGACTTCTAGAAGATGCACGTACTGTAAGCTTCATCACCCTGTAAAAACTCCTCTGGGACTGAGGGCGTTGCGATGTTGCGGCATCTGAGGACCGTCCACTTATGACGTCATAGGTCAGTAACCTGACCTGACCTGAAAATCTGGTTGATATCACGAGATCTGGCTTGAATCAAAGGTCAGGTATGCGTAGTTTCAGCTCTCTGTTGCTGGCGTGTTCGGAGCTATCGCGAAAAAAAAACTTGGGGGGGGGGGGCGAGGATAAAGCCAGGCTGGGTTGGGTAAGTTTGGGTCAAGTAGAAGCGTCCCACCCGCACAACCTGTTTATATTAGCAGGTGTACCTAAACCACCAGCGACAGCTTCGTAGCAAGTTGCATTGGCGTTACAACTATACCTACGTACTTCTCAAATGTCTCAACGAATGCTGGATTCAAAATAAGCTAAAAAAATTCCCTTAAAATCGTAAAATTTGAAACAGTCACCCGAAGTCACCAAACGTCAATGACCTTGACCTGGCCGACAACTGACAATTCAACTTGAAACCCATCATGATGCATGGGACAACCATCAGTTCACATGTTGGCACGTTTATATGTAATCACAATAGAAGTCCGGAAACGCAATTTTATGTGCGCTAACATATATGGCAAATAATTTCGGTCTGCCATGGTCTCAGAAATCAGATCAAAGATCAAATGCCATTGGTTTCAGGATCATGAACTGTATAGGGAATGTGTAACCAGTAACGTAGATAAGTTCGAGGACACTCAAAGTTTCGTCACGATCGGCCGCTTTTAGCGCGAGATAATCGCGAAATAAAACGAGGGGTTTTATCCGACCCGCACCCCTAAAAGTGTGAGGGATAACCCTCAAACGGATAGCGACGGATATCCATCACACCTACCCCAGTAACTATATTTTCTACATGTAAGCATATGCTGGCGATATAATGCAGCCAAAATTATCACAGTTTCGTGCTTTGTCCCGGGCACCACATATACTCCTTGGCTGAATGTTCAAATTTTGTTCTCCTTTTCTTTTAAACTGAACTATGTAGATTGAACAAGATTTTCATTGGTCAAGATTGTTGACGGCCCTCCTGTGAAACAAGACTCGATGAATTCTTAAACTCCCTTGTTATTTTGTAACAACCCTAGGTTCGTTGCATACTAACTAGGGAGGTTGCAACGACCCTAGTTTCGTTACAACGTCCCGGAACGAGCAGTTATTTTGTAACGTCCCTAGGGTCGTTGCAAACAAACTGATCGTTCAGGGAGGTTACAACCACCCTAGGGTCGTTGCAAACTAACTGAAATCGCATACTCCCTGTAACATATACACCTTGGAGTGATGTATGGCAAATGAAGTAAATTTTCAATTGTGTCAGAGCCGATTGATTTTTAGCTGATAAATATTTTATTAATGGGTTTATCAAATCATCACCGCTATTTTTTCCTAGCCTTCCCTAGCCCTATTCCTGGCGGGCGCCGGGCTCCGCCGGGACAAGAAACTGGCGGGGGGCCGAATCGGCCCCCCTTCAGATCTCAAAAACTACACATCGCAGCGACAAACGGCAAACGGCGTTTGATGGGTCGTTTAAAGATCCACAACTTTTACAAAAAACATTTTCAGGTCAGGTCAATATTGAGGTCACCAGAGGTCATCAACGATAAAATGTTTTGGGATTAGTTACCTATATGACTTTTAAACTAAGAAACATAGAGACATAAAGCCAATACATTTTTTGCTGCTCTCGCCGAGGCGATGCGAAATAAGTATGTGATGATCTTCACAGGTCAATTTGAAATTTGACCTGAGGTTAAGGTCAGGTCATTCATCAATGAGGTTGTGGGGTATGGTCATGCTGCATACCAAACGACGCGCCTTGACCAGTCGAGCAGTTTGGTACCACTTACAAGTCTTTAGCACCATCATGTCGTGATTTATTGACAGAAAAACGATTTATGACGTCACATGACCTCAGATGACCTTTGCCGGTGCCCCTGTCAATTAGCGGCACCAGGATCATCACCGATGAGATAATCTTCCATAATACTGAAAAAATTGGGTGGTTTTGACTCGTTTACACGAAGCAGGAGGCGTTTCAATATTTTCCCATAGGCTTGCAATGTAGGTAAAGGTCACGAGTCTGGCCTGACCTCAGGTCACAGATATGAAAATTCTGAGATATACAAATTGCACATACTGGTACCCTAACTAAAACCTGAAGAGAAGAAATTGATCGGTCAAAAACTCTAGCTCTGGCGTGATGGCAAACTTTTCTGAGGTGGGGTCACCAAACCGCCTCTGGTGACCTGACCTGACCTAACCCGGCAACTTTTTTTGTCAAAATGTGCGCAATGAATGTTTAGAAAAAGTCACCGAGAATGAGCTTTCAGTCTTGCAGCGTTTGGCAATGGCACAAGAAAAACCTGAAGGGGGGCCTTAAAGTCCCCCCCCCCCCTGCCAGGAATAGGGCTAGAGGTTTATGTGGGGAAAGTTGGAAAGATCACAGATTGACGGTCCGGTTTTCATGAAAAAAAATACTCGCATGAAAAAAGCGAGAGGGAGCGACAAATCTTCCAGTACCTTCCCTCGGCTCGACTGATCAACTCGGTACCAAAAAATGGTATGACCCTGAATCGTAGCCCATAACATATGACTTCATCGAGAGTCGAGACCATATCAGGAGAGGAGCGTGGTTCGTCGAAAGTATGCATCTACAGGCCTACGAGTAGGTAGGCATGTGGCCTACATCGGGGCGTCGGGGGTCGGCGCACATCATGGTTTGTTAAGTTTCTATACCTTGGGGAAAGTGGGGTAAGGCGGTCAGGGTAGCGTAAGACGGGCACCCCTTCTGCAGACCAAACCAATAGCACTACGAGCGAGAAAATTAGGACCAGAATTGCCTTTCCCACTACACACCACCATTGAAGTCTGATGAATTTGTGTTCAGTCAATAATCTTTTATTTTGATTTCTTTAAAAACACTCATTTCATTGAAAACATCCATATGAGGTTGTGCAAGCTTTTGTGTGCAGCACTATAGAGTTAAAAACGCGCAATCACTTGTGGGAGTAGTAAAGTAATCTTGACTTGTGGTACACACATATCAGCCACCAGTGTTCATTTACCGCGGATTTGCTTTGTCTGCATCAAATTGTCCACATAGAAAAAAATATAGTGAAGATATGAAGATATGTTCTCCTTGTTTTGTCCTCAAAGGATGTCAAATAAATATGATGATGATGATGATAGTGCTGAACTTCTGACATTGAGTTTGGGGTAAGACCAATGGATCCAATGGGTCTGTAATGGTGAAAATATTTTTGTTGCTGTAGGAAAAAAGGAAGCATTTCTGTTAAGAATATGTTCGATTTCGATACTCACAGACATGTTAGCAATATTCCTCCGGCACAGTTTATTCTCGAATAATGAACGTGAAAAACGGCTCTACAAAACTTCTGAACTAGGTCCTATATACGAGCATACGCCTTCTGCACGAATCTCGTATACTGCCTTATCCGAAGCACTTGAGACCAACGAGCGACTGTATCAACGCGGCTACTCTCGGGCATTTGTTGCGAGCTGCGCTGTCGGTGAAAGAAGCTGGCCGTCTTGCCCAGGCGCGTAACCACCACTGGGGACACTGGGGACCAGTCCCCAGTAACTTTTGGGATACTGGGGACCGTCCCCAGTAAACCGACGACCTCCTGAATTTGCTTAAATAGCCAATTGTCTCTAAATCGACGTGAAGAGTAATATGTAGTCAACGGAAGATAAAACTATGGATGTTTTGTTTAGCCAGCGCCCGGGTGGGCCTCTCAGCCAACCTCGCCACGGTGGGGGGGGGGGGGCTTTTGGCCACACCAGATTATCTCGGAAAGTAAGCAAGCTAGAAAGGCGCGGTGAAAAGCAACAGATAGCTCGCTACAGTATCTTTCAGAATTAGGCACCTATGTCATTTTTGATCAGGCCATCGCTGAGGTCTTTGAAGGTCACCAAAAGTAAAATTTTAATTAACCTTTGCTCCCAATTTTGACAACTTTTCACAAACCGGTGCATAAGTCAGGAACCAAATAGGTAGAGCTGCAGTGCTGCTGCTGCTGGAAAGCGCATTCGATAGCTCTTTCAAAGGCCTTTCTGAGTAATGTTCTCAGATTTTACCTAGGGTCAACGGTTTAGCTTCCAGGTTGGCGTTTTTGCGGAAAAGGTTTTTGTATCATAACTTTTGACTTGAAACTTGTATGAGTTATGACGCTGATTTTACCGGCATCGCGTTTGTTTCGTCGAGACGGGTGGAATGAACTAGGTAAGTAGGTATAAGTTGACCTGAATGATCAACTTGAAAATTTGACCCCTGGTCTAGGTCACGAAAAAGGTCATGTTGCATGTCATTCAATAGTTATTGTTGAGCTGAACACATTCATGGTGTTCTATAAGCGCTCTATCACTTGTTTCTACCTAAAGTTATGGTTAAAAACTGTTGGAGATGTTTCATGACCTGAGATGACCACAGGGGCATAGAAGGGGTCATAGGTGCAATTTTCCGATTCATTTTGTCATGTTTACCTGTGTCACGTGGTTTGAATGTGTTTTCGGCCAAAAGAAAAGCATTTCAATTTTCTCCCAATGACTTATAATGGATGTCGCAAAATTGACCTGACATTTTGCGTCCCCGTAGCTCAGTTGGTAGAGCGTAAAGAAAAGCATTTCAATTTTCTCCCAATGACTTATAAATGTATGTCGCAAAATTGACCTGACATTTTGCGACTCCGTAGCTCAGTTGGTAGAGCGCGGGACTCCGCTTGGTGAGAGCACGCGTTCCCATGACGTTCTTTGAACAGATTTCATTTCACGTGAAAGTTCACGTGGAATCGGAAGTCAAGCCGTTCTTTACCGATTCCACGCGGAATTTCACGTGAAATCCCGCGGAATTCCACGTGAAATACGGGAATTGGAAAAGCTTGTCCCGAGCGCTTTTTTCAAGATGGCGACGCCCAGTGGAGGAGGGAATGTGAATGTGTGCGTATGATATGGACTGGTTTTGCGGAATATGTCACTAAAATGTTAGGTACCGTTTTTGCCAAAAACCTTTTTAGGGATTGTTTCCGCTGTTACTAACCAGCAAACTGGTGTGGAAATATTAACCGGTAGGTATTCTTACAAGCTGTGTGCACACCAGAGACTTTTCTATAAAAACTCCATCTGCCTCTTATCACTTAAGATGCATCATGTAACTTACCGACAATACAAGCAACGCTAAGTTCAATGCCTTGGTTCAATGCATGTTTCACAAATCTGGGCATATTACATTTATGAAGCCTCTGCGACAATTACGCCGTGAAATTCCCGTGCGGTCGGCAAAGAACGCATCAGCTGACTGAGCCGTAAAATTTCACGTGAAATTTCCGTGCAAGCCTTAGCCTCCTGATAGGTATGGTTGCGGTTGGTGGCAGGCCGTAGCCAGGCGAAGTCAGTGAGGGGACCGGCCGTGCGTGGCTATGTGCGCACGTTAACCCTCGCCGGCACAGGCCATTTTGAGTCCTTCGACGGCACAAGGGGGGGGGGGTTGGTACGACCCCCCTCGCGTTTGGCCCCTGATTGAGCTAGAGCTTCGCGGAAAAAACGAGCGTGTTGCCCGTCACGAGACGAAGCCGATGATACCCAATTTTAAGGTCCTAGGTCATCGGGTGACCTTCCAGGTCAGGTCAATGACCCGAAAACCGGGAAAATCGGGACCTGTTAGAAAGTCGTAAAGTGTGGCTGCTATGTGGTTTTCCGGGGTGCTGATCACGAATATCGTGTTAGTTTTGATCAGAGATGATGTCTTTAAGCATTTAGACCAGGTCGGGTCAGGTCAGGTCAGGTCAACCGGTAGGGGTTGTGACGGGTATTCGTAATACGTGTCAACCGCCTCGGACAGCTTCGTAACATGTTACGAAGGCACCGAAACTACTTCGTAAATGTTCAAATGGTTGCTAAATTCGAATTCAGCTCCAAAAACTAGCCTAGAAACATGTAAAACTTGAAAAAGTGAACCGAGGTCAACCGAGGTCACCAAAGGTCAATGACCTGACCTGACCTTCAGGTGACCTTGACACCAACCCTAATGCATGGGAGCAACATCAAGTCACATGTTTGAACGTTTGAAACCACGAAAAGCTTGCAAACGCGCGGCTAATGCGAGCCGACATGCGCCGTACCGCGATTTCTGCCAAACATGGTCACAGCAAAGAGGTCACAGGTCAAAGGTCATTGGGGTCAGGGTCATGAAATTTTCAGGGTAGGTGTAAAATTGATCAATGCGAGGGTACTGAAAGTTTCGTCGCGATCGGCCGCTTTTTACGCGAGTTATTCGCAAAAAACCTTAGGGGGGGTTGAATCAACCCCCCCCCCCCCTGTGCCGGCAAGGGTTAAACTTTGGACTCTAAATTTTGCCATAGAACTGGAATTGCGCGATCGGAGGGTAGAGGGCAGGGTCACCGCAACAAGCTTCGCTTAGCGGTGGCTCTGTCCTTGTGAGTCCTTCCTATCAGAAGGTTCGGACTAAATTTTTTTAAACATTAGGTCACCGATGTGAAACTTTGAGATATACGAATTGTTCATACTGATTTCCTCATGCAAAAGCTCGAGTTTCAAACTTCTGGGATAAAACTGTAGGAATGACAGAGTCATAAAGTTTTTTGGAGGCATGGCTACTTTACTTTACCTGGTGACCTGACCTTAGGTGACCTGGTGTCAAAATTTTCACACATGATGCGAAATTGAGGTATCATAAGCCATACTAAATTTCGCGGCGGTGCGCGCCGCGGTTTTCCTTACACGCGCAAAAAAAAACTGGCGGGTGTGGCCAGAAACACCCCCTCCCCCCCCCCCCCCCCCCACTTGGGCGAAGGCTGATCCTGAAATATAATATTTGGTCTTCGCGGCCCTCCATGTGGTCCCCAGTAACTTCAGAATCGTGGTTACGCGCCTGGTCTTGCCCTACCCATGTGACCGTCTTGCCCCATGGGGTGGGGCAAGACGGGTTTTTGCAAGGTTTTGCAAAAATAGGTGTAGTTTATTTGTTGAATCAGCTCTAAGTCTCATCTTCTGGCAAATGGAAGTAAAATGTCTAAAAAAGGTTTTCACTCAGTTTCCCGTTTCTATGATTTTTCCAACCGGCCGAAAAATGGCTCTAAAGTTAACCCGAGCCCGGCTGGGGGTCCTGGATTTCCACGCCCTGCTGGGGGTGTTTGAACATCCCCCTTCTAACTCGGCTCCTGGGCCACGTAGCGATACGCGGAAGGCGGCGTTCGAAAAAGCGTAAAAAATAATGACAAAATCACTTCGGTCAATTTTTTGGTCACGCCACAGGTCAGGTCACCATAGGTCACTGAAAGCAAAATTTCGCCGATTTCCAGGTCGAATGTCGACAATTTCCAAGAAGTCAACGCATAACTCGGGAACCAATAGAGCTACAGCGCCGCAGAAAAGCGCATTCGATAGCCCTATTAACTCCCTTTCTGAGTAATTCTCTCAGATTTGACCTAACCTCAACCGTTTTGCCTGCAGGGGGCAAAACCGGAAACGGTCATGTTGCATATCAGTTGATCCGTATTGTCGAGCTGAACACATCTAAGGCGTTATTATCGCTCTAGCATGCCTCTATGAAAAGTTATTTGCGAAAAACTGTTAGATACCATTCGTGACCTAGGATGACCTCAGGGCATAAACAGGGGTCACGGACACCATCGTTATGTTCAGTGTGTCTAAACCACTTGTAATTCAGTGTTTGGAAGTGTTTATAATGTCTTTCGTCCAAAAGAGGCGCATTTCAATTTTCTCCCATTGACTCATCGTAAAATTGACTGAGGTAACTGGTCGTAAAATTGACCTGACCTTAGGTCATCGATATCAAAATTCTGAGATATACATTTTGTACATGCTATTACTCTTAGCAATCGCTGAAAGTATCAAAGCGATCGGTCACTTGGTGTAGCTATGACAGACATTGAAACTTTTTATGAGGTGAGGTCACTTCAAGTGACCTGGTGACCTGACCTTGAATGACCTTGGTCTAAAATTTTCACAACATGTGTAGAATTGATGTATGATAAGGTGTACCAAAAACGGCGGCGCTCCGCGCCGCTGTTTTTGAGATATTCGCGAAAACCACAAGGGGGGTGTTCAAACATCCCCCCCCCAGCAGGGCACGGGTTAAGGTGCCCGTCTTACCCCACTTTCCCCTACTTGTGACAACAAACAAGCCAGCATGTAAAATGATGATTGTTCATATATTTTGATAGGTGTCAAGGTCACGTGAGGATTGGTTCAAGGCTACTGACCTTCGATGACCTCGACTGGATTGGAGCTGATTTCGTGTAAGGTGCAAAACTCATCTCGAGGTTTGTTATCCCACGCCGTGCTGGGAGGGGGAGGGGGCGTTTTTGCGCACCCGTTTTTGGTACACATGTTCATACATCATTTCCGCACATGCTGTGAAAATTGCAGACCCAGGTCGTTCAAGGCCATGTCACCAGGTCACCACGTCAAGTGACCTTACCTCAGAAAAAGTTCAAAGGCTCGCTAAGTCGCTAGAACGCTAAGTCGCTCAGTTCAGTCGGTGTGTTAGCTACACCGACTGAACTGAGTGAACGATCACTTTGAAACTTTCAGCGATTGATAGGAGTAAAAGTATGTATGAAATGTTTTCTCGGGTTTTCTATATCTGTGACCTAAGGTCAGGTCAATTTTGCGACCTCTCCATTATTAGTCAATGGGAGAAAATTGAAATGCGCCACTTCTGGACGAATGTCGTTCAAAGCCCTCTCATACATCAGTCCATAAGTAAACATGACACACTGAATGGGAAATGGCACCAGTGACCCCTCTGTGTGCCCCTGAAGTCATCTCAGGTCATGAACGATCACCAGCAGTTTTTTTTTTTACTATAACTTTTGATAGAGACGTGCGAGAGCGGTGAAAACACGTCAGCTGTGTTCAGCTTGACAATACGGATCGACTGATATGCAACATGACCCTTTCCGGTCAGGTCATGACCTTGACCTGAGATCAGATTTTCAAAAGGCCTTGCAATGTCAACAAATAGCTCATTCGACGCGTCTCGACTAGAGGAAGACGATGCTGCCAAAAGTAATGTCGCGGCTCTCTTGAGTCAAGTTATTGCCGAAAAACAGTTTTCGTGAAAACGGCTATTTTTGCAGTTTTTGCCCTCTGGAGGCTAAACCGTTGACCTGAGATCAAATCAGAGAATTACAATCAGAAAGGTCTATAAAAGAGCTATCGAATGTGCTTTTCCACGGCGCTGTAGCTCTATTGGCTCCCGAGTTAGCCATTGGCAGTTTCCAAAATTATTTGAATTGACTAAATATGACCTTTGATGACCTCTGGTGACCTGAAATTTGACCTGACCTAAAAATGACCAAGTGTTTCGTCTCATTTTTGACGCTCTTTCGATTGTCGCTTACCGTGTCTCGCATACGTGGCCCAGGAGCCGAGTTAGAGAGGGCGTGAAAACGCACCCCCCCCCCCCCCCCAGCACGACACGGAAAACCGTACAGGCCACCATCACGGCGCGGGTTAAGGTATGTATTAGCCGTTTTCACGACGGGCTATCCGGCGAGTGCACCTAATTTGACCAAATCTGCACCTAATCTCTTTTACAGCAAATATCTTTATTTTATGATTTTTTTCTCAGTGTTTTGAGTTTTGACCGATGATGCTCTCTGATAATATGACAAAGCAGGCATATAAGCAATTAGTACAACCATAGCTGATAGCTTCTAAAAGGCACACTGAACCTAATTTGACCAAAGCTGCACCTAATCTGCACCAGATGTGAACCAAATGTGTACCAGATGGCCGTCGTGTATGGATTGCCGTCGGCTAGTATGGAGCAGCGGGCCGGAGAACCAGAGTGTGTGTGAGACCATGTTCCGCGGTATGGTTGCCTCCGGGCTCCGGCGGCCGGCGGGAAAGACGTGTCCACCGTGTGAAAGACGGCGGAGGCCGGCCCCATGGGACTCCCGGGTGACGGGCACGTCTCTCGAGACATCTTCCAGCGCGGTATCGTTGGGGTAACAATAACTTTCTTTAGGCAAGTGATCTTTTCCACCTAAAAATTAACGCCGTAGCGGTCACTCACATCCTGGATCTCAATTGCGCTCTCGTCCCACCGCAAATAGCGGTGTGCGAGTGTGCAAACGGCCGTTTAAGGTCTGCAGGACCGACCGTCCCGTCTAAACTACATTATACATCGGCGCGGCGCGAAGTGTGTGATAGTGCCTGTGACAAAGGAATCTTGCCTGTGACTATGTGATTTGAGTAGCGTGCGTGTGGGGTACAGTGGGCCGTGGGGCCTCATGGAAGTCCAAAATAGGACAATGACGTGGAATGTGGGCGAAATCTTTCCTGGGGTTAAGGCAGAAGTGCCGTGCTGATAAATGGTGAACGTGAACGACCGTCATACAGCCCGCTTAGTTTGATAGGTACACCCGGATGGCAGGTGGGGCAGTAGCAAAGCAACATAAATCGCAGTGTATAACGTAGAGATGTAAATTGTAACGACTCAATTGCAAGAATTCTAGGCTCCCGTTAGACCTCGTAACATTTTAATCTTAATTTAATCATGAGAAAATTAACTTTGATGCCCCATGCTGCGAAGCTGTCAGTGGTGGTAAGCCCCTTGGTTTGACTTTGGTCTCTCAGACTGTAAATTGACCTGAAAAATGGGGGACTTAATAATTATCTCTTTGAGGCCTTTTGGTTTCGTTTGGTACCACTTTTGCATGGCTTCTCATTTTACGAAGCCAGACAGGGGACAAAACCGTCACTGCCCTGCAAGCCCCTTAACACTGAAAGAAAAAAATACCACCCTAGTTAGTTTTTGGGTGGTGGTCATATTTTGAACAGCCTTTTACTTATGGTAAACCAGTTTACGATCCAAATACTAGGCCCAATATCAAAGGAATACTATGCAACTACCAATGCTCATCAAAATACCATGGTCTTAGTACGGTAATATTTTTTCATCATACTACCTTGAAACTAAAGCATAACTAATAAGAAACCAAAGCTCTACTAACGCTAGTATTATCCTGGTACCGCCTACTAAGAAAAATACCACCCTAGTTAGTTTTCGAGTGGTGGTCATATTTTGAACAGCCTCTTACCTATGGTAAACTAACTTACGACCCAAATACTAGGCCTAATATGAATGTAAAACCATGTGAATACCAATGCCAGTAAAAATTACCATGGTATTAACACGGTAACTATATGTCGTCATACCATGCCCAAAAACCCACGTGATACTAGCACGAAACTAGGACTTTACTATCGTTAGCTACTCCCTGGTAATGCTTACTAATGACTTATCATGGTAAAACCATCCTTTTGTCATCTGGATACCAGCTTTGCTTTGCTGGCCAACCATCGTAAAACAATAGTTTACTATGTGACATTTATTGTGATATTACCAGTCGGTTAACAGGATCTTACTAGTCATCAACCAGCATGCTTCATATGCTGTGCTTTAGCCTATCCATGCCAAATTTGTTTATCATTACGACAGCCACTTACTGATGCACAACAGCATGCATGACAGTATCTACCTAGCAGTCGACAAAGCAGCTCTTCACTTTTCCAAAGCATCTACCTAGTAACCTACATGAAATATTTCACACATAAAAAGCATTTGGCCACAAACAAAGTTACGTCTGCACATAACCAAACAACGCGCATGAACAACAATTATTACAGTTCACTTTATCATCACAATGCAATCGGTCTCTTTTCACACAATCGTTGAATGTCGCCCTTCCAGCGATTTATCACGCAACACCTTCTCCAAGGGCATTGGTAGCCATATACCGAAGGTTCGAACTTCGAAAGCCAGCTCTGGAAAAGAGCAGGCATTGATATAAGATAAACCAATGGAAAGATTGATTGTGTGTGCTGCAGTGACACTCTATCTCCTACCCCTCCCACCTTGACTCGCAGTGTCCCGTGACCTAGCTCCCAGTTTGATGAAACAAGGATTTAAGATAAGTTGTTTTAAAAAAATGGCAGCATCTAATAGAACAGGGGATTTGTAGGGTGAGGAATTTAGCAAATTTGGGACATTAGGCCAGAGGCTGGTTCAGGTAAAATGCCCTATAATGAATTAATTGCCATGAGGTGCAGTGTTGAGTGTTGGCAATAATTCAAAAATTCTACTCTTAACCAGCGCCCCACTGGGGTATGTTCTGTAACGCACTCCACTGGGGGAGGCGGGGGCTATTTATAGAACCCCCCCCCCGCTCCAACTCCGAAACTACTGGGCCGATTGTCAAAACTGAAACGGCGTCTGATAGCCCTGGAAAAACTGTCGAGCAAAACCTAATTTTATTGACCTCGAGATCACCGTTGACGTCACAGGTCAGATCAAAATAAAAATTAGCAACGTTTTGGCTTGTTAACCCTCCCCCGTATAGGGGGGGGGGGTCGAACGGACTCCCCCTCGGTTTTTCGCGAATACCTCGCGTAAAAAGCGGCCGACCGCAACGAAGCTTTCAGTACCCTCGAGTTATAATCAATTTTACACCTACCCTAAAAAATGTAATGGCCCTGACTAATGACCTTTGACCTGTGACCTACTTTTCGAGACCATGTTTGGCCGGAATCGCGATTCGGCGTATGTCGGCTCGCATTTGCCGCGCGTTTGCAGTCCTTTCGTGGTTTCAAGCGTTCAAACATGGGATATGATGCTGCTCCCATGCATTAGGGTGGATGTCAAGGTCACCAGAAGGTCAGGTCAGTTCATTGACCTTTGATGACCTCGGTTTACTTTTTCGAGTTTTATCAGCATCTTTCTAGGCTAGTTTTTTTAGCTGATTTCGAATTTAACAACCATATATGAACATTTACGAAGTATAGTTTTGGTGCCTTCGTAACATGTTACGAAGCTGTCAGAGGCGGTTGCCACCTAGTGCACCTACTACGAATACCCGGCAAAACCCTTACTGGTTGACCTGACCTGACCTGACCCGACCTGGCCTAAATGCATGAAGACATCATCTATGATCATAGCTAACATGATATTCGTGATCAGTTCCCTAAAAAACCCAATAGCAGCCACGTTTTACGACGTTCTAACAGGTCCCAGTTTTCCCCACTTTTGGGTCATTGACCTGACCTGGAAGGTCAACCGATGACCTAGGACCGACGACCTAGGATAAAATTGGGTACCATCGGCTTTCTCTCGTCACGGGCAGCACGCTCGTTTTTTCCGCGAAGCTCTAGCTCAATCAGGGGCGAAACGGCAAGGAGGGGGTTCAACGGACCCCCCCCTTAAACGTTCGTGGCTGGAAAAACACCAATACGGGCGAGGGTTAACCCCCACCCTACTGTGGGGAGGGCTATTCATAGCCCCTCTCGTGTTTACGCAATATCTTTAAAACCGCTGGACGTATCAAAACAAAGCTTTTAGGACCTTCGGCTGCATCAATTTATTTGACACCTTGTGCACTAATAAAATTTTCGTAGCTACTATAGATCGGCCGGAAATGACGCCAGAGTGACATCATGTTCGGCCGATTTTGATGCAAAGCATTGAACAACGGTAATCGCTCTCAAGATCTGAGTTTTAACCCGGCAAGCGGTGGGCCTCCCGGCTACCTTCCGCGCGGTGGGAGGGGGGGGGATTTTTGACCCCCCCCCCGAATCTCCGAAGCTACTATGACGGATCGGTAAAATTTAAATGGCGTTCGATAGCCTTGTTAAATTTGTCGAGGGAACTTCAATTTCATTGACCTCGGGGTCACCGATGACATCACAGGCCAAGTCAAAGATTGTTTCACCGTTCACGGGTCTTTTAAGGAATGCGCTGCAACATCGAGTAAAGGGCATTTTGTCAAAAATCAGCGATAGGGCGTGAGTTGCCTATTATACGAGCATATGTTGCTATTGGAGGTCACTGATAATACCAGGTCCGATCACCAAGGGTCAGCACATGAACCTATCTTTACTAAGTAGGGTTGTGCGATGCATGTTTTATGGCCAATTTTTCATATTCGCCTCAATGGTGTTGGTTATAAGACCATCAGGGACGGTTTTTTGGTCACTTTCTGGTGGAGGTCAGGTCAATGTCAGGTCAAAAAGGTCAAATTTCAGGTCAAAGTTGATAGTTTCGCATAAAATTGGTATTGATTCGATGCCACTCGTCACGGCGAGTCTAATGGTGGTCTTTGTTTTGCGCTTTGTGGTCTAGAATTGCCAAAATCGAGTTTGAAAATTTGACGTCATTAATTTTGAACAGTTTTTTTTTGTTATAACTTGGCAAAAAGGAGTTATCGATCTAATACTTGGAATGTGAATAGAAGTCCATAGTGGCTATTACATATATTCCGTTTGTTTCGAAAATCGAAAAACTTTTGGGATTTTTTGGCTATTATATCTATTTCTTTTTATTTTTGGGGTCAACTTCAAAAACAAAATCGAGAGAACAGTATAGTAGCCCTGGTAATTCTACACATTTCATGTCTTGAACATTTTTATGCATAATCAAATTTATAGACCTGACAGCTCTTCCCGCGAAGCTTTTTTTTTGGTCGACAATGGCAGAAATGACGTCACTCCGACGTAGCGGCCAACTTATCATAGCCTTTGGAAAAAAAATTTGGTCACAATGTGCAAAAGGGTACTGAAAGTTTGGTGAAGATCGGCGCAGCGGTTCTGGAGATATATCGAAAAAAAAACTAAAGATGGATGCAAAAAATGCCCCCCCCCCCACCGCCTTGAGGGTTAAGCTAGATCCTTTTTTTTGCATGGGTGGACTCTACAGGGCTACCAAACTGATTTCGGACTTTCGAAATGTTGAATATTTTGAAAATTATAAATATAAAAACTCAGAAATTGTATTTTTTATTTTTTTACATATACGTTTCTGAATGAAAAAAAGCAGAATATGACCACGTTTCCATGGGCATCACTGATCCGGATCAGTAAAAATGGATTAGCTAATCCAGTATAGTTAGACAATATATGAAAATGAAAATAAGGGATTAACTGATTATATAAGCCTAATCCACTTGGAATTATATCATGTAACGAAGAGTTCGAGAAATATAATACGATTTAAGTTTGCTGATCCGGATCAGTGATGCCCATGGAAACGGGGTCTATATGTGTTTGAACACATATGCGTTGAATATATGTGAACTTCATCTGACAAACACCTTTTTTGTTGAAAAATGTCAACTTCAAAATTTGACCATTTTTGACCTAAAGTGACCTGACCTGACCTCAGCTATATTCAGCTAAAATGGCCTAAACTGACACATACAACACTGATTTCGATATATATGGCCTACATGAACCATAAAACATGTCTCACGTCACCGATGCACGATATAAAGCTTTCGTGACCTGGGATGAGATGGCCTTGACCTGAAAAATTCGAAGTACAAGTTCGGTACCCTCAGGTTATGTTACGCATATATTCACGAGTGTGCAAACAAAAAATGAGCCTGATCTGATTTGTTGGCCGGCACCCAGAGTGCCAAGACGCTGATATTTTTACTTTGACCTGACCTGTGACGTCATCGATGACCTCGAGGTCAATGACATTAGGCTTCGCTCAACAATATTTCCAGGGCTACCAGGGGCCGTTTGAATTTTGACAATCGGCCCAGTAGTTTCGGAGTTAGGAGCCCCCCCCCCCCCCCACTGTAACGTGCTGTAACGTGCTGTGGGGCGCGTTAGAGCACATACCCCAGTGAGGCGTGGGTTAACAAATAAAAAAACACGTTGATTTCCGACGCTGGGAAATGCCCGCAATGATACCCACCCCACCACCCTCCCCCTACCCGGTCCAACAGGGTCTCAAGGAAATTCAACAACATGAACCGAAACAAAGGCTGCGATCTTTGCTGGAAATGGCACTCGTGAGATAAGTATTATTATGCTGAAGATACAACGACTTACTTGTTATTTCCGAGTATCCTCCACCGTCAGCTACGCTAACCACCCACACAATCACCGTTCAAATATTTAAAACCACGGAGCACCTTCACAACGCCGGCGCGCGGCCGGAACTGACATGGCGGCGCCGCTGCAGCAGAGTCAGACGCACGTGGATTGTTAGTAAGGGTGTAGTGTTGTCATGGTGTTGCCATGGTATACCTTACCATAGCAGCAGAAGCACACCCAGGGAACTGTTGCAAGAAATTTCTGGCCTTTCGTCCATAAAACTATTAATTGCTCAGGGTCTCAGCTAGTCCTTGGATGACGCTCCTTCCAACATATCAAAAATTGGCAAACACCTCTATGGAAAGGAGGAGACTTGATCGCCGAATTCACCTGCTGGATCCGCCCGTGGAAAGGTTGATTTTACTATGGTAGGGAATATTAGCTTACGAGGGTATCTACTAGCCTCAGGTGGTTACCACCTTGTAAACTGGGGTACAAAACCACCCCTGATAAACGTAACCATGGTAATATCAACATGTCAAGGCAGGATAGTATTCAGCACCATAGTAGGCTGGTAGTAATATGATGGTAGGCTGATGGTAAAATTTACCAAAGCTAGTAACTTAGTAAATTGATGGTAAAAACTTTTTTCAGTGTTCGATTGGCTTCACCTCCCCCCCCCCCCCCCCCTGCAGACCGGTCGGATTAAGTTGGATTCTTCATTAACCCGCGCCCCGTTGGGGGAGGCCGAAACGCCCCCCCCCCCTCTCCTTTTCAGTCGATGTCCCCCAATGTAAATACAGCAGATATCGCCACGAAACTTTCAGGACCCTTTTGGGCATCAATTTTACACATTGTGACAAAAAATCCAAGGTCTATGATAGGTTGGCCGCAAATGACGTCAGAGTGACGTCATGTTCTGAAATTTTCGACCCCAAAAAAGGTTTTGCGGTGTGGCATGCCTACAGTTTTAGAAACAGAGAAAAATGTTTTAGATCAAAACGGTGTAAACTTAACCCGCGCAGGGCTCGGAGGGGGTGTTTGAACACCCCCCCCCCCCCTGCGGTTTTTCGCAGATATCTCAAAAACAGCCGCGCGGAGCGCCGCCGTTTTTGGGACACCTGTTCGTGCATCTTTTCCGCACATGTGAAAATTTCAGACCCAGGTCGCCTTAGGTCAGGTCACTAGGTCACGCCAAGTGACCTCACCTCAGGAAAAAATAAGAATGCTCGTCAAAGCTACACCGACTGATCGATCGCCTTAAAACTTTCAGCGATTGATAAGAGTAACAGTACGTACAAAATTTTATCTCGGAATTTTGATATCGGTGACCTAAGGTCAGGTCAATCTTGCGGCCTCTCCATTATAAGTCAATGGGAGAAAATTGAAAAGCGTCTGTTTTGCACGAACGCTATTCTAGACACTCTCAAGCATCGAGATGTAGGTAAAATTAACACACTGAACCGGAAAATGGCAACTGTGACCCCCTCGTTATGTCCCCGAGGTCATCTCGGGCAGTGTTCGCCATGGGCCGGGCCAGCCCAATGGGCCATGGGCTGGGCTGGGCTACGGGCTGGGCTGGGCCCTCAAATATAAAGGATCGATGGGCTGTGGATGGGCTGGGCCAGGAACTGTTAAGTGGAGTCAGGGGTTCGCAACTGAGACAAAAACTATAACTACATAGCTTATTACTGTGCAAGACTAGAAAATGAGTCAATAAAGCACGCATGCAATGTGCATTATGCATGCGGCTCGCAAAATATTGCTTCTTTGCTGCCTTTTGGTACCTGTGCTGTGTCAATAATTTTTAACCCATTCATTTTTGTCGGGCTGGGCCGGGCTGGGCTTTGACGCTTTTACCATGAATGGGCTCGGGCTGGGCCGGGCTGTGAACCCATGGGCCTGGGCTGGGCTGGACTAGGATTTTGCGGCCCGTGGCGAACACTGATCTCGGGTCACGAACAGAATCTAACAGTTTTTCGCTAATAAATTCTGACAAAGGCGTGCTAGAGCGCTGAAAACGCCTTAGATGTGTTCGGCTCGACGTTGCGGATCGACTGATACTCCATTTAACTTTTCAAAATCAAACGGTAACTTTCCGAGATCTGAGGGGGGCCGTTTCACCCCCCTCAGGGGGGAGAAACGGCCCCTTTCAACCCGCGTGGCGCCCCCGCTTAACCCGCGTCCCCCGTTTCGTGAGGGGGCGTGGGTTAAGCCTACAACGAGTAACAATCACTAGCTGGTCTTTGCTCTTAGGGAACCATTGACCATCGAGCTGAATAGTTAGGCCACGCAACACTAAAAATGTTCATCGTGATGTTCTGTGAAAAGACATGACAGAGACCATGCCTCGTGAAAGCTATCTATCATGGATTATTACATAATACACAAACTTTAGTCTTTTCAATATGTATGAACGGTTCTGTAACTGTTGCATTCCAATGGCAATTCAGATCACGGCTTTTGGGTTTCTGTCTATCCAATCCCCAGAATGACTACCATAGATCAGGTCCGGCCCAACTGGTCGCTCAATGTTCCAAAACATCTCATGATGCTTTTAGGTTGTGTACCTGCATTGTACAAATTTGTGGCTACATACATAGTGCATAGTCCGCTATACTTCCGTGCCGCTAGAGCGTTCGTTTGAAATATATATAATGTAAGCGAACAGCAATAAATTTGACTGGCGACCAGACGGCCTATTATGATCAACACAACGGCTTATTACGCGAACGAGTGTCGCGTGTGAGCACATCGCGTGCACGAGCGGGAGGGCGGCCCGAGCCTTTGAGGACTCGTGCCGAGTCTGTCACTAAAAGACGACGACGATCAGGCTCGCCGTCGGGGCGGATTGACAATCACGGTGCGCGGTGGGGGCACGTTGACTGGGCACATTGCCTCACAATCACGGGCCTGCCGGTCGTGTTTGGGGTGCTCCGTGGAGACCACCGATGCGGGCCGGCTGCGGTGCCAGTCGCGTCTGAGAAGACTGAGCGGTAAGTGGAGGGCACACAGTCACGATCCTCCACCATACAAAAGGTCCTGCATTATATTTAGTCGCGCGTATCCGATACTAAAAAGGACAGCTATAGAATTCGCAACAATTTTACCGTCACTAATCACGATGCTCGTCACCTGTAAAGATATTTCTTTGTGAAAAACATTCGCACCTATGTATACTTTGGCATAGAGATCTTATATATATATATATATATATATATATATATATATATATATATATATATATATATATATATATATGCAACAAACTTATGCCAGATTAAATATAGCGAACAAACTAATAAGTGACGTTTCGACTTTTTATTGCTAAAGTCTGCCTCAGAAGTTAACTCTGGCAAGCCATATCTGCTTCTAGCGCAGCAAAGACAAAACAAGGCGAATCGCAAAATACACATCTACACACAACGAGCAGAAACAAGCATGGTCCTCCGGTTTCCTGGAAATTCAATTTCGGCTGTATCTAATCGAAAAGAGGCAAGGTGGCGGTGGGGTAACCCGGGCCTAGTGGGGTAACTCGAACAAAACCGGTTTCAATGAAACTAAGGGAAAACTGTTAGAGATACCAAGTATAAACCCACTCACGGAAATAGTCGCCAGAGAATGGCGACCATCTCCTCGACCGGGCCACAACAATCCCCCGAAATACCATCAACACCAACCAAGTACAAGCTACCCCACCAGGTGCAAACTACCCCACCTAGCCCTATGCATCCGCAATAAAATACGGTGGATTTATCATTAATTTACCGCACCATCGTCGGTACAGTCAACGGGCGCAAATCACACAGTCGACAGACAGCCCGCAGTACACCCGTGCTCTGCGGCACAGCCTACTTGTCAGGCAGCCACTAAGGATTTATCATTAAAATGCTGTACCATCGTCAGTACAGGCATTGGGCGTAAACAACACAGCCATCAGGCAGCCCGCAGTACACCCGTGCTCTGCGGCACAGCCTACTTGTCAGGCAGGCACCATAATACCTGACAAGAGCCCTCGATCTGACGTTTCTTAGTACTATCGCGAACTGTTTCGAAACGGAATAATGCGATAAACTGCCTTAGCGATCCGATTACATTCTTTAGCCACAGAGTAAACATTTGGCGAAAACGGTGCTGGAGCGGGCTACAACAGGCCCTCTACGTACTATCTAGTAGCGGCACAAATTAGAGGCATCTTCGAGAGGTAAGACGTCAATCACTGTCCTCTAAAGCCGGCCGTACATTGCAAGGCCCCACGCACCCAACGACGCAACCTAAGATGGGTGACTGTGGGGACGCGCCAAACCTAGACACGTCCCCACAGTCACCCATGGAAGACTGCGACGTCGGACCAGCTCAGTCGCCTCAGGGCAGCGTCAGACAGGCAAACGAGAGGTAAGACAGCCGAGAGGGATATGGGATCCTCCCAGATGAGAGATCATAGGGAGAAGGGGGAGGTGAGTATGAATAGGGGACCCGCCCAGATGAGGGATGGGAGGGAGGAGGAGGAGACGGGTACGAACAGGGGACCCACCCAGATGAGGGATCAGAGGGAGGAGGGGGAGGCGAACAGGAACAGGGGACACGCCCAGATTAGGGAGCAGAGGGGCGAACGGGAGGCTAGACAGGGAGAGAGGACTCAGGAGGGAGAGAGACGTGATGATGTTCCAATTGGTGTGGACAGCTCGAGGGGACCTAACAACCGTGATAGACCACCTTCTGATGAGAGTATGAGGGACCGCATTGGGGTGGTTAATCTGTCTGATAGACATCTCACAGATGCAGAGCTGTCTCTTCTGGGTAAAGGGCTTTCTTTTGTGCCGACCAAACGCCAGACAGTAGCACAGCTAGTGTCTGAGTTGAAAGAATGGGAGCGCCTGATGAGGCTCAGAGAATACTGGGACGGGGAGATAGGAGAACGGCAGAGTGGGCAGGCTGATATAGACGCGCGTTATAAAGAGTCAAGGTGGACACCACCGAAAGGGAGGGACCAGTGGCTAGACTTATACATTGAGGAAGTATCCACTGATATCGTGAGAGGACTGAAAAAGAAAGGTAGGTCAAATCTCACTCAGGCCGAGAACGATGCTCTGCTCTCTCTGGTGAACGATGAGTCCATTGTTATAAGGCCAGCTGACAAGGGATCGTCCTTTGTGGTGATGAATACTAGCGACTACATCTCGAAGCTGGCGGGTGAAATTGAGGAGGGAGATGGATATGACAGGACTAACGGTGACATAACCCCTTCAGTAACGAAAAAGGTTACCAAACTCGCTGCTAAGATGGAGGGAAAAGGGTACATTGGCAAACATCAAAAGAAATACTTAATACCTCCAAGACCCACTTCGGGGGCCCTACAGGGTAACCCCAAGATTCATAAGGGTGGGGCCCCGATGAGAGCAGTAGTAAGCGGGAGGGGACATGCCACGGAAAGGATGGCAGAGATGGCAGAGAGCCATCTCACAGAGCACGTGGAGGCCCAAGCATCATACATCAGGGATACTACAGATTTCCTTGCAAAATTACGGGACCTAGGGCAGCCGGTAACAGGAAGGGGTGGAGGCAAACCACTACTTTTTTGTATGGACGTAGCGAAGTTATACCCCAGCGTCCCGAGAGATGAGGGAGTAGCCGCGTGCCGAGAGGCTCTAGACCAGAGGAAAACAGCTAAAATTCCCACGGAAGAGCTCCTTGAAGTCATACAGTTAGTTTTAGATAATAACAATTTCCAGCTGGGAGGGGACAACAACTATATTCAGACCGAAGGAACGGCTATCGGCTCAAAATTGGGAAGGAACTTTGCATGTACCTATATGGGTGCATGGGAGAAAACTCTACTGGAAAGGGCGTCCAACCAGCCAGACCGGTGGTACCGTTTCATCGATGACATATGGGGAATCTGGACCCACGGGGAAGAATCACTAAAATCCTTTCATCACCTAGCGAACCAAATTCATCCAAATATACAAGTAGACTTACGATTTTCGGATACAAAAATAGAGTTTCTAGATGTGGAGGTATTACTGAGCGAACTGGGCTATATCACAACAAATTTGCATATCAAGCCGACCGATGCTCAGGCATACCTCCACTACACCTCAGACCACCCACCATGCGTCAAGAGGGCTATCCCCAGGGGACTGGGAGTGAGATTGAAACGGATCTGCTCAGATGAGAAAGATTACAGGTATCACAGGGACCGACTGGCAAACAGGCTGAAGGAGAGAGGGTACCCTGGGAAAGAGGTCAGTTCCGAGCTAGCGAGGGTGGACCAGATTGATAGGGGTGGTTTACTTGTCAGCAGGGATAGCAAACAGAAGAGTACGGACAGGGTTCCAATGGTGATAACCTTTAGCAGCTTCCTCCCAGACGTAAGAGCTATCATGAAAAAGAACAGGCATATCTTGAGGAAATCTGACAGGTTAAAAAGTATTTTCAAGAGAGATTCAATGGTAGCTTACAAGAGGGGAAGCAACCTAAAGGATCTACTAGTGCATAAGAAAACGAGGAGGGCACTTGCAACCCGGGGAAGGCAGGACTGTGGAGGCGATTGCGTTATCTGCGAAGCCTTCTACGAAGGAGAATCTGTCCCTGGAGCACAGGGACCTGTGCACTACGATAGAACTATTGGTTGCAAAACTTCAAATTTAGTGTATGGGATCTGGTGTGAAAAGTGCAAGAAGGTGGTTTATGTAGGACAGACGGGAGACACTATATACAGGAGGGTTCAGAACCATCTCTCATCAATTAGGTGCAACAGAGTTGGGAGAATCCCGGTTAACAGGCACTTTACAGTGGAAGGGCACACAGAGGGAGACTTCAAAGTCGTTGGACTAGAGAGAACCTGGGGTAACTCAGAGGACCGTAGAAAATTTAGAGAGATGAGATGGGTGGGGTTACTGGGAACACAGAGGGACAGTGAGGGAGAGAATGTAAGAAGGGAGGGTTAGGTATACTCTAACCGGCTGCCCGGTGCAGATACGTTTTGGTCCGACGTCGCAGTCTTCCATGGGTGACTGTGGGGACGTGTCTAGGTTTGGCGCGTCCCCACAGTCACCCATCTTAGGTTGCGTCGTTGGGTGCGTGGGGCCTTGCAATGTACGGCCGGCTTTAGAGGACAGTGATTGACGTCTTACCTCTCGAAGATGCCTCTAATTTGTGCCGCTACTAGATAGTACGTAGAGGGCCTGTTGTAGCCCGCTCCAGCACCGTTTTCGCCAAATGTTTACTCTGTGGCTAAAGAATGTAATCGGATCGCTAAGGCAGTTTATCGCATTATTCCGTTTCGAAACAGTTCGCGATAGTACTTAGAAACGTCAGATCGAGGGCTCTTGTCAGGTATTATGGTGCCTGCCTGACAAGTAGGCTGTGCCGCAGAGCACGGGTGTACTGCGGGCTGCCTGATGGCTGTGTTGTTTACGCCCAATGCCTGTACTGACGATGGTACAGCATTTTAATGATAAATCCTTAGTGGCTGCCTGACAAGTAGGCTGTGCCGCAGAGCACGGGTGTACTGCGGGCTGTCTGTCGACTGTGTGATTTGCGCCCGTTGACTGTACCGACGATGGTGCGGTAAATTAATGATAAATCCACCGTATTTTATTGCGGATGCATAGGGCTAGGTGGGGTAGTTTGCACCTGGTGGGGTAGCTTGTACTTGGTTGGTGTTGATGGTATTTCGGGGGATTGTTGTGGCCCGGTCGAGGAGATGGTCGCCATTCTCTGGCGACTATTTCCGTGAGTGGGTTTATACTTGGTATCTCTAACAGTTTTCCCTTAGTTTCATTGAAACCGGTTTTGTTCGAGTTACCCCACTAGGCCCGGGTTACCCCACCGCCACCTTGCCTCTTTTCGATTAGATACAGCCGAAATTGAATTTCCAGGAAACCGGAGGACCATGCTTGTTTCTGCTCGTTGTGTGTAGATGTGTATTTTGCGATTCGCCTTGTTTTGTCTTTGCTGCGCCAGAAGCAGATATGGCTTGCCAGAGTTAACTTCTGAGGCAGACTTTAGCAATAAAAAGTCGAAACGTCACTTATTAGTTTGTTCGCTATATATATATGTATATAAGATCTCTATGTATATAAGATCTCTATCTACTTTGGTACAATTCCTTACTTTAATACTTTTATTTGTACCTATCTATCTTTTTTATGCATAGTTTTTATGTATATTTTTAGCATCACCGAGCGCAGCGTAGTTTTCACACTAGGAGCAGAACGCTGTTTATGCTTGATTTAACTTACTTAACATTAATACTAAATGTAATCAGTGGAATGATGGTGAGATGGTGTTCCTGGGATACCCGGAAGGGCATCGTGTTTTTGAGACCAACTAAACGGCCTTTTACAACCATGCCCAGCACACACACACAAAAAAAAAACATTAAACAAATCGTAAAAACGACGACAATATACAACCTCATGTGGAATAAACATCGTTTACACAAACTTACAGTCCAAAAAAACTTCGCAATTAAAATTAGATATATGGTTGTTTGCTATAATTACCTAAGTGCAACGGCCAACAACAGCATGCTGCATGGGTGCCTATGCCATCAAGTAACTTTTGATATGAACCTTACGCATTAATGTGCATGCTTATTGGCTATTGCTTGCCGTATTCTAATATCGGGTCACAGAAAAATAGATGCTTATATCAGTGGTTCCGGACCCATGGGGTTGTGGGACTGAAATGCCGTATGCTGGCAAGTGCTAATATTCTAGCACAAACATGAGATGTTTTAAGCGACAACATACGACTCGTTATAGTAAGAAATGCTTACGTTTTTCTACATCTGCTGGTTTTACCTTTTTCAAATTGAGAGCATTTGTTTTTTACTTTAGAATGAAAAAGTTAGTTATCCCTCACCACCTCCATCGCCCGTACTGTTGACATTTATTTAGCAGGCTGATTGAACTTCGACACGGGCCGGGACAGCACGGACACGATGAAGCGAGCTGGGGAGTCTGCCCCACTGCTGCCGCTGCTGCTGCCGCTGCTGGTGCCGCTGCTGCTGCTCCTGGGGCGGGCCGAGGCCATCGGCATGCTGTTCGGCCCGACGGCGATCGACCAGGCCTTCACGGGTACGGCTCTGGAGGCGGTGGCGGGCAGCGCCGCCCACTGCGCCCTCCTCTGTGTCCGTCAGAGCGACTGCGCCGCCATCCAGACGGGCGACGAGTCCTGTCTGCTGCTGTCACAGGTTCCCACCGCGGACCAGCTGACGGCCGCACCAGGTATCAGCATCCTCAGAGGCAACACGCTGCTTACGGGAACGGCAGCGCCCTCCGCCGCCACAGACACGACTCCCGCGGCTACCACCGCCCCACCAACCACCACCGCCGCGCCTCAATGCCCGTCCTCAGACTGGACGGCCGTGGGCAGTGCCTGCTATAATGTGGCCACCCCCGGTGACACCGAAGCCTACTGGCAGACTGACAGCGACTACTGCACCAACACCTTCGGCACCTCCGCCTCGCTGCCCACATTCGAGACGGAGGAACAGTTCACGTATCTGAGGAACACCATCAGTGGCCTGGTCTGGCTGAATATTCGCTACGTGGACGGCGCGTTCCAGATGCTGGGGGGCTCCACCTCCACTCTCTGGCAGCAAAAATGGTACATCAACGAGCCCGACTCGATTGATAACGGGTTCGTGTATTTTGATGGATATGTGGACGCGTTGTTTGCCGTTCCTATCGACGTGACGCCTATGCCCCGCACTGTGATAGTTTGCATGACATAATTGCGAGATTTGAGGGCGATTCACATGAGAATAACCTGAGATCTCGATAAACCAGGCATTTTATTTGTCGGATCTTGTATCAAACTTCGCTAAGTTGTACTTTACTCCGCAACCTGCTCTTGCTTCTAATGAATCGGCTCCAATGTGTGCTCCAATCCGACGTGTTCCGTTACGGTTGCTTATTAGTCTCACAGGGCAGTGCACGGCACTATGATGTTCCTATTGACGGGCAATTAGCCAGATACGCCGAATTTAATGTTGTATATCAGAGATATTAATCCTTTCCCGTGTTTGGAGATTATCCATTTTATAATCCTGGCAGATGTGTGTGAACGTTTCCCTTATCCCTTTTCTGCCATCAGCTGGATTCGAGTTTTAATATTATACGATATGCCTGCATGATATCGCACAACCGCTGCGGCATTATTGAGTCACTCGTGTCTTGAAAAGCGAAAATATTTAGGTTAAGAGCTAATATTATTCGTGGTTATTAGCTACGTCTCATTGGGGAAATATCTGATGTATTGTAATACGAGCAGAGTCTTGTGGTTTAATAAACTTCTCTCACTTCTTCAGAATTTTCAGTCACCCTTTTGCACGCATGTACAGTTATGAGTAAAGGTATGTATGTACCTATTCTTGCTCAAATAAAAACTAAGCTGACACGTGAAGAGACGCAGTCGACAGTAACCACTGTGTACCCCTGCGCTGGCTTTCGCAGACCGCAGACCGTAGATTGCGGTCCATTAACACGCATCATGACCGCTACATGACGAACTGACGGCGGTGGCTGAGACTGCACTAGCGTCCGGCACCAGCGTATGGACATTTTCACTAGTGTTAGACATGAGGCAGTCACAATAGTGTTAGTTTTCCTTCTTAAAAAGAAATATGTAGGTATGATAAGTCAATTCTTTAGCATTAATAATTTCACGTAGAGTTCGCGTTTTCACGAAGAACGGCAAGGTGCCGATTTACTACGCGGAAAAACGTACAACAGCAGCTGGGGCATTCCACGATAGATCGTACCAGGCCCGTCACCCTCATCTCTCAGATTTGAATGAAAATTGGTACAAGGGGTAATCATAGGCTCCAAAAACACCTGCCAAAATATCAGACTTCTCAGATGAAAACTTTTTGAGTTACATTGCATAATATTTTCTAAACTTCAGATTGTAAGGGTGAGTTTGATGAGCTATAACTCAAAAACGAGCTAAGCAAGCAACAAACGGTAAACAGCTTTGAACTAACGATGAATCAAAGATTAATACAGTATTTTTAAAATTGGAAAGAAAAGCTTTACATATTGAAAAAAGGCGTAGTATATTTTTAAATTGTCTATAATGGCCCTTGGGACCAAAATTTTTGCCATTTTTATTTCTTCAAAATAAACCTCAGGTCCTTTAAAATCGACATGCAAAAAATTAAAAACGTGTTCTTTCTATAAGATCCTCATATAAATGTATACAAAATGGGTTTCCGGGGGGTCGGTACGACCCCAGCTCGCCGTTTCGCCTCTAATGGAGCTAGAACATTGCGGAAAAAACGAACATGTGCGCCGTTACAAGATGCATCGAATGATACCTTATTTTAAGGTCTCGGGTTGATTGGTGACCCCTGAGGTCATTTCAAGTGACCCAAATTACGGGTCCGGTTTTTGATAGATAACTTCGCAACAAATGGTCGTAGAGCCGCGATTTTAGCATCTTTGTGTTTGCCTAGCTCCGGCGCGTCGAATGGTATACTGTTTGTTCTGGTGATGTCAGCTTAAGTCGCTGATCTCGGGTCAGCACACTGCCGTGTATTTGGCTCCGCTCCCCGACCGGGCGGCCCAGCCGGCAGCCAGCCCCCGGGCATCACGTGACCGCCCGAGTCCGCGGCAAAGCCAACCAGCGCGGCGCTGGACAAACAGCGCCGCTACAGAGATGGTTAACAGTCGGGTCAGGCCACGAAGCTGGATGAATGAGATCATATTGCACATCATTCGATTCGCAAGGTCTTCCCGAGTACATTGGTAGCTTTCCCGTCTCTCTAGCTCAATTTGATCGAGAGTTATTGACGAAAAACTCTTATGACCCTAGTGACGTACGAATGACGTCACGCAAGGTCAACAATGCAAAAGTGAGGCAAAAATTACTTCAATTGAACTTTCAGTAACCAGTGATGTCACTAGTCAGCTTTACCACACCATTTGTAGGCTCTCTTCCGAAATCACAATTCGAGACCATTACGGTGACGCAAAATAAGTACATTTATAGAAAGAACACCTTCCTAAATTTTTGCATGCTACTTAAAAATGACCCAAAGATGTTTTTAAGTAAATGAAAATTCAAAAAAATTTGGTCCCAAAGGCATAAAAATGCAAATGAAAGGAAACTCGAGGTGTTATATATCAAAAATAATATATATTTCAAAATTTTAAAAATGCATATTATTCTTTGTTTCAATGCAAGTTCAATGCCGTATAGCATTTGGCATTTGGATTATTCGTCTTAGAGTTACAGCCCGCCAAACTTGGGGCTGCAACGCAAGATCCAAAACATGTTATACACTATAACTCAAAAACCACTCATCTGATAAGCCTGAAATTGTTACAGGAGGATTCAGAGCCCCTGATTACCCCTTAGACCAAGTATTGTTAAAATCCGAGAGATGAGGGTGTCAAATTGGAAAAAAGTGGTACGATCTATCGTGGAATGCCCCAGCTTTTCAACGCATTTAAGTGAAATTTATGGCGTGTAGCACGTTTCAATGATTGTGGTGATTGTGGAAGTGAATGACGAATTACCATCTGCAAGAAGGTTTATCACACATTGCATGCCTAGGTATCCTAAGCGTCGATGTCTGTTTAACACGGACGAAGATTAATTGTGTAACAAGCGGTATTCAACATAAAATCGTCTGAAGTCGCATGCTCCTGATCGTCGTAAAGCTGCTTTTGCAAGAGCAGAAACAATCATGCAACGATGACGTCTGAGCATATAGGATTGAAAATATGAAGATTACGAACCGTAGCCTCATACTAAAGTGAATATATTGCCATTTGCCGAAATGATTGGAAATTAGATGCCTGCAAATATTATAGGAAATTTAATTAAATGAAACTCCTGGCTACCCAATATCCACAAGCCAACGGTGTATACTGTATACGCATGTGAGGTACCATATGTACTATGTAGCATAGCGTTACAGGCAAATCATACGGCCTGATGCATGTCATCCGTCATTACGAAAGACATACGAGTACATAGTATGTATAACAAATCACATTTGCGATAGTCCTTTATGACTTATCAAACTATTTTTATCAAGTTTACCACGCTTAATATGCGATAAAAACAAAATTGCATATATTGAATATCTCTCAAACTAAACAGAACGCCTATAAGATTGGTAAAACGAGGTGACTTGGTAGCCGTAACCTCGCCGCTCTCCCACGCCGCCAACCACCCTTCTCCTTCGAGAAGCCCCGGTGGTTTTATGGGAGGGTGCGACCAGTCGGTCTGACCCAGCTGACCCCTGCCGACATCGATGAGCACCCTGTTCGTGACGTCATCGGCGATGTCGTCTCAGCTGCATCCGGGAGCCTTGAGCGCCGCCGCCGGGGCGGGGGCGGGGGCGGGGGCGGCGAGAGACGGCGCGAGCCCGGGCGGCGCCGCAGTTTGCGCCGTGCCGCCGTACCGTCGCCAGCATGAGACCGGCCGTCGTCGCCCTGTGTCTGCTGCTGTGCGCCGGGCTGGCCGCAGCTGCGCCAAATCTGCTGCCGGGCGACCCGCGGCTCGGCGATCCGGAGCACCACCACGGACATCACGGAGATCACGGGGACCATGGAGACCACGGGGACCACGGAAGTCACGCTACCGGTGGGGACCACCCCCATGGAGACCATGGTGCCCACGAAGTGTCTGAAGCTCGGACGGCCGGGTCGTCCATCACGCCAGGAGCGGTGGACTTTGGTGCCGGTATCCAGGTGACTCCCAGGCGACCCGGGCAGGTGGGACACCACAATCCGTTCCTGCCGAGCTTCCAGCCAGGTAACGCACAGCGGCAGGCTGCGGGTGGTGTACAGCAGCAGCCGCAGCAGCAGCAGCAGCAGCGACAGCAGTCTACCCAGCGACAGACGCAGCGGCAGCAGCAGCAGCTGCTGCAGCAGAGACGACGTCAGCAGCAGCAACAGCAGCAGCGGCAGCAGCAACGTCAGCAACAGCAGCAGCAGTCTGTCCAGCAGCAGACGCAGCGGCCCTTCATCCCAATTCGTCCCGAGGACCTGAACCGTAACCCCGGCACGGGCGGCTCGGGCCCCAAGGGTCCTGTGACGGCCAGCTGCGGCGCCGGGCTGGTCTGTGTGCCCGAGACCACCTGTGACCCGTACACGGGCTTTGTGCGTGGTGTGCTCGACCGGCCGGCCGCCGACCCCTCCCAGCCGACGGTGGCCATCCAGAGGTGCGCCCTCGACGGCCCCGACGCCGGCGTCTGCTGCCAGGAGAGACCGGGGAGGTATGTCGACCCCAGTGCCAACGCCATCGACAGTCAGGGCCCTCCGCGAGCGGTGACACCGAGCCGCCAGCGACCCAGACCTGTGAACACCATCGCCGCCAAGGTGCCAGCGTCCTTCTCCAGTAAGCCGCGCCAGCCGTCGTCTGCGCTGCCGCCCAACTTGGCCAGGAATCCGTTCCTGAGCGGCGCGGCCCCTGCCAGGACGTCTCCGGTGGCACCCCAGCGGCAGACACCGCCAGCTCCGGTCCCTCAGGCTGGGCCGGGACCGCAGCAGGGTACCCAGGTGACGTGTCAGGCGGACCAGCGGTGTGTGGAGGTCAACCTGTGCGGAGCGGACGGCTTCCTCACCAACCGAGTGGCCCTCGGTAACCGCAGCCCATCCCTGACCACGGTGAGTAAAGCAACTTACCGCAAGAAAGGAGATTCTTTCAAATGACTTTTTGAATTAACTGAGATGAATAAATGATGTAAGTCAAAAGTGATTTTAGTTTTCCGCACTATAGCAAAGAGCGCAATTATAGTTTTAAGAATTCTAAGCCTATTTTCATTGTGTTTCAGTACTGCGTCACGCCTTTCAACGGTCGGGGTGTGTGTTGCCGGACTCGCCCGCAGCAGCCGGCCGCCCGTCCCCAGCAGCCAGCCGTCCGTCCCCAGCAGCCGGCTGCGCTCCCCCAGCAGCCGGCCGTCCGTCCTCAGCAGCCGGCCGTCCGTCCTCAGCAGCCGGCCGTCCGTCCTCAGCAGCCGGCCGTCCGTCCTCAGCAGCCGGCCGTCCGTCCTCAGCAGCCAGCCGTCCGTCCCCAGCAGCCGGCTGCACTCCCCCAGCAGCCGGTCGCCATTCCCCAGCAGCCGGTCGCCATTCCCCAGCAGCCTGCTCCACAGCCCAGTCGTCCCCAGCAGCCTGCTCCACAGCCCAGCCGTCCCCAGCAGCCGGTCAACGTTGGCCAGCAGCTGGTTGCCATTGCCCAGCAGCCCTCTCCCTCGGCCTCGCAGCCCAGGCGCCAGCAGAGACCAGCCGCTGCTCAGACCGAAGTGCAGCAGCAGCAGCAGCGACGGCAGCCCCAGCCACAGCCACAGCCCCAGCAACAGCCCCAGCAACAGCAGCAGCAGCAGCAGCAGCAAAAGTCAACACCACAATCTTCATTCCAAGAGAGCTTTGCCTTACTCCAGAAGGCTGCCTTCCAGGCGAAGCAGGAAGAGCGGCAGCGGTCCACCGGCGACCAGTCCGCTCCGGCTCTGGGTTCCGACCTTCTACCCCCGTCTTCTGGATCGGGGAAGGAGGCTTCTGTTGCCGCCGGCCCGGTGTCCGCTCCGGGAACCTGCGGGCGCAGCAGCCGGCTCACAGTTCCCGGAGTCACCCCCGCCCCCGGAGAGGCTCAGTTCGGTGAGTTGAGAACAGCGGAGGAGAGAGAGAGAGAGAGAGAGAGAGAGAGAGAGAGAGAGAGAGAGAGAGAGAGGAGAGAGAGAGAGAGAGAGAGAGAGAGAGAGAGAGAGAGAAGGATGCAAACATGCAGGGAGGCTATTTGCTAATAGTGTTTGGATATGGCTCAATCGTTGGCGAGCGTTCAGCAGGGCCATGAACTGGGAAGAGGAGTATGTGTGAACTGTTTCACTTGGAGGCTTCGACACTTGACATAATTTTGAGCAGCTATTATCTCTCAACGACCTTTTCCTTGAACATAGGTGGGCATCGTTCCCCAAAATTGTAACTTCGTCACGCGTTCCTCCGTTCCTTCAAAACGTGACTTCCGTTACTCGTTCCTCCGTTCCTCTCCATATAATGTAACGGAAGTTCTTTAGTCCGTTACTCCGTTACAGCAAAATAAAAAACGTTAAAATGTTGGGTATTTCACACATATTTGAGACCATTCTGACAAAAACTAAACCTACCGAGAAAGCGGACTGCCCACCAAATCTACCAAGACAGCGGGCACTGATTGAACACTAAACCTTGGAACGTCTGGTGGTACTGATGTGCGTCACTTGGTTCCCGGTCAGATGCCGGTTGCCCTTCACGAACACTAGACGTTCCAGGTTGGCATCTGAGAGCATAGGCGGCGGAAAGGGGGGGGAGGGGCACCGGCGCACCGTGCCCCCTTTGATTTTGGCATTTTAACATTAGCCCTATGTGCGTTGCATGGAAAGAATGGGACCAAAAGTCGGCAGTGCCCCCCCCCCTCCCCTCCCTTAACCCGCGGGGGGGGGCAGATTCTGCCCCCTGTCTAACTTCCGAACCGATGGTCGTAGAAAGACGGGGAAAACGGCAATCGAAAGCTCTCATCAAGGCGGATCTTAAGAGCCCAAGTTTTTGCTTAAGTAAGTCAGAGGTCAGGTCAAGGTCAGGTCAAGGGTACAAAATGCAAGTTTCTAAGTATCGGCCTTGCACCGTAGTTGCCGAAGAATGGACTGAGACTGATTGCCCAAAACGTGTTCTTAGACTACCAAGACAATATTCGTTGCATACAATGTCATTCAAAGGTCAAGGTCAAGGTCAGGTCAGGTCAGGTCAGGTCAGGTCAGGTCACCAAAAACAAGATATAGAAAAGGGCATGTGCGACACATGTTTTATGGGTCATTTTACTCATAGAATTCAATAGGCACACTCAATAAGTGATATGGACCACCTCTGGATGAATTTCAGGTCGAGGTCAGGTCAAGGTCAGGTCAAGTGAGGTCAAATTTCAAAGTTGGTTGTTAAGGCCTAAAAAGGTGTCTATCTGATGCAGTTTTCACGGCAAATCGAATGGTGCTATTTTTGTTCCCGTACGAGGTCTAGAACTTCCAAAAAATTCATTTTTCAAAATTTTGTGTGTCGTGACGTCATAAAATTTTGAATAGCTCCCACATTTTTTAACCGATTCTTCTAAAAATTGGTATGTAGGTGCACATAGACCACTTCTCTGACATATATTCCGGTTATTTCGATACACTCAGAATTTTGGATTTTATAATTATTTTCCCAAAAGTCAGTTTTTTGAAAAAATTTGGGCCAAAATCCAAAATTCTCAAAAAAACCGAGATAGCCATTTGATAGACAAAGTAGAATCACGTATAACCTTTTTTGTCACGTCTTGATTCCTTCAAAAATGAAGATGTTAGCGGCGTTTGATATTTTGCCGTTTTTGAGGCGAAAATGGTGAACATGACGTCACTAAAACGTCAATTTCTCAAAAAAAATTCCGACGGATTTCGCTCAAATTTTCAGGGAACGTGTCAAATTGATGTATGATAAGGTACTGAAAGTTTGACGTCGCTGGCGTAACGCGTTTAGAAGTTATTGGCGAAAAACGGGAGGGGGCAGATTCTGCCCCCCTCCCCCCAGCGCACACAGCCGCTATTTGAGTTCGGAAGTGGCCAAAATGCGATAACTCGTTAACCAGTTGACATTTTGCCAAGGAATTTTTATTATATGTGAAGTAAGCCTTAAAGTCACGTATGGGAACGTATGAGCATCCTGCTGATCCAGCATTGCCGTAAAAATATATTTGCTTGTAATCCGCGGATGACGGGTATATCCCATAACGTGGGTGACTCGGGAGGGGATTCTGCATAGCTTCCCTGCTTGTGCTGTCTTCGAAACTACTCGTTCAATACTAAAAATTAAAACGGCTTCTGATAGGAATAGCTGACAAACGAAATCTAACTTTGTCACAAAAGGTCATGGAAAGGTCATGGGTCACAAAAGGTCACGGAAAAGGTCATGGAAGGAAATGTATACATTTTAAGGTCATGCGACACATCTTTAATGGTCCATTTCGGCAAAAGCATCTAAAAATGATGTCATCTGGGTCGTCCGATTCGAAACTATTTCCATTCGACAAATGAAGGTCAGGTCACGGCGAGGTCAAAAAGGTCAAATTTTGAAGCTGAACATTCTCAACAAAAAAGACGTGCATCGGATGCAATTTGAGCTCTGGAACACGATAATGCTATTCGTTTTGGTTTTCGATATCAAGAACGTACTGAAATTGCCTTTGCAATATCGAATATTGTGATTAACCGACTACGGTACGTAAAATGCAAAAGCCGATAACATTGCCATTTCTAAAGACATCTGACCGAAACTTTCCAAAAGCAATGCAAATGTTACATACAAAAGCCAATAAGGTTCATTCTGGTGGATGGCTGCTCCCCAAAACTCTGAATGTTATCAACCATATCGGACATTCTTACGATGTTCTGTTGGCTGGATGTCTTTTTGCTTTATTGAATTTGATCAGACTACATTCAGTTAAGACGACGAACATTTATTGGTCACCAGAAAGTATACCCACAAGTCAATCGACAATCGACAACCAACAAATGCAATCGACACGAGCGTCGAGCACCCCTCCGCACAAGCAACTGCCGGGGCAATTAGACGGACCGCGCTCCTCTCTCGCAGCTGATTGGTCAGCTGCCGAACTGCACGGACGTCAGCTGCGCGGCCCCCGCCCGGCCGACCTGACCGGGGTCGGCCGGGCGGCGACCTAGCGTCACTAGAACTGCAATAACTTTTGCCGGCAGTGTGATGCCGACCTAATTTTTTCAGCAAATGACTCACAATTGTACGGTATATGTTACGGACGTTGTCTCGATGTGAAGCACGCTGTGCGTTTTTTGGTAGGCCTATGTAAATAATGAAATCCTCAAGCCCTTCTGCTTTGTGCAAGTGTGCAACAATTAGCGTACAATAACTGAGTGGGAGGTTTTTTAGATGTACTTTTGTTACCAACGGATTCCGCACATTTTCCCCTTTCAGCTGATATCTTACTTACGCATTTTCAAGCAAAGAATATGACAGGAGACTCGTCAACATTTACATGAAAATCGCAGCACAAATTCGGTCTCACGGAGCAAAACAAAACGGTGTACTCTGGGAGCCCACCAATCTGTGCCAGAATGAGTAACATTTTTTTCTGGATGATATTTTACACAGTCTGATCAATTTACGACCAGAAAATGTGAGAAAAGCACGCTTTAAAATTCGTCGAAAATTAGGCTATTGGCCACTTCTGAACCTGGATAGCGGCTGTGTGCAGCGGGGCGCGGGTTAATTGAAGATGTTCCGCTGCCACTTTCTGATAGGGTAGCCTTTTTTGCACGTAGCACATCTTTTGGCCATTGAGAACATGCGCTCTAGAGGCGCTTGAAGGGACGCCCGTGTTGAACTTCGCGAACACATACTGCAACGCCGGCTCATTTCGGAAGGCCAGTAGGTACACTGAGGCCATCTTCCGTCTTCAAGTCAGGGCTGCTCAATAATCCACTATTCCGCTGCTGCACACAGAAAAATATTGACACCGTTAGCGGTGTAATTGCACAGTACATATCTGAGCACTTGAGGAAAGTTAATTTAGTCCCTTCCCCGCTTAAATTACTCGCGCTTCCAAATGAACACCAGGAAGAAGGTAATAGAACACTGTTAGGAGGGTTGGGTGTTTTGCTACATGTAGTAAAACACCCAACCCTCCTAACAGTGTTCTATTACCTTCTTCCTGGTGTTCATTTGGAAGCGCGAGTAATTTAAGCGGGGAAGGGACTAAATTAACTTTCCTCAAGTGCTCAGATATGTACTGTGCAATTACACCGCTAACGGTGTCAATATTTTTCTGTGTGTGCATTAATGTCTGTGGGTTAGCTGAAAGATCGACCCACTCGGACAACGAAAAGTAACGGAGGAACGAAGGAACGGACTAAGCTGTAAAGTGTAACGCATGGGTGGAGCTTTTCCAGGAAAGTGGGTGGGGCAAAAAGTTGTCAAACCTACAATGTCGGATTGATAAGTTAGATAAAATACAAAAATAAATCATTTTTCATTACAGAGATAATATTTTGCATTGCACAGACATTTCAAAGCTCCTCAATGCAAAAAAAAACATTGGTTTGCTAAGCAGTAAAGTCCTGCAGATCGGCTTAAGTTGGAAGGGCAAAACGCTTATTGGTGGGGCTAAATGGCAAGTTGGTGGGGCAGCCGCCTCACCAAGTGAATAGGAAGCTCCGCCCCTGGTGTAACGGAGGAACGAACAACCAATGTAACGGGAGTTACTTGGTCCGTTACCCTTTTTAAAATGTAACGAGTCCGTTCCTCCGTTCCTAAAAATTGTAACGGCGTTCCGGAACGGAGGAACGGAGGAACGGATCGTGCCCACCTTTGTCCTTGAAACAAGTGGGTGTCTGACGAACGCACGGTGCCCTTCCGGGCTGTTGACATTGACCTGCTCTCGCCGTGAGTACCTGTCACCCCTCCTTGTCTCGTGCGCCCTCTCACCCCTGTCCCCTGAGGTCATGGACTGCGCTGTGAGTGCCAGTCATCTTTGTGGGGTAAGACAATGTAGACAGGCTTAAATATTCAAAATTCAGAATTGGGCAAATAATTCATAATTCATGATAAGGGACAAGCACAAGCCTTCCTCTGACCATGCCTTAGTTCATGTCTGCATTGAATATTTCAAATTATTTTATGTTCCATTTGTGTGAAAAGTATTGCACGGCTTATGCGCATTGAATAATGAACATATTATTTCTCTCCGTTCAGATAACTTTAATTAAACCATACCATAAAGTAATTATCCAGTCACTCACTCGTGGAGAACGCGGTCAAGTTTAGTCGGCGATAGTAACTTCTAGAAGTTTATAGCACCGGAAGAATTATTGAACGATTTCACTTTCTTCATTCACTATCAGTTTACCACATCCAAGAGCTGGGACCATGTACTGCCCTCTTCTTTCAGCTTGTAGGCGGGCAGAGGGCTCATAACTTCTTTACCAAGAGCACTACAGTGCAGTGCAACAAAGCCGGATGACTGTTTGCATTGCAAGACATTATCAGTCACCCATTGCATTTGCATGACTCGTGCAGCCCAGCCTGCAAGGTGCAGCTCCGCCAATCAGCCCCTCTGGCTTTAGTAGTTCAGTGTTCACGTTTATAACCCGCCGTTTTCCTCCACACCCGACCAAAATTGGGGGGATCGCAGATAAGGCGAGTCGCCCAGATCAGACTGCACTCGCTGCCCAGACTGAGGTCATTCACCCCGTCCGCAGCGGTCAGTCTGAACGGTCCTTTCCATCATCCCTCCCCTCCCCTCCCAGCTCCCGCGCCGTCTGTGAGCTCCTCTTGACCCTCTGGGCATTTCCAAACACAGCCGACGTCACGGGAATGGCTATAGCTCCCGGGCGGAGACGGACTCGGCCAGGAAATTCCAGACGGACAACAAAGGCGTGCCAGTTTGCACACCAGGATATCAGGGATGAGACGCTCGCATGTATTAGCCTTCCGGGTTTTACTGCTCACAGCCCTGCTGGGCCTTCGCCTCCTAATTCATTCCCTGACTGGGTCACTTGCAAATCTTGCATTATTTAATTAATTAAACCGTAAACGTGATTAAATTAAACGCGACATAATTTAAATAAACGTGAAATCGTTCATTCTTTTCCCTTCTCTATGCCTCTCTCTCTCTCTTTCTCTCTCTCTCTCTCCTCTCTCTCTCTCTCTCTCTCTCTCTCTCTCTCTCTCTCTCTTTCTCTCTTTCTCTCTTTCTCTCTCTCTCTCTCTCTCTCTCTCTCTCTCTCTCTCTCTCTCTCTCTCTCTCTCTCTCTCTCTCTCTCTCTCTCTCTCTCTCTCATCCTTCAACGCACATTTATCACGGCTATTCTTGATTTCCCCTCCTCGTTGACGCTGCCATCACATCACTCCACCTCCCATACCTCTGGCCCGTCACAACTCACAGCCGAGCGGTAGCGGTATATCACCAGTTCCGTGAAGCGACTCAGCTGGGCGCCTCTGTGTCCTTCCCCGGGCCACCAGAGGTCACGAACTTGAATCGGTCCGCCCGCCGCGCAGTCGGGGTCCCTGATTCTCAGCCGTGCCGCTCGAGAGATGACCCTGGCCTTGGCACTGGGTTTGTCGAGTCGGCTGGGCTGGGGAGGGATGGAGAGGAGTTGGTAGAGGGGGTAGATGGATGTGGGAGACATTTATGCACATTGGACAAACTGCATGCATAGGTTGGATAGAGATAGAGAGAGAGAGAGAGAGAGAGAGAGAGAGAGAGAGAGAGGGGGGGTATGCATATCGTAAAATTTATAACATGTTCCTCCGTCCAGTTCATTGTGATGAGGGCCTGCATAAAACAATGCATGTAGATCGCGAACGCTAGCCTCGTCGTCTTATGCAGTTTGTGAGTGGCCATTGCTTAGGCCTTAAATCAGTTAGGTACTTATATTTCCCATTGGTAGGTAAGCATGCACATCTAAAAATGTCATCACCGACAAACAACGTCAAAAATGCGTAACAAGACTTTATTCCTGTCGAGCCAAGTTCAGACTGCTCCCATGCCATGCATCGTACGATGGGATGCGCATTGCGCCTGTTAGCGCACAGTCGGCACTAAGCCCGGATCCCTCACATACCTCAGTCTGGCTGTGATCGGCTTAGTGCAGTGCGCTGCTTGTAGCACCTGCGCTAATTCCAGGATCCGGTGCTGTGGGTTTCTCGCGACCAATGCTCGCAATACCGTTGTGCTAAGTCCTAAGTGACATCCGTCGCTCTGAGAAATCAGACATTTTCGCAGCTACACTTCTTAGTTTGCTCTTGCCTTTACTGTCTTACAAGCAGATAGTTTTTTTTTACAAGTCAAGTCCTTACCTGTCCAGTTTTCGAATCCCACAAAAATGAAACATGAATATTGAATAGTGCATGTGCAACCCCGATTCACTGTTGACTGTTGACCTATTGCGCATCTGCGCCAGTGTTAGTGTTATGCTCTTGTTTTGCATCGCAGTTTCCAGGTCTTACAGTGCTGGGCTCTTTTTCGCGTTGCAGTCTCCTTCGTTCCAGCTCGTTGGTTACTCTTCTGGTCCTCCATGTCTGTCATGTTATTGTTCTACCACGATCAGAAGTCAGAGTCGCTTAGCCCGTGGTTCTCCCATGTCTCTCGGCAGGTGAGCTGCCGTGGCAGGCGGTCATCTACTACAGGAACGGCACCTTCGTCTGTGGCGGCACCCTCATCAGCGAGCGGCACGTGGTAACGGCTGCACACTGTCTCTCCTAGTGAGTAGCTGAGACCGGGCGGCTGTCTTAACTTCGACGTGTGTTCATCATACAATGTGCCGTGCAGCAATATTACCTATTGGTCCGTCTATTGACGGCCAACCATTGCCTCTCCTAATCACTTAGTTAGTATCGGCGACCGGGGAGACTGTTCAGATAGAAAATAAGTAAGAAAGTAACTGTTTGCCAACAACGCAATATTACCGTACGTTGGGTCTTTTTATTAGATTTAAACCTCTCAATGAGGGAGATATCAGATATGTATGTAACTGCATGAATCAGACCAGCACATTCCTCGCCTCAGTTCGGCAAGGTGTTGTCACATTCAGCAAAAGCTCTTCAATTTGATCGACTTGGCTTGTACATATTTTTACGACATACAGCACATCATTGGCGGTGCCACTAACCACTGGCAAGATGTTGCTGTATATATTGTGATATTAGTGCACTTATTTAGCATTACTTACAAAGTATTTACCAATTACCAGTATAGCGCCTTTTGGGGCGACTAACGGAGCGAGCGAGGGGTGAGTCTTGCACGTGCGAACTTGCGAGGGGGTACCTCCAACTGACTTGTGCACGGCACCCTACTGACCGGTTTCTAGCGATGTGCCAAATTTGAGCACAATCGGCCCAGCCGTTCTCGAGATCTGGGAGCGGTACCCTGCACGTGCGCACGTGCAAAATGGGTCCCAACTGACTTTTGCACGGCACCCTACTAACTGGTCCCTAACCGTGTACCAAATTTGAGCGCCATCGGTCCAGCCGTTCTCAAGATCTGGAAACGACCCCTGCACGTGCGCACGTGCAGCAGCACCCCAACTCTGGCACATGGATATGCAGTGACTAGTGGGTGCCTACCTACATGCCAACTTTCAGCGCAATCGGCCAAGAAGTTACCGAGATATTGCAACAATTACAAAAGTGACACCTCTTCGTTTTGCACGTGGCACGTGCATAAGGGGTCACCCACATGCATCGGGAATAGTCCAATACTTGGTAGAAGGAATGAAGCTACCCTACAAAAATTACCGCATGTAAATCGGTCAAGTGGTTGCTGAGATATAAGCCTCGCAAAAGCGTCCGCACGGCCGGCCGCTCATACTCGGAAATTTCCGTTAATCTAAGGAAAGACTACGCTCGCTTCGCTCGCTCCGTAATGACAGTTATTTTATATGACGTTTTCAGACAGGCATTTGTAACACAAATTGGTCAGATGTCACTAGACAGGTCACGCGAACTGCCGACCCATGGATTGTAATGACAACTTTGCGTCACTCACGGCAATAAAGCCATCATTCTAGCGTAAGCATATCCATTCATCATGACCCTAAACAGCTTTTTTAGCAGTAATAGGGCATTACAGGTGATATATCGGTGATGTCACATCGGGCAAGTGTAACGGTGCTGTTTCCGGCTAAGACGGGGCTCGTGTGCCGTTTAAGGGGTTGGGCTGCCCGACAGGGCGATCGTCTGTCTTGGAGGACAACCTCCGGTGGGCAGGCGGGTGGTCTGGTCCTTAACGAGCGGCTGATCCCCGCATGGCACCGGCCCCGTCGCCGTGCAGTACACATTTATTTTTTTGAGAGGCTTGCAATTTCCTTACAACATATAGTCTTCACTGCTCGGGGAGGAATGGGTACAAATTGAGGGATGGGATCGTCACCGGCTGAATGGAAACATGTGACTTGGCGTCCCAGGGCAGGACCCTCCCATGTTCCCAATTTCGTGTCCGTTCGATGCCAAGGGCTCCACCCCATAGGGAAATGAATGCAATTCAAGCATGAGTGTCTAGCTCCCACTGGTCCTTAACCTATCCTTCCATTTCTCCCTTCCACCCTCACATGCATCATTCATTTGGTCATACATACTTCTACGACGAACTTTCGGCTAGACAAACCGACCTTCCCGTTTTCATCTAATACCCCCCCCCCCCCCAGTGGTGCTGAATCGACATTGTTATCCTCCTGAGGTGAGTTTCTACCCTATTTTGATACTTCTACGCGCGTAGGGGATGTGACCCCTTGATTCCCTGAATTATATGCAATTTGCACTGGGTGTCCTTCTGTCACCCATTTACTCTATTACTCCCGTCCCTCGTAACTATCTAGCAATCTCATGTGTTCCCTGCCACTGCACTTCACTCACTCTGCACTGCCACAGTACAGGTAATTTCGCCCTTGTTCAAGGGAAACACCGGTTGAACACACCTCTGCCCGTCTGTCGACTCGGTGGCTTAGGTGGTTCGGTTGGTGCTTCCATTGAGGGATAAGTAACCATAACCATACTCTCGGCGGCGCCACTCGGCATTACTCACCGTTCCCTTGACTACTTCTCTCTCGCATGCACTGCCACAGTGCTGATAATTTCGTCCCATCCTCGAAGAAACATCTGCCGTAAACACCTCTGCCGGTCTGCTAACTCGGTGTTGTGGGTGTAACTGTTTGTGCTTCATTGAGGGGCCAGTTCCTAAATGTCAATCTATTCGGCGGAGCCACTCCGCGTAATCATCAACTCTGTGTTTCCACTTAATACCTCGGCGGAGCCACTCCGCGTAACCATAACTCGGCATCCTTGCCCTCGTTTATCGCTCTCGTACTCTTTATTAGCCCTAGCCCTTCAAAGTCCGGTCGACGCGGACGGCTAGCCGCTCGGTGCCTTTGCTATACTTCATGGGAATACGCATTAGAAATTATCGGCTCGCGGAATACTCATTCTCCATCTCGCAGTTATTGACGATGTCAGCAGAGTCAAAACAGGCACAGGGGCCCGGCTCGAACCAACCTCTCTCCGGCTAGCTGGATTGTCTCGGTCCTTATCCTACTTCGTTGTATGGTTAGTCCAATCTCGTCGATATATCGATATATGATATAATCATTCGGAGCAAGATAGCGAATACCGCGGAGAGAGAGAGAGAGAGAGAGAGAGAGAGAGAGAGGGGGGGAGAGAGTGAGAGAGAGAGAGAGAGAGAGAATGAGGGAGAGCGAGGGAGGGAGAAAGTGATTTAGAGAAAGGAAGAGAGAAGTTAAGCCTCAGATGATCAGCGAAAAAAAAAATGTGGGAGGATGTCGGCACCGCCACGCGCCCTTTCCCCTGTTAACCAGCTCCACTTCCGTCCAGCTCTCAGTTCAGCGCTTAAAAGTCTCGGTAACTGTTTAGACATATTGTTTTCAGTCAGACAACGCATCCTAGGACAAGCCATACAGACACTCACTGGCCATTCAGGAAGGCCATCAAGTCGGCCAGGGTGTCCGGCTGCCGTTCGGGTCGGGGGCTCTCCCCTCCCTCTGGTGCAGCCGGGGCTAGCAGGGATGAGGGCGGAGGGGGAGCCTCCTCCGCCACCGGCGGGTCGTCTGCCGGGTTGAGACGAAAGCGGTTCCACACTTCCCGCGCCGCCCGACACGCCAAGAAACTCTGCTCCTCTTTGATTATTTGCTGGCGGAGCGCCTCGTTGATCGCCTCGGACTGCTTCTTCAGGTCTTGGCGTTTGATGACGTCCGCCAGGTACTGTTTCTCTGCCAGGACGAGTGGCTGCAGTAGCCTCGCCCAGCGCTGGCTCGGTAGTCCCCAAGGGATTTCCCGTCCGAGCGGCGTGTGCTTCTCAGACGAGTTGGGGCGGTCGGCTGACGAGTGCGGAGCGGCCATGACTATTTCCGATCAAGACTGGAAAAAAGTTCTTCAGATGCCGTTTTATGCATCCCTCTTATAGGCCGCGCACCTCGTTGCCCATAGTTACAATGATAAGGTCCGCCGCTGGGGCGGGATTGGCGGGCGCCTTATCAACTGCGTGTGATACGCTGACTGTCGGCCACCAGCACCGCTGGTACGAGCTAGTCTCGTTCCAGCGTTTCCGAAACATGGATAGCCGCTTGTCCGATTTTTCTGCAGCGGAGGTGTCCCGCGAGCCGAGTCCTGTCCCTGAGGGCCCGGCTTCCCCGGACTCGGACGCGTCCACACTGACATGGGTGCCCCAGCGCACTGATTTAGACGGAGGACTGTGCGCGGGGTCTACCCCACCACCGGGATTAGTCGAGACGCGACTCCGGGAGGAGATCTCCAGGCTTACGACAGAGAAGGTGAGTCCACGTCTGGGTCATGCTCGTAAAAATTGTCCGATCTTCTTTGCTTAAGGCTGTTTCTTCCTTTTCCTTAAATTTCTATTATTGCCTTGTGTTGAACGGCAATGGTAGCTGCGCGTTTCCCAGTTATGTAAATCTTCTTTATGTGTGACGATGACGTAAACAAAGACGTTTCGATACTCGAGTGGGTCCGGACTGCAGGATTAACGTCGCCCTTTTTTCCAGTATCGCCATGAAGCGGAGCTGGCTCGCGTGAACTCCGAGGTGCAGCGACTACACACCGGTATTTATCTTCTCGCGGCGCACCGCTGGGATCCCAACCCCGACGCGTGGCAATTTATCCTGAGTGCGCTAACGAGTGGAGACTCGCGCTCTCCTACTCAGCAGTGACCGATCAAGCGGCGCGGGAACCTAACGGCAAACGACGTGGATGGCGATCGAATCTCCAGTCACTATGTGCTACTCAGTCTTAATGTATTCCTCTGACCTGCAAGTGTGCGTCGTGTGAGCTGTGCTGACTCGGTGATATATATATGATACTTCTGATGGTATTAGCTCGTTATCCCACCTCCTACCACTCACTCTCATTCCATGACGTCACTCTAGTAGTGATAGCATAGTTGCCCGCCGCGAGCCAGCTGATTGGTGTTTACAACGAGACCGACTTACTAACACAGTAGCGAGGTTACACGGTCATGTCAACTGATCGGGTGCACCCCTGCCCTACTGAGCAGTGCCGGCGAGAATCTTATCTCTGACACACATCGCGGTCCGAGGAGGGTGACGAGAGGGAGAGAGAGGGAGAGAGAGAGTAGGAGAGAGAGAGAGAGGGGGAGAGAGCGAGAGAAGAAGAGAGAGAGAGAGAGAGAGGGGGAGAGAGGTAGAGGGAGAGGGGAGAGAGAGAGAGAGAGGGAGAAAGAAAGAGTAAGAGAGAGAGACAGGAAGGGAGAGGGGAGAGAGAGAGAGAGAGAGAGAGAGAGAGAGAGAGAGAGAGAGAGAGAGAGAGAGACCGTAGGGGGAATAAGAGGGTGAGAGCAAATGATCATCTCGGGTTACGTCTCGCTGTGGTACTCTGGCTCTCATTTTGGCTGCCCGGTATCGTTCAATGAATAAACGTGACGGTCCCCTTTGATTTTTCACCAATCCTCCTAACACACGTGCTCTCTTTGTTTTCTCGTATTTTTATTCACCCAATGTCACACGGCAATCAATTAAAGTTTTCGCGATGTCCACGCATGACTTATATGGGCCTGAACGCCCCTGATAGATGAATCAGCAGGAAATCTCGAGTGATACAGTAAACGGGAAAAACGAGTTGTCGAACGAGCCGCCGTGTCTGATTTCCGATTGAATTCACATCCCTTGGATAATTATGCTCGGCCTGCTTACACAGTGATCGCCAACCGATCGAGCTCTTAGCCCGAGCCGGGTCGTTGAAACATACGCGAACCCGTCCCTTAACCTACAGACACTCACACAAAACCGACGCCAATACTATTTCATGTGTTCCCATGGTGGCCTTGTGGCGCATTTTCCTCATAACCGCGCATCTATCGATCCAACCTTAACCTATGCCGGGTCACCGGAACATCAACCTTAATCCTACAAACACCCATACAAGACCGACTCCGATACTATTTCATGTGTTCCCATGGTGGTCATATGGCACATATCCTCACAACGCGGATCGTCTATCGATCAAACCTTAACCTATGCCGGGTCACCAGAACATCAACCTTAATCCTACAAACACTCACACAAGACCGACTCCGACGCCGTTTGTGTTTCCCCTACGATGGTTACATAATGCATATCCTTATTACCACCCTACGCCCGTGATTTACCCCTGGAGGGAAAGCCCTGAACCATCAGCCGGTGTATGCAGTTCACTAAAGTGTGTTGGGAAGACGGGATCGAACTTGGATTCAGAGTGGGTAGGAGTGAGCAGACTTCTGTCTGTGTTCATTCTTACTTGAATGGCGCTGATGCGGTCGATTGTCCAGAGGTTGGTACGAGCACTCTGTTTGCACTCTTCTCGCTGAAGCCGTTGCACCGGATCTCTCCGAGCACTGGATGCTCCGTGCACTAGAGGCCCCGTGCACTTGAGTGAGTCCTCCATGACTGCATCCTCCTTTTATACCCAGAATCGCTATCGTGTAGACCCCAGCAGCTGTGTGATACAGAAGACTTGATAATTCGTCGGTGTCAGCTTGTCGTTCCACAGGGGTGCTTCTTCTTTGTCCTCTGTTAGGGCCTGTGTGATATAACGCATATCTTTGCTCTGTATACTGAATCATGAGTGGCGTTGGTTCTGGTTATTGTTTTCTCTCCCAACTGGTTGTAATTTGACCGAGCACCGTAGTTATGTCATCGGTTATCTTCTGGCCACCTGTCGCATACACTTTTGTTTTTTCGGGGTGCTCCTTTTGTGCTGGCTTTTCTGCTTTGCAGGTGGTCGGCGGCGTCGGTGCCACTCCGGTGAATGCCTGATATGGTCGGTCACTGACCTGCGATTCTTTTGGTGGAACACCTGTCTGTCTGGACCCATATTTCGTACCCTGGTCCCACTGGGGAAAGGGGAGGCGTGTGCACGGCGTTTGCTTGGGTTGGTTGTAATAATGATATCTCGGATATTGGTTCATTTGTAGCGTCTGCCAGTGTCATCGAACTCTCCAGCTGTTCCTGTTTTGGCTGAACGATTGTGACATTTGCGAATTTGTCAATCATTGCTCTGTTTGCTGGACGCCTATTTGTCCCAGCTGTCATCCAGTTATACCGGCGTGGTCTCCGACCGTCGGCGTCGCTGCTCGTCTAGTGAATGCTTCATATGGGCACCGTTCCGGTGGAACACCTGTGCATGTTTGCATCTCTGTCCCTGCGGGTGTCATGTTACCCGGTGTCGGCGCCTCATTGCTTGGTCTGGCTGTTTTCATGATATCTCTGGTATTAGTTCACCTGTAGCGTCTGCCAGGGTTGTCGAACTTTCCAGCTGTTCCTGTTTTCGGCCGAACGAGTGTGATATTTGCGAATTTGTCAATCATTGCTCTGTTTGCTGGACGCCTATTTGTCCCAGCTGTCATCCAGTTATACCGGCGTGGTCTCCGACCGTCGGCGTCGCTGCTCGTCTAGTGAATGCTTCATATGGGCACCGTTCCGGTGGAACACCTGTGCATGTTTGCATCTCTGTCCCTGCGGGTGTCATGTTACCCGGTGTCGGCGCCTCATTGCTTGGTCTGGCTGTTTTCATGATATCTCTGGTATTAGTTCACCTGTAGCGTCCGCCAGGGTTGTCGAACTTTCCAGCTGTTCCTGTTTTCGGCCGAACGAGTGTGATATTTGCGAATTCGTCGGTTATTGCTTTGTTTCGGGACGCTAGTTTTTTTTTATCCCGGTTGCGGCACAGTGCAGATGGTCTCCGGCTGTCGCCGTCGCTGGGGTGAACGTCCGATTTGGTCATTGGCTCATACCACTTGCAGTGACACACCTGTCCTCACTGGCAATGCTTATTTGCACCTCTGAATATGCGGGAAATGGGTGGCTGAGCAAATTTTTGTCAGCGTCCGTCGGCGGCATGTAATTATGGCGGCGTGTTGCCTTCTATTTGTCCGGCGCCTGCTGCACGATACGGCTCGAGTGGTCCCCGCGCTGGAAGAGGCGGAAGCCAGGTGCTTGTTGTTTGACCTGCTCAGGCAGGTGTCGATCCCCTGGATGAGGGCGGCGCCGGTGTCCGATAGTCTGGGCGTGGAGCAGAGGGGCTCGCAGAAGACCAGCTGATTGTGCTTTGGAGAGAGATTTCGTTCCGTTTTGGGTTTGGTCCAGATGTGGTTGGGGAGCCGGCTGTTTACTGACCTCTGTTATGACGGTGTAACTCGTTTGTCGTGACCACCCGACTGGTGCCTGACGGACAGGTGGGTCGGCGCGGCGTCTGTTCCTGGTGGGCAGGCCATCTGCTGCCGTGCGCTTTGTTGAACATCGTCATCCATGAAGGCGGCGGAACTTGAAGTGCTGTTTGTTTTCCAGATTATTTGTCATCTTGCGTTTTATGACTTTTGGTCCTATATCAATATTCAGACCATCATGATCATGTCAATTTCTGTGAGTTTAAAAATGTGGCTCCCGTCACATTTTCAGGCTCATTTCTTTTAAATTGTGCCCCCACAATTTTGTTTCTTTCTGTGTGGATGGCTGGGTGCAATGCAGGTTGGTTCTTATTTTCGTATTCGCCTAATTTCTCGCCTTCGACTCTTTTGTTACCTTCAATTTGTTTGTCCCTTGAATGCTCTTTTTTTTCTTCTCTAGCTGTTTTCCCGTTGGTGTACATGCCTACTAATCGTGGGTTGCTGCCGGCTGATGGTTCATGACCTCACCCTTTTTTTAAGGAGGTGACATGCGTACACGATCACATCTGCACCGTGGATTTGTTTCATTCCGAGGGTCTACTTAAGCCTAATCTAAATCTATACACAGTTCATTCAGCCCTTGGTCCTCTAAGCACGCCCTTCGCTCGCGCATACCAGACTGAACGAAAAAAAAATTATCGGTGTACATGTTGCGGGTGGACACAGGTAAGACACCCCCAGATGCACTCCCCATCCCTGCCCCACCTTTCCTGGTGCCCTGTGTGGCTGTAGTCGTCCTCCGATCCGTGCGTGCCCTTCTCGGCACGTGCTTGTTGCTGCCTTTCGTCTTCTTGGTCGTCCTTGGCTTCCGTCAGCCCTTGAAGCGGGCATCGGGGTTTAAAGTGGCGCCTCCATCTGTTGAATTGGCAGGAGTAGGGTATTCGATGTAGAGTCAGACGTTGAGCTGGGGTTGGTGATATATGGATGGCAGGATATCCTTTTGGGGAGTGACAGGCTGGATCGGTAGTGCACATGAATGGACAAAGGATGTCGTTGTGTTTTCGAACTGATTCTTGCCAGCGGCTGAACCTTTTTTTTTGTGCTTCGGTGAGGGTTGTTGCCGGGCCTCTGGTTTCCTTCCTACAGGAGCGGAGCTATTTGGTCGTACTTCTTCTGTAAGTCCCGAAGTCTTTCTTCCAAAAGAGGGGTTCGCCCGGGGTCATGTTTCAGTTCTTGGCATACTTGTTCTAGTCGATTGACCCGACCTTGAATGTCTGCAAGCACCGTGGCGGCAAGGGGGTTGGCCGGGATCGAGGCTGACACTAGAGGCGTCTGTACAATATGGGCGTTCGGCGTGCTAGTTTTCCTGCACAGGATAATGGTGAGAATTATCAGTCCGATTAGACTGAGTGTTCCGATGGATATGGAGGTTTGGTTGATGATAGACATTCCTAAGGCGTTCTCTTCGGAGGAGGGTTGTGTCCAATCTTGCACCTTTTTCCGTAGCTCCGTTAGCAGTGGATCTTCCATGTCCGACGTCGGCGTAGATTCTATTATTTGTTTCAAGGTGCTTTGGTTGAGCGCCTTTGTTTCCGGAAGGCGCGAGAACAGCGCCGTCAGATTCAAACTTATCTTAAAGTGGGTAAGATCATCCATTTTAAACCCCTTTGTCAGTCCTGCGGTTTGCTTCAAATGGGCTGGAACGATGTAGTTGTCTCCCAAAGCGGCACAGCCTGGTGGAAGTGCGAAAATTCCTGTGCCTTGTAGCCTGAATCCTTGGGCCGTTTTTCGGTTGTCGGTACATTGCAGGGCAAATATCTCCTCCCGTGGTAGTGCATACACCCATTTCCGATCGGTGAGCGCGTACATTTGTGGTTTCGTTTTCACCACAGTCCTTGTGCAGTCCAGATCCGCTTGGGGTCGATTGTCCCTGAAGGCGTTGTACAAACATCCTTCTCTGGACTCCTGAATGAGGGGTGACAACTTATGGCAGATCGTCTTAGTGGCGAGACGTTTGCACTGGTCTATATCGTGTGCGGCGGCCTCAATATGCAACCTTTGGTCGTTAGTGATTGCGAAGTATTTTGCTGACGTCTGTGTTTCTACAGCCATCGAGGAATTTAGGAAATGTGTCGGGACTGATTTTACCTCGTACAGCAGGAAGTCACTGTAGGCCTGATATTCCAATGGGATTTGTATATGTAGTTCCCATCCTCCGGCAGTAGCAATAGCCACGATGTCCAATATTTTGTAGATCTCGGCCGGTGTGTCTGACCTAGTGATTGCAGGCGTCCACCCTCCCGGTAGGTGCTCCTTGATGCTGTTTAGCGTCTCCTTTAAATCCTTTGGAGCGAGAATGGCTGGCGTCACCTTTCCTTGCTGTGTATCGGCCATGGCCTGGCAGATCCTTTGGACTTCGTGTCGGAAAGCCATGACTGCAGCGCCTGCTGTTCGAATGGCCGACGTGATTACTTGGTGTAAATCAATTTCTTGACGAATGTTTGTCATCTTCTGTTCGTTGCTTCGTTGTGCATGAAACAATGTAAGTTCTAATTCTTCGGATTTTTTGGCAAGAAGGGCAATGTTCCGTTTGTTCGTTGTTTGCTCTTTAGACAGTGTGCCGATCAGAGTGGCCTGCAGCTCTGTGATATGATGAAGTTTCCCGAGGCTCGTTTCAACGTTTTTTATTTCCTGGTGAAGTTTTTCCGTATCCTTTTCCGTCGATGTTCCAAATAACCATTTCAGTCCATCCCCTATGAATGGTATGAGGGATCTTCTCCTTCGACTGGCCCGTAGTTCCTTCTTTAACTGTTCAATATCGTCTTCGCCCGTATTCATTTCTGCTTCCATCCAACCCTTCTCCCGCAACCACATATCTAAAGTGTATCCAATGAACTCTTTGCGGCGTGCTGCTTCCTCATCGAGGGTTGTGTTGGTTTGGCCTTCATGTAGATCCACCAGTGTTTGGGTTATGTCATGCATTTGATTTCTGATTGAATTTGCTTGTCTTTTTACGTCGCTGTGTTTAAAACGTACCACCGCGGTCCAGACGCCGGTGGCCAGGGTGAGGAGTCCTCTTGGTTGAAATAGGAGCCCGCTATGAAGTCCGGGCACAACTTCTTCGTTTTCTTCGGGTAGTTCTCGCACCTGTGCCGCTGCTGCCTGAATTCCCATCACGCACACCCAGATCAACCAGGGTGGCGCCATGGCCGGTTCCCTGGAACAGAGAAGCATAGCATCAGCTTCTCTAGTCGTGTTCTTCCCTTCTCCCTTCCCTACGTAGCCGAATTCTTTCCGACCTTCGAAGTACAGGGATTTCATTGGCCCTGTGTCGCATCGTCGTGCGGGGGCTGGTTATGTTTCCCCTCCTTAACCTGGCTGTGATCGGGAGGTCGGCCTCATCTGTTAATGCCCTGTCTCTGAGGATACCTCGATGCGGACGTTCGGTTGACCGTGGGGGTGGCGGGGGTGTGCAGGATGGAGGTAAGTCGCCCCGAGCGTCACTTGGTTCGCCGTTCCCTACAGCGCCTTCTTCGTCTGAATCGCTTTCGTCTAGGTTGGACCAGTGCTCTGGGAATGGCTTGTGCCGACGTTGCTCTTGCTGTATCCACCGGTCGGTCCCTTGAGCTCCTTTCTCTTTTGGGGAAATTGTTTTGATGTCTTCTGGCCAGATCTGACTGGAGTTCTGAAGTTTCAGCCGGTTCACGTGGACCCGCAAGATCTTTCCCCGACGGTTTGGATGTTCAATGCGGTAGTTGAGCGGTCCGATTTTTTTTCAGAACTCGGTAGCCGCGTCTCCATGGTGGATGAAGCTTTTTGGTTTGGCCCACCTGGATCCGTTCGTCTAGAAGCATGACTTCATCTCCGACTTCGAACGCCCGCTCCTTGCTGTTTCGATCGTGTTGTTGTTTTTGACGCATGTGTGCCTCTCGGAGACGAGATTTCACCTCCTCGAACGCTGCCTGCATTCTCACCACCATGGCTGGCTTCGATCGAGCGAGCTGTAAGGCTTCTTGACTCTGTCGCTGGCTGAGTAGCATGTCCAAAGGCTCCCGGGACGGTCGTCCATACATAAGAAAGAACGGCGTCTCCTTCGTGCTCTCCTGTACTGCTGTTCGGTAGGCGTACATCACGTAAGGAAGGTTTTCATCCCAGTCCGTCTGATGTTGTGCCACAAACCCTCTGAGCATGGAGGTGAGAGTACGGTTAAACCGTTCACACAACCCGTCGAATTGGGGGTGGTAGGGTGTTGTGAAGAGATGAGCCGTTTGGAGGAGTTTGCACAGTTGTTCCAGAATTCTTGAGCGGAAGTTCGGCCCATTGTCCGTAATTAGTCTCTCAGGGAAACCATATTCAAGGAACTTGTCCATCAGCGTCTTCGCCGTGGTTTCAGCTGTTTGGTCCGGAGTGGCCACAGCTAACACAAATCGCGTCAGGTAGTCGGCTATGATGAAGATGTACTTGTTGCCTCGCTTCGTTTGAGGCAATGGACCCAGTACGTCCACTGCCACGGTGTGCCACGCTCCCCATGGCTGAGGCATGTTCCCGAGTGGTGCTTTGTTTGCCCGTCCTTTGTCCTTTTCCTGACATGTGATGCATCCCTCGATGTATCGCTTGCATTTGGAATGCATGTTTCGGAAGAAGAACTTTTCTTTGAGTTTTGCCAGAGTTTTTGCTAGCTTTAGATGGCCTGCATGTGCGTTTTGTATCGCCATCATCGTCATGCCTTCCGGTAGAACTGGCTGGTACGTTCTTGTACCGATCAAGTCCTGTTCTATTCGCTCTAACACGCCGTCACTGGCTATCTGGAAGTTTTGTCCTTGAGCCCATTTTGGCAACGGCTCCTCCGAGATGATGGCCATTCTAAGCCGTTGACACTCGTCATCTTTTCCTTGCCGTTCAAGCAGTGTTACTCTTCCTTCTGTAGGCGCATTTTCTACCGGTGGGGAGCTTCCATGAGGTTGGTGTTTCGTTTCTTCCTTCTGGTCTTGCGACGGTTTTCCTTCATCTTCCGCTTGTTCCTCTGACGCCGAGCAGCAGTCTTCTGTCATTTGCTCTGGCAGCGGGGGCCCCTGTTCTGCGTCGGGAACGTGAAAGCCCTTTGCCGGCCGCGCGCTGGACTCAGTGGTGTGGGGCTGTTGGTCTGGGGATTTCATGTCCCGTGTCTTGCTGCGTGTTTGAACGGCACTTATGAGACACGGCTCCCTCTGTAAGGCTGCCGGCGTCTGACCCTCGTCCAGGTTCTTTCCGTCTCCGTCATTGGGCGCCTCCTGGCCTGCTCTTGATGACACTCCTGGAATCCTCTCACTTTTCCCTTGTGGTGCTGGTTCGGTTGGATGTTGAGCATCTCCTCGACGGATGGTTCCTGGGCTCTTCTCTGGCGTCTTCCCGGGGCCTTCTTCGCCATTGTGGCCTTCGTACAGTCGCGAGAGGAAATCGGCGTTCCGGTGAAGGTGTCCGGGTCTGTGCACGATTTTCAGGTCGTACTCTTGCAGCTGCATCCTCCACCGCTGCAGTCTGGGGTTCCCGGATTTCAGATCCAACAGCCACTTTAACGCCCAGTGATCTGTAACCACGGTCGTTTGGCGTCCCAGGATGTAATGCCGAAAGTGCTTCACTGCCCACACCAGAGCCAGACACTCCAGTTCACAAGCTGAGAGGTTCTCTTCGTTGGGGGCTGTGCGCCTGGATGCGTATGCGACGGCCCGCTCCTTTGGCTCCTCGTCTCTGTGTTGCCCTAAGACCGCTCCTAGCCCCGTCGAGCTACCATCCGTCATGAGCACAAATGGCTTTGTGAAGTCAGGTAGGGACAGAACTGGCTCGTTTGTGAGCACAGTTTTCAGGGTTGTGAACGCCTCCTCCTCCTTCCTCCCCCACAGGAACGGGGTGTTCTTCCTGGTGAGGTCCGTCAGGGGCTTTGCGAGTCGGGCAAAGTCTTTCACAAAGCACCTATAGTAAGATGCCATGCCCAGGAATGATCGGACCTCCTTGCAGTTTTCCGGGGTGGAGAGGTTTCGAACCTTTTCCACGTTTCCTGGTTCGGGGCGCAGCTCCCCCACTGAGATGACATGCCCCAGGTACGTGACGCCCTGCTTACCAAAAGCGCACTTGCTTGGTTTCAACTTCACGTCGGCCTCTTGCAGGCGCTCGAAGATTAGCCGGAGGTGCTGCACGTGTTCTTCAAAGGTCTTCGAGTAACAAATAATGTCGTCGACGAAACAGTGGCAGAACTTGCCTATGTATCCGGAGAGCACGTGGGCCATCAGCCGCTGGTATGTAGCCGGGGAGTTCTTGAGGCCAAATGGCATGACTCGGAAGCTATATAAGCCGAGAAAGCACCTGAAGGCGGTCTTTTCTTGGTCTTCTTTGGCAACTCTCACTTGCCAGTAGCCCTGCTGACAATCGAGGCAGCTGAAGATGGTGGCTTCCCCGAGGGTGCTGAAGATATCTTCATGGGCTAGTGGCAATGGGTAGTGGTCCGGGACTGTGATTTCGTTAAGCCCCCTGTAGTCTACGCAGAACCTCAGTTCGCCGGTTTTCTTGGGCACGAGTACAACGCCAGCTGCGTAAGGGGAGACTGATGGCTCAATTATGCCCTTCTTGAGCATATCCCTCACCTCGGCCTCGATGAACTGTTTTTGTGAATGGGCTACTTGGTATGATGGTCGTCGCACGGGTTTCTTGGAGGTCAGCTTGATGTGATGTTCTATCAGTGTGCAGGTGCCCAGTTCGCCGTTCCAGGAGAAGCATGTTTTGTTGTCACGGACTAGATCCAGTAGTTGTTTTCGCTCTTCGTTTGGGAGAGTTCCAGTGTCCAGTTGGTTGATCATTTCTTCCATGCGATTGTCGTTGGTGGTTTCTGAGCCGCCATTCATTTGGGTTTCGGGGATGTCGCAGTGGGTGTTCCGTTGAGTGTCCTCTATTCCCCTTTGTGCCTTCGGTGGACGTGTCTCAGCACATCGCGGGTCCTTGACGGGTTCACGTGGTTCTTCCGGGTGATTTGGTTGTGTTCTGCATTCTTGTCTCTCCTTGGAGTGGTCTCTGAGACGCGTTCGAAAGCCACGTACCGCCCCCGGTGGCTGTTCTCCGCTGAGGGTCACATGTAGCCCCAGGCTTTCGCCCTTGTTGCTTCTTCCATCTTGCTCGAGGGGGATCTTGTTAATCCAGCCGAGTTTCAGGGTTCCCTTCCCGGCGTCAATCGTGACGTGATGGGCTTGCAGAAAATCAAACCCGATGATCGCATCGTAATGCAAATCCGGGCAGAGGTAGGCTTTGTGGGATTTTCGTTGTCTCCCTAGTTCAAAGTCTAGCGTTGCACATGTGGAGACAGGAATGCTGTGTCCTGACGCGGATCGAAGCATTATCCTCACCCTTTCTTTTGAGGGTAGCGTCTGGGGTGGTATGAGGGACGACTTTACGATGGTCACCATCGAACCGGTGTCAATCAAGACGAATGCTGGTGTCCCCTGTATCTTCATTCTGCATGTGCACGCTTCAACGAACCCAGGTGATTTCCGGTAATTTTCCTTTCCCTGCTCACGTACCTCATAAGCCCGGTAGCTCGGTTCCAATCCTGTTCCTTGGGTCCTTTCTTCGTCTGTCAGTTGCTGAGGCAGGTGTTCTTCTTCGGGGGAGAGTGTCACCCTCTGGGTATACGCATTCGGCCCATGCGTAGCCAAGGAAGGGGCTGATTGATACTCTTCGGCCGGCCGTGTCCCCATCACAGCCGGCGATAGCCGTTTCCCTGCTGTGGTTTGGTGGTATCGTAGCAATCCCGTGCAATGTGACCGGGTCGATTGCAGTTGAAGCACAGGTTCATTGCTCTGGCTCTATCTCGGCCAAAACGGCGGTCGTAGTTGGGGCCACGGCTGCCATCCTGCTGCTCTGGACGACGCCATTCCTGCCTGTTCTGGCTGCTGCCTCCGATGCGGGTTGACAGTGGTAGCGGGATCTGGTCGCCATAGTGCATGTTGCTGTTATGAACCATCCTCGTGTTGTTTGCGTTGCCAAAACGGTTTCTCAATGGTTGATATGTCCTAGGTTGAAAAGACTGCCTCTGTTCTTCATCTGATTCCTCGTCAGATGTTTGAGCCCTCGCTCGGTGGTTTTTTCTACCCAGTTGCACCTGTTCTCTGTCGTTTCTTCCTTTGTTTGTTTCCTCGGCCCGGTTTTTCTGTTTCTTCTCTTCGCGAGCTTCCAGAGCCGCGATAATCTTGCTCACTAGCCCGGTGGTTGCCATGTCCGGTTCCTCGGCTTTATAGCAGCTCAGCACCTCCTCCTCCCGATGGCTTGCTTCTACGGCTTCCTCCTCAGCTGCTGTTTTGACGGCATCATCAAATGTTTTGCATTTCTTCCTCCACACCATCTGACGGAGACTGCTTCTCAGCCCCCTGACGAAATTTGTTCTTCTCATGAAATCTAAAAGATTTTTTCTTGCCTCCTTCTGGGCGTTTTCAGCTAACTGCTCCTGTTCCAGGGTTCTGGGACCCGCATCTTCTTCCTTTATTCCTAAGGGTGCGGATCCAAGGGCTCTCAGTGACAGCATACGAACTGTTTGAGCCCATTCTTGAACAGTTTTGGTTCCCTGGGTGCCCGTGTTTAGAAGATATTGGTTCCACTGCTCCTTTCCTGCTGTTTCGAATCGATCTTTTAGTACCTCCTGAAGCTCTTGCCACGATTTAATTTTTCCCTCTGATTTGAGCTGTTCAGCGTGTTCGCCTGCTTCCCCTCGCAGGCGAAACATAGCAGCTTTAAATGTCGCATCTTCAGTCCACCCTGCAAATTCTGCCGCTCTGTTCACCATCTGTATCCACTCTTGAAGGTTTTGCTGCCCGTCGAAATTGTCCACCGATCCAATCATCCTTGATCGCTCCATTTTCTGCAAAGAATGAGGTTTCATCAGTGCGATTCTTCACGGTTTCTTTAGCGTGCTGTTTGTAATCTCTCCAATCTTGGTGTCGTGGTTCTTAGGTTTTGAGCAACTCATCTGACTTCGTGTTGAAAGTTAATATGCAATGCCCCACGTTCAGGGCGCCAGTACTGTAACGGTGCTGTTTCCGGCTAAGACGGGGCTCGTGTGCCGTTTAAGGGGTTGGGCTGCCCGACAGGGCGATCGTCTGTCTTGGAGGACAACCTCCGGTGGGCAGGCGGGTGGTCTGGTCCTTAACGAGCGGCTGATCCCCGCATGGCACCGGCCCCGTCGCCGTGCAGTACACATTTATTTTTTTGAGAGGCTTGCAATTTCCTTACAACATATAGTCTTCACTGCTCGGGGAGGAATGGGTACAAATTGAGGGATGGGATCGTCACCGGCTGAATGGAAACATGTGACTTGGCGTCCCAGGGCAGGACCCTCCCATGTTCCCAATTTCGTGTCCGTTCGATGCCAAGGGCTCCACCCCATAGGGAAATGAATGCAATTCAAGCATGAGTGTCTAGCTCCCACTGGTCCTTAACCTATCCTTCCATTTCTCCCTTCCACCCTCACATGCATCATTCATTTGGTCATACATACTTCTACGACGAACTTTCGGCTAGACAAACCGACCTTCCCGTTTTCATCTAATACCCCCCCCCCCCCCAGTGGTGCTGAATCGACATTGTTATCCTCCTGAGGTGAGTTTCTACCCTATTTTGATACTTCTACGCGCGTAGGGGATGTGACCCCTTGATTCCCTGAATTATATGCAATTTGCACTGGGTGTCCTTCTGTCACCCATTTACTCTATTACTCCCGTCCCTCGTAACTATCTAGCAATCTCATGTGTTCCCTGCCACTGCACTTCACTCACTCTGCACTGCCACAGTACAGGTAATTTCGCCCTTGTTCAAGGGAAACACCGGTTGAACACACCTCTGCCCGTCTGTCGACTCGGTGGCTTAGGTGGTTCGGTTGGTGCTTCCATTGAGGGATAAGTAACCATAACCATACTCTCGGCGGCGCCACTCGGCATTACTCACCGTTCCCTTGACTACTTCTCTCTCGCATGCACTGCCACAGTGCTGATAATTTCGTCCCATCCTCGAAGAAACATCTGCCGTAAACACCTCTGCCGGTCTGCTAACTCGGTGTTGTGGGTGTAACTGTTTGTGCTTCATTGAGGGGCCAGTTCCTAAATGTCAATCTATTCGGCGGAGCCACTCCGCGTAATCATCAACTCTGTGTTTCCACTTAATACCTCGGCGGAGCCACTCCGCGTAACCATAACTCGGCATCCTTGCCCTCGTTTATCGCTCTCGTACTCTTTATTAGCCCTAGCCCTTCAAAGTCCGGTCGACGCGGACGGCTAGCCGCTCGGTGCCTTTGCTATACTTCATGGGAATACGCATTAGAAATTATCGGCTCGCGGAATACTCATTCTCCATCTCGCAGTTATTGACGATGTCAGCAGAGTCAAAACAGGCACAGGGGCCCGGCTCGAACCAACCTCTCTCCGGCTAGCTGGATTGTCTCGGTCCTTATCCTACTTCGTTGTATGGTTAGTCCAATCTCGTCGATATATCGATATATGATATAATCATTCGGAGCAAGATAGCGAATACCGCGGAGAGAGAGAGAGAGAGAGAGAGAGAGAGAGAGAGGGGGGGAGAGAGTGAGAGAGAGAGAGAGAGAGAGAGAGAATGAGGGAGAGCGAGGGAGGGAGAAAGTGATTTAGAGAAAGGAAGAGAGAAGTTAAGCCTCAGATGATCAGCGAAAAAAAAAAAATGTGGGAGGATGTCGGCACCGCCACGCGCCCTTTCCCCTGTTAACCAGCTCCACTTCCGTCCAGCTCTCAGTTCAGCGCTTAAAAGTCTCGGTAACTGTTTAGACATATTGTTTTCAGTCAGACAACGCATCCTAGGACAAGCCATACAGACACTCACTGGCCATTCAGGAAGGCCATCAAGTCGGCCAGGGTGTCCGGCTGCCGTTCGGGTCGGGGGCTCTCCCCTCCCTCTGGTGCAGCCGGGGCTAGCAGGGATGAGGGCGGAGGGGGAGCCTCCTCCGCCACCGGCGGGTCGTCTGCCGGGTTGAGACGAAAGCGGTTCCACACTTCCCGCGCCGCCCGACACGCCAAGAAACTCTGCTCCTCTTTGATTATTTGCTGGCGGAGCGCCTCGTTGATCGCCTCGGACTGCTTCTTCAGGTCTTGGCGTTTGATGACGTCCGCCAGGTACTGTTTCTCTGCCAGGACGAGTGGCTGCAGTAGCCTCGCCCAGCGCTGGCTCGGTAGTCCCCAAGGGATTTCCCGTCCGAGCGGCGTGTGCTTCTCAGACGAGTTGGGGCGGTCGGCTGACGAGTGCGGAGCGGCCATGACTATTTCCGATCAAGACTGGAAAAAAGTTCTTCAGATGCCGTTTTATGCATCCCTCTTATAGGCCGCGCACCTCGTTGCCCATAGTTACAATGATAAGGTCCGCCGCTGGGGCGGGATTGGCGGGCGCCTTATCAACTGCGTGTGATACGCTGACTGTCGGCCACCAGCACCGCTGGTACGAGCTAGTCTCGTTCCAGCGTTTCCGAAACATGGATAGCCGCTTGTCCGATTTTTCTGCAGCGGAGGTGTCCCGCGAGCCGAGTCCTGTCCCTGAGGGCCCGGCTTCCCCGGACTCGGACGCGTCCACACTGACATGGGTGCCCCAGCGCACTGATTTAGACGGAGGACTGTGCGCGGGGTCTACCCCACCACCGGGATTAGTCGAGACGCGACTCCGGGAGGAGATCTCCAGGCTTACGACAGAGAAGGTGAGTCCACGTCTGGGTCATGCTCGTAAAAATTGTCCGATCTTCTTTGCTTAAGGCTGTTTCTTCCTTTTCCTTAAATTTCTATTATTGCCTTGTGTTGAACGGCAATGGTAGCTGCGCGTTTCCCAGTTATGTAAATCTTCTTTATGTGTGACGATGACGTAAACAAAGACGTTTCGATACTCGAGTGGGTCCGGACTGCAGGATTAACGTCGCCCTTTTTTCCAGTATCGCCATGAAGCGGAGCTGGCTCGCGTGAACTCCGAGGTGCAGCGACTACACACCGGTATTTATCTTCTCGCGGCGCACCGCTGGGATCCCAACCCCGACGCGTGGCAATTTATCCTGAGTGCGCTAACGAGTGGAGACTCGCGCTCTCCTACTCAGCAGTGACCGATCAAGCGGCGCGGGAACCTAACGGCAAACGACGTGGATGGCGATCGAATCTCCAGTCACTATGTGCTACTCAGTCTTAATGTATTCCTCTGACCTGCAAGTGTGCGTCGTGTGAGCTGTGCTGACTCGGTGATATATATATGATACTTCTGATGGTATTAGCTCGTTATCCCACCTCCTACCACTCACTCTCATTCCATGACGTCACTCTAGTAGTGATAGCATAGTTGCCCGCCGCGAGCCAGCTGATTGGTGTTTACAACGAGACCGACTTACTAACACAGTAGCGAGGTTACACGGTCATGTCAACTGATCGGGTGCACCCCTGCCCTACTGAGCAGTGCCGGCGAGAATCTTATCTCTGACACACATCGCGGTCCGAGGAGGGTGACGAGAGGGAGAGAGAGGGAGAGAGAGAGTAGGAGAGAGAGAGAGAGGGGGAGAGAGCGAGAGAAGAAGAGAGAGAGAGAGAGAGAGGGGGAGAGAGGTAGAGGGAGAGGGGAGAGAGAGAGAGAGAGGGAGAAAGAAAGAGTAAGAGAGAGAGACAGGAAGGGAGAGGGGAGAGAGAGAGAGAGAGAGAGAGAGAGAGAGAGAGAGAGAGAGAGAGAGACCGTAGGGGGAATAAGAGGGTGAGAGCAAATGATCATCTCGGGTTACGTCTCGCTGTGGTACTCTGGCTCTCATTTTGGCTGCCCGGTATCGTTCAATGAATAAACGTGACGGTCCCCTTTGATTTTTCACCAATCCTCCTAACACACGTGCTCTCTTTGTTTTCTCGTATTTTTATTCACCCAATGTCACACGGCAATCAATTAAAGTTTTCGCGATGTCCACGCATGACTTATATGGGCCTGAACGCCCCTGATAGATGAATCAGCAGGAAATCTCGAGTGATACAGTAAACGGGAAAAACGAGTTGTCGAACGAGCCGCCGTGTCTGATTTCCGATTGAATTCACATCCCTTGGATAATTATGCTCGGCCTGCTTACACAGTGATCGCCAACCGATCGAGCTCTTAGCCCGAGCCGGGTCGTTGAAACATACGCGAACCCGTCCCTTAACCTACAGACACTCACACAAAACCGACGCCAATACTATTTCATGTGTTCCCATGGTGGCCTTGTGGCGCATTTTCCTCATAACCGCGCATCTATCGATCCAACCTTAACCTATGCCGGGTCACCGGAACATCAACCTTAATCCTACAAACACCCATACAAGACCGACTCCGATACTATTTCATGTGTTCCCATGGTGGTCATATGGCACATATCCTCACAACGCGGATCGTCTATCGATCAAACCTTAACCTATGCCGGGTCACCAGAACATCAACCTTAATCCTACAAACACTCACACAAGACCGACTCCGACGCCGTTTGTGTTTCCCCTACGATGGTTACATAATGCATATCCTTATTACCACCCTACGCCCGTGATTTACCCCTGGAGGGAAAGCCCTGAACCATCAGCCGGTGTATGCAGTTCACTAAAGTGTGTTGGGAAGACGGGATCGAACTTGGATTCAGAGTGGGTAGGAGTGAGCAGACTTCTGTCTGTGTTCATTCTTACTTGAATGGCGCTGATGCGGTCGATTGTCCAGAGGTTGGTACGAGCACTCTGTTTGCACTCTTCTCGCTGAAGCCGTTGCACCGGATCTCTCCGAGCACTGGATGCTCCGTGCACTAGAGGCCCCGTGCACTTGAGTGAGTCCTCCATGACTGCATCCTCCTTTTATACCCAGAATCGCTATCGTGTAGACCCCAGCAGCTGTGTGATACAGAAGACTTGATAATTCGTCGGTGTCAGCTTGTCGTTCCACAGGGGTGCTTCTTCTTTGTCCTCTGTTAGGGCCTGTGTGATATAACGCATATCTTTGCTCTGTATACTGAATCATGAGTGGCGTTGGTTCTGGTTATTGTTTTCTCTCCCAACTGGTTGTAATTTGACCGAGCACCGTAGTTATGTCATCGGTTATCTTCTGGCCACCTGTCGCATACACTTTTGTTTTTTCGGGGTGCTCCTTTTGTGCTGGCTTTTCTGCTTTGCAGGTGGTCGGCGGCGTCGGTGCCACTCCGGTGAATGCCTGATATGGTCGGTCACTGACCTGCGATTCTTTTGGTGGAACACCTGTCTGTCTGGACCCATATTTCGTACCCTGGTCCCACTGGGGAAAGGGGAGGCGTGTGCACGGCGTTTGCTTGGGTTGGTTGTAATAATGATATCTCGGATATTGGTTCATTTGTAGCGTCTGCCAGTGTCATCGAACTCTCCAGCTGTTCCTGTTTTGGCTGAACGATTGTGACATTTGCGAATTTGTCAATCATTGCTCTGTTTGCTGGACGCCTATTTGTCCCAGCTGTCATCCAGTTATACCGGCGTGGTCTCCGACCGTCGGCGTCGCTGCTCGTCTAGTGAATGCTTCATATGGGCACCGTTCCGGTGGAACACCTGTGCATGTTTGCATCTCTGTCCCTGCGGGTGTCATGTTACCCGGTGTCGGCGCCTCATTGCTTGGTCTGGCTGTTTTCATGATATCTCTGGTATTAGTTCACCTGTAGCGTCTGCCAGGGTTGTCGAACTTTCCAGCTGTTCCTGTTTTCGGCCGAACGAGTGTGATATTTGCGAATTTGTCAATCATTGCTCTGTTTGCTGGACGCCTATTTGTCCCAGCTGTCATCCAGTTATACCGGCGTGGTCTCCGACCGTCGGCGTCGCTGCTCGTCTAGTGAATGCTTCATATGGGCACCGTTCCGGTGGAACACCTGTGCATGTTTGCATCTCTGTCCCTGCGGGTGTCATGTTACCCGGTGTCGGCGCCTCATTGCTTGGTCTGGCTGTTTTCATGATATCTCTGGTATTAGTTCACCTGTAGCGTCCGCCAGGGTTGTCGAACTTTCCAGCTGTTCCTGTTTTCGGCCGAACGAGTGTGATATTTGCGAATTCGTCGGTTATTGCTTTGTTTCGGGACGCTAGTTTTTTTTTATCCCGGTTGCGGCACAGTGCAGATGGTCTCCGGCTGTCGCCGTCGCTGGGGTGAACGTCCGATTTGGTCATTGGCTCATACCACTTGCAGTGACACACCTGTCCTCACTGGCAATGCTTATTTGCACCTCTGAATATGCGGGAAATGGGTGGCTGAGCAAATTTTTGTCAGCGTCCGTCGGCGGCATGTAATTATGGCGGCGTGTTGCCTTCTATTTGTCCGGCGCCTGCTGCACGATACGGCTCGAGTGGTCCCCGCGCTGGAAGAGGCGGAAGCCAGGTGCTTGTTGTTTGACCTGCTCAGGCAGGTGTCGATCCCCTGGATGAGGGCGGCGCCGGTGTCCGATAGTCTGGGCGTGGAGCAGAGGGGCTCGCAGAAGACCAGCTGATTGTGCTTTGGAGAGAGATTTCGTTCCGTTTTGGGTTTGGTCCAGATGTGGTTGGGGAGCCGGCTGTTTACTGACCTCTGTTATGACGGTGTAACTCGTTTGTCGTGACCACCCGACTGGTGCCTGACGGACAGGTGGGTCGGCGCGGCGTCTGTTCCTGGTGGGCAGGCCATCTGCTGCCGTGCGCTTTGTTGAACATCGTCATCCATGAAGGCGGCGGAACTTGAAGTGCTGTTTGTTTTCCAGATTATTTGTCATCTTGCGTTTTATGACTTTTGGTCCTATATCAATATTCAGACCATCATGATCATGTCAATTTCTGTGAGTTTAAAAATGTGGCTCCCGTCACACAAGCAAGTCTCCTATTTTATGAGCAGTATTAACTTTCATTGCAGCGATGCTGCAATGCCACGATGAAGTGCCTATTGCAGAAGATGAGTCACTTTTCCTTGACATTGCGCAATTAATGACCACGTTCTATTGAGCAAGTACAATCTTAGAAGAAAGGACATAAAACAAACTAAAACTACGTTCACCCTTTCATCCTGTAATAAATCAATCATGTAGCACGTCATCACCATCGATCAGATAAAAGGCATTATTGAAGTATTTTACGGTAAACTTCATAAAAACTTGTAAGACTGGACAGAGGACGCACAGCTGTGACGACAAAATGCGAGGAATTGCGAGAGGTGATTCATCCTTCCCACCATCGCACCTTACCAGTTCGATAGTGGCTGGTAGCTGAGAATCTGTGACTGAGCCGGCCTTGTCAGTGGCTTAGCTGGCTCAGCGAGGCGTGGGTGAGTGTAAGGGCGTCACAAGGTCCCTCCCACCTGGCGGATGAGGGTGATAGGATGTGGACAGTGGGTACGCTCGCTGACATGGACAAGTTTGGAGCCGGTAGATATTTGTAGCTTGGCATCGCTCATCTTCTGGAACGCCCGGGCATGTGGCTATGCAATGCAGATTTGCAGTGATGCGTACGTTTCCGACTTCCCTGACTGCGTGTCTGTAAGCATGAAAGCGACATAAGATCGATGGAGGCTGCGCGGATGCTGATCCGGCCGAGGTTTGTCAGTACATAGGTATTGCCTAGTGGGCATATGCAGCAGGAAAATATGTTCGTGTCTGTCTCAGTGCTGGTATAAGTGGCTGACTTTTTTCCTGCGGTATCCGTCCGACGGAGGTGCTGGTCCGGCTGGGGGAGTGCCATTTGGTGTGGTGTGTTTTATATCATAATATCGCTGTGTGTGTATGTGACCGTGTTTTCTCCTGCAGTATCCGCCCGACGGAGGTGCTGGTCCGACTGGGGGAGTACCAGCTGTTCTCTGAGAGTGAGCCGCTGCCCTACCAGGACATCGACGTCGCCGTCATCCACATGAATGAAGGTCAGCCTCGTGTGATCTGGCGGGATCGAAACAACTAAAATTTGAAACAAAATTATAACGTTTGCTGTCATTTTGTGTTATCTTACGTCTTAGAGGCATCGTGTTCAATTATTGAGCACTGTGCTACACAAGTTTTGAATATTGCCGATTTTATATCGTAATTGAGTTGATAATGCGAATAGGTTGCCATGAAATGATCTCACTAATTCTTTGGTTCATTAAATCATCTTCTTTTGAGCACGGAAATACACACGTTATGACTGCTATAATTTACCCACTCAAATTCGTCATGTTCATCAATCACCTTCTATCTCTAACCTACCATACCACCCTAATTGACGCCTGACGGTTACGAGTACATGAGACCCAAACTCCGTCTCTCTCGCCGCCAGGTTTCCGCCAGGGTCCGCTGTTCGAGGACGTGGCTGTGATGGAGCTGGCCTCCCCCGCGGTGCTGGATTCCCACGTGCAGCCCATTTGTCTACCGAAACCGGGACAGAACTTCAACGGACGTCGCTGCGTCGCGTCCGGATGGGGCAAACAGGGCTTTGACGGTGAGAAAGGCAGCAGCAGCGATTGTCAACCCTCGCCCGCACATGGGGGGTTGCCACCCCCCCCCCCCCCCCCCCCAGGTAGTCTTTCTGCTCTGCACTCAACATTTTTCGAGCTAGAAGACTGATTTTTCGTATAGCTGCTCCTCTATCCTTTCTTGATGTCCAGTAAACATTTCAAGCTTCTGTGGTTTTTGGTTTCGGAGATATGACCTTGTTTTTCAGGTCATGTCATGACCCAAATAGCCAATTCTCAACATCTTGCGTTGGCTATGGGCCTTGTGAGCTTTTGACACCTTGATTTCGGCCTTTTTTGCCAGTCTTACCTCCAACCTATCATGGAACATGTTGTTCGACGATGTACAGATGTCAAGGTCAAGGTCAAGGTCAACCTAGGTCATCTAAGATAATTGCGTTTTAGGCAAGCGGAAATTACTTTTTGTGAAGTTTTTTGACTGCATTTTTGGTAAAAGCTTCTCAGATCATGATTTCATGTAATGATTTCATGTAAACAATCGGTGCACACATCAGTATACACACAGACACACACAGACATACAAACACATATAATTGACCTTGACCTAACTTGACCTGAAATGACCTCAGCAGCAAAAACCTGGTCGGGTAGAGTGACAAAGAGGTTCTAGCTGGCTTGGCACCAGAAAACGGCATCGTCATCGGTGTATGATAAGCAGCGCACTTGATATCCAACGGTGACCCAAAACAGCAACATTTTTTAGTTTGACCTGACCTGGAAGGTCAATGACTGATCTGAGAAGGTAAAGCTGGGTATCATTGGATTCGTCTCTTCCCAAAGAATCTTTTTGGTCTTTACCGCTAAGCTCTATCTCCAACAGGAACGAAATGGCGCGGGGGTGGCAACCCCCCCCCCCCCCCCCTGTGCGTTCTAGGATGGGAAAATGGCATGTGCGGGCGAGGGTTAATCGACATCGATCGACCGATCGATGTCTCAGGATTTGTTGGCTATTTAGTGTTACCTAAAACAGCTACGAACATCATCGATCAGTTCGTCTCTTTTAGGCAAGCGCTAAGTTATCCTAGTTAGATAAGAGACATTTGCTGATCGCATTTCGGATAGGTGCGCAATTCGTTAGAATTGACGTTTTGTCTCGTATGTGATGTTTTATACAGTCTTAATTATTATGTGCTCTTATGCTCCATTTTGTGCTGTTTTAGCCGGTGCTCCGTCCATTCTGAAGAAGGTAGAACTTCCAGTCGTCAATAGCGAGCTGTGTGAGTCCAGTCTGAAGGCTACCAGACTGGGCAGCTTCTTCAGACTCCACCGGAGCTTCGTCTGTGCCGGAGGAGAAAGTGGCATCAATGCCTGTCAGGTGAGGGTGGCGATCGATGGGGACGGGGTCAGTGGTCACGAAGTCTGACTTGCATATTGAATATCTTGCAAAAACTGTACCTTTCACTTAATCAAATACCTTGTCACGTAAAACGTGGGCTACATTGATCGCCTCCTTCCTGAAATACTGTCTGCTGGATGAAGCCTCTAGACATCGAGCATTAGGTACCTACTATTGCGCTAGTTTCTTGAAATTGTAAACACACTTGCGTTCGCTCTCGATTCCCTCCCAGCCCCTTCCGCTGATCAGTCGGTGTGTGACATTGTGTGACGCCGCTCTCCCGTGTGCCTCAGGGGGACGGCGGCGGCCCGCTTGCCTGTCTCGTGGACGGCTCGTACGTTCTGGCCGGCATCACCTCCTGGTCGGTGGAGTGTGGCAGGCCCGACTCTCCTCCGGCCGTGTTCGCTAGCTCCGTCCACGTCCTCGACTTCATCCAGAGGAGTATTGGAGCGGCCAGTGCACCGAGCGGCAGTGGCAGCAGCATCCGCCGAGGGAACAGGCCCGACCGGAGCGCCACCTACGGCCGGTAGAGAGCAGCGCTAGTGATGTACCTGGGTTTCAGATGGCAGCACAAGCGCCTGCCACCGCGGGCATGCGCTTTGCTCTGGGAACGCTGTGTTGGGTGAATGCTGTGTTGAAGTGAAGTCTGTCGGTGCTCCTAATGTTTTGTTGCAAATGGTGTGAGCGAATAATCAGGGAGGAATAAAGGGTGCTTGTGGATGATGCTTTGAACACGCGAGGGTGCACGGCTGCTGGCTTTTTAGCCCGCACCTGACTGGGATTCACAATTTCCATAACGTAAGTGACTAGTGGGGGGAGGGGGCTCAACAGAGCAGAGGAGGGGGCTCCAGAGTCCCTCCTACCTTTGAAACTACTGGGTGGTGGTCAAAATTCAAGCAGCATTTAGTAACACCGAAAAACAATCATCGAATGGACCAGTGTTCGCCACGGGCCCCAAAATCCCCAGCCCAGCCCGGCCCGGGCCCATGGGTTCAGAGCCCGGCCCAGCCCGTAGCCCGCTCTTGGCAAATATTCCAAGCCCAGCCCGGCCCGGCCCGGCAAAAATAGCAATCTAGTTATTGTCTTAGTCTATTGCTATAATAAGCATGATTGATTACACTATTTTGAGAACAATTCAAATTGCATGAACATTAACATGGCAATCATGACTCCCTTCTTTTCAATGAATATAATCATTTCAAGCACCTATGGCACAAATTTTAACAGTAACAGCAAGCACCTCAGTCAATTAGGTCTTGATTACACACCTATAAAAAGTTTACATGATTATATTAACTACATTCTATGAGTAAAGTTATCTTGCAAGCTGATGTGTGTGAACATTATCATTCATAATTGGTGACTCTAATGCATACTTGAAGGAAGTATTTGCCACATACTCTATACTTCCCAGCACTTACCAGCAGAAAAAAGCTTGACTTATGGGAATTGATGAATCTGTCTGGGATTGACCTTGCTGTTAAATTCACTCCATAGATGCTGCAATATCAAAAGCCTGAGAAAGCATACAAAATAGGTGACACTAACTTTAGCACTGTCTTCCAAAAAAAGAGAAAATCCATCCATTTATCAGCACAACTGATCTTATCTATTTTCAATTCATGCCCACGTGTCAGCCAAATCTCTGTGGACAACTATCTGCTACTTTCCTTGCTATTTTATGTTAGGCTCTTTTCAAGATATTGATATCGCTAGCAGCGTAAGCAGAAAACATGGTAAACTTGAAATGTCATTGGGTACTTTTGCGACTTTTACGCATCATCATCATCAATCAAAAATGAGCGAACACTTCTTTATTGTCGCAGCTGCGGCAGGTAACGATTTTGACCAATTGTATAATAAAACATATATGATCAAGTTTTTGTTTTGTTTTTCGTTCGAGTTTTCAGACTTTGTGATTTAGGTTTTATTTTTTTATTTGTTTAATTTTGTTTTTCACCTTGATACTTACTTAAAAAACGTATTTATTTGATATACTGTTGTGTATATTACCTAGGTGCCGCCACATAAACATAGGGCCGCCGCATGGCCGCCGCCATGATTGCAAATGATTTTGTTGAGAAGGGGCTGGTTTGTTGTGACTTATTTTGACAAATTTATGGACATTTAAAGAAGCTTTCATCGCGAAATACTCTGTAGAGTTCCTCGTTACTTACAGTGTGTTTTGTGAGTATCCTTTTAAGGTTCTGTTCGTTAAAAAGCCGTCGGTGAAGGAAAAAAGACTGTGTTGGAATTGTCTCACTATCGCCATATATAAGTGTTAAACTTAATGTAGCCCTGTGGCCCATCATTGTTGAGTGGCTTCTTAGTTTTTGGAGTTGTAGTGCTAAGTAAGTTATTCTGATGACTACATTTTAACTTTTATTACAAACTAATGATGCTAGAGATTCTCTGATCTTTTTGGTTGCGGAATTTTTATGAAAACCCTCCTATGTGTGACATGATGTGATATTGGATAATTCTCAAGATTCCCAAAATTCAATATCAAGTAGGTTTTCTTTCACATTCCTTAAATTTGGTTTAGTTTTTGTATTTTCCCAGTGGGTTTTGTTTGCATCAGTTTCCAAATTTTCTTAAATTGACATTAGTCGCAAAACCCATAGTGCACAAAGCTCTTGGCCCGGCCCGTCCATAGCCCGTTAACTAATGATATTTGGGGGCCCGGCCCAGCCCGTAGCCCAGCCCGGCCCATGGCCCGTTGGGCTGGCCCGGCCCGTGGCGAACACTGGAATGGACCCTGATTTCATTGGCCTAGAGGTCACTGATGAACTCTCGGTAGGTATAGGCTAATTTTCTATGTTAAGAATTTCACCGGACGGACCCATCGGCGGCTAAGATTAAAATGCGTAATGGGCTACCTATACGTTCGCTAATTTAGGACCTGCAATCAACAAAGCGTTCCAAAATATTACGAACAAAGACTTTAACCAGCGCTCCGTCCCGATTACAGCGTATCGTCGCATCTTTTGTTTCCAACGCACTCCATGTAAGGCGACGGGATGTGTGATGTTTAGTTTCTAGGCAACATCAGCACACGTTTAGGATGCATGTGAAGTTGAAGAATTGGCTCACCAAACGAAATCCACAAAAAAAAAAATTATTGAGTTCCGAGTTCCGATGATTCCCGAACATAGTCATAGTTTAGTTATGAAAATCCTCCGGGAAAACTAAAACAATTTATTAGCGATACATAGCCAAATTCGGACCCATCTCAAACTATATGGGTATCGACTGCAAAATCGATAAGAAGGTTGGAGAACGATAACTTCTGGAAAGGTGGTGTAAGATGTTTTTGATATTGAACTTTTGCCAATAATTTAACTCACAAGCATTTCTATCGAGCTCGTGTTAATTTATTCCTTCATTATGTTATAACGAACAGGAAAATAAATACAAAAATAATTGGAAACAAGCTATAGACCTTACGCCTTTACATATCCAAAACGATTGCGTCTTTCTAATTTGTTTGTGTCATTATTTCTTTAGGAAAAAAAAAGAACATAAGATCGCAAATAGTAGTCGAGGTTTTGAGGTCGATAAAGTAAAGCTAGGACTGAACTAAAATGACCAGAGATTAGAGAACTTACGTACGACTGGTGGCATTTAGCCGTACCGGACTTGAATGAACGTTCTGGCGCAGTGTAACTGACGTGCTGGTGGCAGATTTTTGCGCCCCGGTGGATTGCGATGGGAATTGTCAGACCGTGACCTTCACTCGCCCTGTCACGCCATCCATCGGACACGGAGCGGCCCCTTCTGGCGGGACTCGGAAACCGGGCCAGTGAGTGTCCGTGAAAGGCAGCGGGCTGGCTGTCGGCTACGTCATCGGGTGGTCAATGGTGATTGGTGGTGCATGCGAGAGCTTTCCACAAGATAAACGTTTTGTATTCATTCTATTATTCTTTTTCTCCTCTCTCTCTCTCTCTCTCTCTCTCTCTCTCTCTCTCTCTCTCTCTCTCTCTCTCTCTCTCTCTCTCTCTCTCTCTCTCTCTCTCTCTCTCTCTCTCTCTCTCCCTCTCTCTCTCTCTCTCTCTCTCTCTCTCTCTCTCTCTCTCTCTCTCTCTCTCTCTCTTTCTCTCTCCTTACTAGTGATGTCAATTACGGAAAATCGAGATACCGATACCAAACCAAATACCAACAACATCCATGGAAAAATACCGAAACCAAACCGACTTGGGAATATGAGGAAAATACCAACTTTTTACCAAATTCTCAGCCTCTTTTACATAAGTAAGGATTCATAATACCAACAAAATACCAAATCCACTCGCCCTGAAATACCAAATACCAGGTTGGTATCGGTTTGGTATCGGTATACCAAAAGGTTGGTATCCGAATGACATCTCTACTCCTTACCTTCATCTTACCCTCTTCCCCATCTGACATCTTTTCCCTGTCCTCTTTCAGAACCAGCGCAACAGTGCTAGCCAAATTTCAATTTTTCCAGAGCTGCACAGTGCAGGCAGACGGGTAGAAGTCTCAGTCACGGACACAATGCTCTATATGCAGTGACATTTTGAACCATTTCTTGCTTATGAAAGGCAAATCGATGTCGACGCACTTACGATCACTGGTGCCCTTTCCATGACTTTTTGTGCACAATCAATTCAGTACCCTTTAACACTTATCGTGCTGAACGGAGAGCTGCTGTTTTCGAAAGGACCATTCGCATTTGTGCAAATATCTGCGTTAGCTTTGACCTGTGTCGTGATGAAGGAACCTGGGTACCGGAACGACTGTTGCAATTCGATAATTTTTTAATGGATCCAAGGGTAAGAGCTCGGTGGGAGACTGCTATAAATGAGCGATGAAAGGTAATACGATAAGCGTATTTATCTGCAGCGTACTACGAAGCTACACGCAAAATGCGTAAAGGAAGTTAATCATGGACATTGAACACAATTGATTTTTAGTGTGAACAAATGACTCAAAACTTAAGACGTGTTATTGTAAATTCATGACAGCCTGGCTGCATTTTTTTCGCGTGACACGCTTAACCTTCCAGGCGGTGGGGGGCATTTTTTTGCCCCCCCCCCTTTAGTTTTTTCAACATATCTCGAGAACCGCTGCGCCGATCGTCACCAAACTTTCAGTACCCTCCCGGGAGCAGCTAGCGCACATGGTGACCAAAAATTTTTCCAAAGGCTATGATAGGTTGGCCGCTAATGACGTCAGAGTGACGTCATTTTTTCCATTTTTGACCCAAAAAAAGGTTTCGCGGGAAGAGCTGTCAGGCCTACAGCTTTAGAGATACAGAAAAATGTTTCAAACATAAAAGATGTGGAATTAACCCGCGCCCCACTGGGGGGGGCTATTTATAGCCCCCCCCCTCCCGTTTTTCTGCAATAACTTCCAAACCGCTTGACGGATCGACGCCAAACTTTCAGTACCTTCGGCTGCATCAATTTGACACCTTGTGTCAAAATTTGAACTTCGTAGCTACCATAGGTCGGCCGGAAATGACGTCAGAGTGACGTCATGTTCGTCCGATTTCGACGCAAAACATTGAACCACGGCAATCGCTCCCAAGAGCTCAGTTTTTAAGCTAGATCCAATTTCTTTGCATGAAAGGACTCAAAATTGACCGCGCTATCAAACTGCTATCTCGGATTTTCAAAATTTTGAAAATTTCGAAAATTTTATATAATAATATTCAAAATTTATATTTTATATTTTTTCAAAAAGTTTTTGACTTTTCGAAAAAACCGGAATATATGTGACAGAACGCATGATTATGACTAAGTCTAGCAAGTTTTAGCTAAATATCTTCAAAAATGGCCAAGTTATACGCATTATTGCAAAAAATTCACAATTATTAATTTTTCAAATCAATTTTTCAGTACGTATTTGGCATCGTACACCAATATAAATGGCACCATCGTGTTCCTGAGCTCAAACTGCATCCAATAGACACCTTTTTTGTTGAAAAATTTCAACTTCAAAATTTGACCTTTTTTGACCTGAAAGTGACCTGACCTAAGCTAATTTCGACTCAAAATGACCTTGAATGACACAGACGACATCAAATTCGAAATCTATGGCCTAAATGGACCATAAAACATGTGTCACGTGACCGACGCATGATATAATATTTTCGTGACCTGTGATGACCTGACCCTGACCTGAAAATCAGAGTACAAGTTTGGTACCCTCAAGGTATCTAGAGCATCTGTTCACGAGTGTGGAAACCAAAAATGAGCCTGATCGATTGTAAGACGGCGGCCAGAGCCCAAAATGTGAACAAGCCAAAGTGCTAATAATTTTTACTTTGACCTGACCTGTGACGTCATCGGGACCTCGAGGTCTATGAAATTAGGTTTCGCTCGACAGTTTTTCCGGGGCTATCAGACGCCGTTTGAATTTTGACGATCGGCCCAGTAGTTTCGGAGTTAGGAGGGGGGGCTATGAATAGCCCCCCCCCCCC